>NC_134568.1:158101176-158404176 GCF_050947875.1 Dermacentor variabilis | reverse complement strand
ACTCGATTAACCGCGTCGCTACTCCCCACCTGGTCTCGTCTTGCCACCTTGCGCTTCTTTGTACTACACGCTGAACTTCGAAAAGAACGACGGAACGACGAGGAATTTAACTGCCCAGTGCCCTTTGTCCGCGTCCGTGCCGAACATGCTTCTCGGTCTCCTTTTGAACGGTGGCTCGAACGTGTTGCATACGTCAACATCGTCAATGACGACCGCACCTTTCTTTTCTCCGCGCCCTGCCTTTTCACGCCTGTCGCCGTCTTTGGCTTCGCTACATTAGCCACCGCCTTCCTACTTTAAGGAGCTTCTTTCTGCGGCGCTTTCTGTTTGAATTCTCTTTCATGTCGCTCTCTCGCGCCTCGTGCTGGCCGTTACACATCTCGTCGGCCCGGATCGGTCTCTTACCCGCACAGTCTGAATGATCCTTAACTAAATCATCCCTCTCTTGGCTACGTAGACTGGCGGAGAGCCGCACCGATCCCTGAACAATGCAGTTGTCTTCTCTTGAGCTACGCAGCTCGCAATCCTGGGAGCTGCCCTCAACTGCATCGTCCAGCTGGCACTGCACTTCGGCACGCAGATCTGACTCGACATGGGATCTCGCGTCTGTCGGGTCAGCGGTACTCTGTACTTCATTCACTAACTCGTTAACATTACCTGCGACGCACACGCGCGGTGACTGTGCAAATTTGTTCGCAGCTGGCCTAGCTGTATCTACAGTCCTTTGTTGGCACAGCACCTCGTCGCTCTCACTCTGGCCTTTAACGGCCTCTGCTGCCACTAAGGCATCATTAGCTGCTAGCACTTCGAGTTCACCTATGAACGTGCTGCTACCCTCACAGGTACTACTCCTTCTGTCTGCTTTCGACTGAAATCTACTATCTGCTTCTTCCCACTTTCGCTGCTTCAAGCCTACAGATTTCTCAAGCCGCTGTTCTCCTCGTGCGTTTAACTGTTGCAAATCCTGTATCTGTTTCTTCACTGCTGCCATTTCCTTTTCAACCTCCTGCCGTTTTTGCTCACGCTCTTGGCGTTTTCGCTTGCGCTCTTGGCATTCTTGCTTAATTGATTCATGTTCCTGTCTTTTTCTTAGAATTCGGTTACCTAGGTTTTCGATTAGTTTCAAATCATTGCTACTTGCGAGAATGGTTTTCCGAATTTCTGCTTCCGTCAAGTCCCTCTCTACGTCTATCTCGAGCTCTTCACACAACCACAACAGGTCAGCCCTCGTCAAACACATTAGGACCATGGTCGCTACTTTAAGCTTTGGCTCTGCTGTCACACAATACTTGCTGCAATACCCACGCAATTCAAAATACGAGTAAAAGATCCCCAGCGAATCAAATCCAAAACCACAGAGAAATTGAAGCCTGGTAAATCTTACAGCCAATACCAAACGCTTACCCACCGAAGCAGCACCATATAACCAGTCCTTCTCCGCCGTACCCAGTCAGTTGCAAGAGGTGGTCAATTCCCAGTCGCCTCCGACTTGATCAGGATACCGGTCGGTCACCATGTGCGAATGTCCGTCAGCTGCCGTTGAGTCGTAGGCCGATTTACGAGCTGTAGGCCGATTCCACCGCTACCATAAAGTTGTCAGAGTTGTCGGACGATCCCCACCGCTGTAAACCAGATGTAGGAGTCGTCGGACGATCTCGCCGCTGCCACCATTTGAAGGAGTTGACGGTCGTAGAGGGGAACTCGGTGAACAGGATTTATTTACATTATTTACATCTTAGACAAGACATACATCGACAGTCTAGCGTGACTCCCAAATGGGGCACGCAAGACGACGCATACAGCAAACAGCTTACGAGCACACAGCTCACTAGTACATTTCGAGCACGACGACGAGCACGCACTAGCAGCCGACAATCGCTGCTTATAAGCACTTGGTCCCCCCTTGATTCCAAGCGGACGGAAACGTTCGTCCAGTCATCGTTCGACGTCACCGTTCGATGTCCCCGTAGGCCAGCCCTTCTGGAGGAGGATGAGGGCTGTTGGAGGAGGATGAGGACTCACATACACGTGCCGCACATACACACAGGTGTAATGGCCGGAGCCGACGTCAGAGGGGCTTCGTAGAACTCTGAGCCGTTCCGGGTAGCCCATTGTCTGGCGTCTTGGTCGGAACGCGGGAAGGAGCCCCTGTCGGCGTTCCCGCGGCAACTCCCCCACTCATAGGAGAACAGGACGGCGTTGTCGTGTTGCTCACAAAGCCTGCTTCGTCGAACTCCTTCACTCGCAACGGCGACGAGGCTAGAGGTTGGCGGCGGCGTTCCAAGATGAGGTTACCACCGCTGGCGTAAATGGCTGGCAAACTTGCACTGCAGCTGGCCGTTCTTAACAACGCTCATTCATCCCAGCATGGAATTCCTCTGGAGGCCCACTCTTTAACTGCTGTGGTACAGCTGTCCAACAAAGCAACAACAAAGCGTGCAGTTTTGAAACGTTCTCAGTTAAAGCAAAAAGCCCGACTGTCCATGATGATTATAGTATTTGAGCGTGGTATCTGGCAAAAAACCTGCAGTTTTCTTTCATCAAGACAAGTTGAATCTATCGCAAATCAATAACCCCGTATATCATTAACAATTCTGAACCAGCCATTCAGTTCAGAATATACATTAATGCAGAAGATTTGAAGCATTTTCATTCCTGATAACTGTATTAATCTTCACCGCAGTATGAATTGGGGTTGCGTGTGAGGGCTAATCGATTTGCACGAGTCATTGATTACCGGAACAGGGTGGACCGTCCTTAGTGAATTGCTTGCGGTATTCTCATTCTATCTGTGGTCTACGTTTGCGGACCACAGCGGCGAAATCTTTCTTTAAAGGAAGAATCATGCATTGACTTTTGCATCGCGCCAGTACTAAGCATGTATATTAATAAATCATTGTTATTTCTATTGCAAAACACTAATGCCGAACATATTTTTTTTCACTATGTCGATTATTTTATCTTTATCGGGGACATGCGAGAAAAACCTTAATACGCTTCACACGTACCTAAGGTAAAAGATTGCCTAAATACAATAGAAATTCCATGCGAACTGGCGAAACATCCTACTTCAATATTCTTAGACATAGCACTTTCCTTCAGAACTCTCCATGTGTGCTGGTTTTATGAACGTCAGGAATCAAAACCTCAGTTCCCACTTCTTACCCCGGCCGAACCGATCTCGTTAAAGACCAATTGCGAAACACAACTTAATCCTCTTAACACGTCGTGTGCTCATAAGTAACGAATCAGCTTTCTCGTGCAAATAAATTGTTGCTAAAGGCAAGTTTTTCTAAATGAATATTTAACGCCGTTGCTGAAGTCACGTTTGGATCTTTAGGACAAGACGAGCTCACACGGCGCTTACTTCCATCAATCATTATTGATTGGTGGCGCCACACACACACACACACACACACACACACACACACACACACACACACACACACACACACACACACACACACACACACACACACACACACACACACACACACACACACACACACACACACACACACATATATATATATATATACCGGGTGTTACAGCGAAACTTTCAAAACTTTGAAAATGATTCCTGTGGCAGATAGTACAATTCTGCTTCATTAGGTGGTCTACACCAACAGGCTAACAATTCCTGCACAAAAAAAATTGAAATGCACAGTCGAAGGCGGATACACTTGGAACGAATTCTCAGGATGACGCCAGTTTCGAGATATTAATTCGCGATCTTTGCGGAGAAATGCATTGGCATTAGAGTTTATATATATATATATATATATATATATATATATATATATATATATATATATATATATATATATATATATATGGCAAATAGCACAATTAATGAGGTGGTCCACACGAAGAGACGGATATTACTTGCAGAAATAATTGAAAAAAAGCCAAGAACAAAAGAAACGAAAAAAGAAAACTGGAACGACAATGCATTTCTCCGCAAAGTTCGGGAATTAATATATTGAAACTGGTGTCATCCTGATAAATAGTTCCAAGTGGATCCGCCTTTAGAATTCCACGGCTAGGATTTCTAAATTGCAATATCGGCCGTAAGGTAATACTTACCACATTAATAAGCATTCTTTGTTAATTAGTCGATCATGTATTTCCATTTTTTTGTGCGCGTAATGCCCGCCTCTTCGAGTAGACCAGCTAATGAATTAGAATTGTGCTATCTGCCACAGGCAACCTTGAAGATTTCTTGAAAGTGTTCGCTGAAACACCCGGTATATATATACATACGCAGAATAAAAGAAAACACATAAAAGCGTCTTATTGACAAGAGCATGGGAATATCAATTTAAGGCCAGGTATCAACTGTGCATGTCGAACAAGCAAAACCGGTCGAGGCACATAATCTCGCTATGGTGTCAGCGCAATGTATGGCGAATTGACGCAGATACTGTCAAGTTTCCTCATATATATTCGATAGTCTGATGGGACCAGCTCTCGAAAAATTTCCCCACACGGTTGCACCATGCGGAGAGCGTCCGATTCCACAGCCAAGGAGTACATCACTCACAGTGCACTGCCGGCCTCCGTCGTGAAACGGAATCCTCCCCTCGAATTTATACACATTTCACAAATAAAAAATAAAAAGAAGAAGATCGGGAACAGTATAAGATTTGGAGTTCTGTTCTGTGCACATAGCGAACTATCTACTGCGCTGCTCCAGTTATTGAGGGTTATCGCGGTACAAAGGCAAAAAAAAAAAAAGTACGCCTCATACGCGAATTTATTCAACGTGGTGGACGAACTGCCTGCAGCAGTCAATACATAGACACACGGCATGCTGTTTAAAGAGCAAATGTGGCGATTCTTTTGTGTGTTACACGGATCTTCACAAAATTTCTTCGACGTGTTCTCTTTGTCACTCTGATAACCTGTGCAAAGCGGTACGACAAAAATTGTTTAGTTTAGCTTAGACAATAATTTTAAAGGTTTTCATACATGCTCACGACTTGTGCACGCAAGTGTAAGTTTTTTTTTTACTGACCACCCGGTTCTTACCGGCGAATCGCGTACTAATAGGAGATGGCGACCGAGGAACAGGTGCTTGCCAAGTAGCCGTTCTGCACTAACTGTTGTCGTTGTAAGGAGCCACTCTTCGGCCTGTAGGCATGGAGTATTAAAGCACCCACACCCTTTTATGGAACATCGCAGACGTTCAACGGCATCTTTTTTTTTACTTTCTCATATTTCAATTTGATGGAAGCCTTCAGGCTCTCAAAGACAAAATATGGTAGGCACTTGAAGGAGAATGCTGCGCCGACGCTCTTCGGGCGCACGTAGAGTAGGCTCTGACGTCATCACTACCCTGTTCAGTTTCGGTTTACATAGTTCGTTTTCTGATCATTTCAAATTATTTTGAAGTTTCTAAGCTAATCGACAGAACGTACGTGTGACAGGAGGACCCGCATAATTTCAAACTCCACTAATCGGAAAAAATGAAAAAAGAAAGAATCAACACGCCCGAGTTGCCCTTTTATTGAAAGACTTGACAATATTTCCCCAATGGTCGACCCAGCGCGCACGCACGCACACCAGCTGCCAATGCTGCAAGGATTCGTTTCCTCACTCATCTTTTCAGTTACTGATCGTTGCGGAAAGGCCCTTACATATTTGTTGCCAGCACTTAAAGTATCCTAATAAAGAAATCAATCAGTTGACCTAAACCAGTGTACGAACGTAACGTAGCTGGTGGCGTAATTAGTAGCGTGTTGCTATTTGCATAACACGGTCGAAACCCCTTATGGCATTTCTGAATAACCGCCTGAAGAAAAAAAGAAATCGACCGCAAGTGAAGACGCTGCTTATTAAATGTTTCCAGAAGTTTCTAGCGGTGGCATCCTGCATTGCGTCTCACTCTGGCTTTGGAATTTCCCTCTCGCGATGTCGCAGGCGCCCCACTTCTTCTTACGCCTCCGCCAGTGATCGGAGGGTGGCGCCACGGTGTCCCCCGTAGAGCGCTCTTCCAACACTCACTGGGCGTCTGCTGCCGGTGGTGGGCGAGGGCAGACGGTACGTGAGCGAAGATGCGGAAGCAACTAGGGAAGAAAATCGCCTGTTTCTTCTGTCGTTGCGTTTAACTTCTTCGCCATCAAGACGCTGTCTGCGCTATATTAAAGAGAATGACGTCACTGAGGTGCATCCAATAATGGTAGAGTTTATAAGCGCGTCTTGTGTGCGATAAACGAGCACGTTTAATATGCCCCTGGCACACCTTAAATTTCAGAATCAGAATTTGCTACGTTTACGAGCAATTTCATCGGTGTACGAAAGCAGAGAAAAGAGATAACTAAACCGTGCAACAGCCTTTTCAATATGCGATTGCATTGGCGACCAGAAATCAATGTTCTGACTATTACAGGTTTATTCACAGCAGCTCGATGCAGCCCTGCCTGACTGTGTATACGTCCGCCATGGATGCCACCCACGTCTGGTCAGCGCTGCTGACCGCGACATTGCAGCCTGCTGCAATACGCTATAGTAAAGCAATAAACGGACATAACACTTGCAAACGTGCTTTCCTGCCTTTTTTTCCTTTTCTTTTTGATGCTTTCTTTTTTCTTCCGACTCCGGATCAAGCTACTGCGACAGGCTGTGCGAGTCATATTTCTACGAAAGCAGTTGCTCGTAAACAGATATTAATATACACACTATATTAAAGTTGTAAAGAAATATTGAAATGCACACTAAGGGACTTCGAGTGGTCGAACTCATTTTTTATGTTTTGCGACTCGCACCGCGTGACCCTTCCAAGTTATCAACGCCACTTTCCCGAAGGTGAACATTTTCTTGTAGAAATGTTCAAGCGGCGAAAGTGCATGATCTTCGCGATATGATGTACCTGCCAACTCTCCCGAATTTTTCGTAAAGTTTACGAATTTGGGCTAGTTTTACGATTTTACGAATATTGCGTCATGTTTTACGAGAAATAAATTCTGTTTGAAAAAAAGTTTTAAAGGTGCTGATGGATGGGTTACGCAAGATTAAAAAAAAATTCATGATAAAAAGGAATTATGTGGTACTTGCCCCGCTTTCTTGAAGCAGTGCAAGACCCCGTGTACTTGTGGAGTACTTGCTTTGAGCAAGTATATTCAGCATAGTCCCTGAAGCAGGCGAAATCAAAATCGCTGGAAAGTTAAGTGTGATATAAAGACAATGTGTTGCTGGTCAGTGTCTGCTGTTCTAAGTTTGCTGCTGTTTGTGTGCTGCGTCCGAAGTTAAACCAGTAATAAAGCGCGTACATAATGCCATAAAAAACTGGGCAGATTTCTGAAAAATGCATGCCATACTCACCCCCCTTCCTTTCCCCCCTTTCTCGTTCCAGGAATTTTTACGAATTTAAGATCTCATAGGTTGGCAGGTATGGATATAGTATGCCTTCTGGTATTCCTTCTTTGTACCTTTCTTTGACTGCGTGCGATGTTTCAATATTTTAGCCAAAAATTTTAGTTTATTTGTTGGAAAAGTTACGCAACTACGCTAGCGAAAACTGAAGGTTTGCTTCAGTTCAACTCCGGATGAGTTTCTTCGTGCAGAAAACAAAAACATCCCAACATACCGGGCCTTTCACGTAACTTGTAACTAGCTTTAAAATAAAGTGGTACAGGTTAGGCGACTGAGACCAACCGCGTGTTGTTCATAATCATCATGGCTTTTTTTAAAATTTAATTTTTTAGCTGAATTGCAGAGTTCAATTATGCAAAATTACAAATACTCGCTTAAGGGGATACGTTTGATTGTACGGTTGTAGAGAATGCTCAGAAACACTCAACGAAGTTGTTTCGGTGATTTTATGTCTTACGTGGTTATTTATTCTGGGTTTCTGAAGAGAGGCCCCGAGATATATCACATCACATCAAGAAATGACATCACAGCGCGCCTGGGCGTCTGGTCTGAAGCACCTCGGGTGTGTCTCCAAAGGACGAAGCCCGCATTCGCTACGTTAAAGTAGCCGACGAGTATGCGTCGATCCGCTTTCGTCGCCATCCTATCGATTGACATCTCAGACCGGGCTGGCACGACCACCTGCACGTGGGGACCTTGTACAGACAAAGGAACATGCCGCCTTCATTCTCTTTGGAATCAAGCTTAAGTGCGCAGGAAATCAGACGCGCAAGCCCGCAGTGATGGCGTCCTTTTCGTATTTCGTGGGATTTCTTCAACGAGGAAAACAACTTCGTTGTGTGTTTCTGCACATACTCTGCAACTTTTACAATGAAACTCATGCCATCAAAGTAATATTTGAAATTTTGCTTAATTGAACGTAACTAATAAGCTAACCAAAGGTAGTCTGAGTTACTCAGGACGACAGCAAACGATACGCCTTTCGTCTCAATCGCCTAATATGTGCCGCTTTGGTTCAAGTCCCGTGAAACACGTGGTATATTCATAATTGAACATGCCGTCATTGCCTTTTGCGCCACAGTCCACAGTTCGGAAATAGTGCACCACATGACAACCAGGAGAACTCTGGACTGAAAGTGTGGTGAGGGCCAAGAGCAACCAATAAATGTGTTAATTACGTTCGTGTTATGATCTTGAAAACCAGCAAAACTTCGGCTAAATCAGTTGCTGGGACACCAAGAGTTTAAAGAAATTGCGCTGCGTTTAAGGCTCTTGATGAGTTTCGGATACACAATATTGCAGCTGACAATGCGCACAAATGCTAGGACGCTGAAAATATGTGGCATGGAGGGAAGTACAACTTGGTTTCACTAAATTTTTCAGCAGCCCGATCAAAGCTTTGTCCAGTTCTTACTGTGCAGTGTTCATGAAATTAAAGACAGAAGTAATGCATCGAAAGGCAGGGAGGTTACTCACAGGTTGTTACGATTGGCTACCTTGCACGGGGGAGAGGAGTCGGGGAATAAAAAAAAGAAAGAGCTTAAGGGGAGAGAGGAAGACAGACGAGAACAAACGAAGTAACTGTGTACACTATACAGCGGTAGCAGGTGGTGCTCTTATATGTACTTCAGCATGAAGGCGCGTAGACCTCGGGAACATGAGCATTACGAATAAAGCCTCTTACGCGGAGTTTCTTGGGGAGCGCTGGCCTAGAACGTTTTGTTCGGATAGGGGACAATTGCCCAGTCGGTCCAGCACTGTGCACACTAGTGCAATGTGGAAGGCAAAGTAGTTAGTAAATGTGATGTCGAGTCACATACAATCTGCCGTTGTCTGTTCGCGTCGTGGTAACCCAAGCGGTAGGTTTAGCTGCAGATCCGGGGGCAACGAACGTAAACGACACATGATGAAAATGTTCTAGTCCCACACGGGTAATGTACATATATTCACTAGACATCGAGCGCAGTCAAGCCGCAGCGTCAGTTCGCGAAAGCGGAATGAAAACACATTGACCGCCATAATGTGCATATCAGGTGGCTTCATAAGCGTGGTCATTCTCGCTGATTTATCAGTGTGACGGAAGCCATTGAAAAATTATGTAATGTCCCTTGTCATGGCTGCTGTCGAATCTCGGAGACCAGACGTTTACTGCGTCCGTGGCGCATTGCGTTTTGTTTGCTTTGTAGGGCTGCCTTGGGATCGCAGAAAGCTGTCCATCGTTGCAGTGGCTCCTGACTAATTAAGTGCAGCATGCTCTGCACCTTTCGATGTGGTCATGCAAAACGTCAACTTGATTTATTCAGATTTCGACTGCAGCCGCAGAGCTGTTGAATTTCACCGAAGAATCTGTGCAGACATGTTGCCAGGTTCCGTGCACCAACGTTGTAAAGGTGCTCCAAGGTCGCTTGCTTTAAAGCTTGCAACGGCGCTCAGATTTCTTTTTCGCGCCAGGAATTGTCAATTGTACTCGATGCTGGTGCAGACACCACAATGGTGCTGACGGTCGCGTAGCAAGCCTGAATTGTGCTAGCAATAAGGCCTGATGTTTTGCTATGGTTTTGACACATGTTGAATGTGGCCTCATTGCTGGCAGGTAAGCAACATGATGAGAGGGAAGCCGAATCATGTGCCGAATGTGTGCTCTCAGGGCATCAGTAAGCAATATAGACTGCAGCAGGATAATCTGTGCAATGACCACTGTCCCGATAGAATATGCACTTCTTAGGAAACCAAGACACGTTCTGAACGCTTGTGCTTGCACACTCTAAAGCGTGCGAATATTTGTTACGCAAGTGTTTACTAGTACAGGTAAGCTCTACCGCAGGAACGAGTTCGTGAATTAAGGTTACGCCGATACGTTAAAAAAAAAATGAGCGGCTATCAACGTTGATGGGCCACTTCAATATTCCTTCCCTTTCAGCTACCGCTACCACCCACTTCAATTCAAGATAGCCTCGTCTCGAAAGCCGTCCAGAAATAAAGAGCTATAGCTCTCCGGAACAACAAAAAGGACGCTATAGCGTTTTGCCAGAGATGGCTCCGCCGGCTGATAATGCTGCCAAATAAATTATTACGCAAGAAAAAAAAATCACTCAATTGATAGCGAGTCGTATCATCTCGTCTTATATAACTATTCTCTTTCTTTAAATTACAGAAAGTTGAAAGTATCGAACATTGAAATGCAGCTCTAGAAGTTTTTAACACATGTAGCCGAACATTCTTCTCAGCTACCAACCTTCACAAATTTTTTAGCATAGGTTGCTACTATGCCAAACGACGCACTGTCCAATTTTGTGAAAATGAACTTTGTTTAATGGGTATATTGAATGACGTTAAATAATCGGCGATCTATGTCATTTCCTTTTTGAACGGAATGGGAGGCTTTCAGCACTCTTCTAAGAAACACAGACCGCCATGACGGCGCAACAATACAACGATGGTGGTTCGTTGCCTCTTGGTTTCAGGACTTTTGCTCCTGGCAGCACATACGCGAGGAGCGAATGTAACGAAAACGAAAAAGAAATATAATTTTGAGATTAAAATGGTATTTGTGCGGCACCTCACCAAAATATAGGCGGCATCTGCTGGCGCTTAGGGCATAAACGGGTTAAAGATGCCACCTCGCTATGAACATACCAAGTCTAATTTCCCTTCTTCCTGTCACTTATCAGCCTATTTTATGTTCGCTGTAGACCGAAGGCCTCTCACAGCGATCTGCAATTGCTCTGCGTCAGTTGACTTCATCGAATGCCTTCACGTTCCTTAATCTCATCCCACTATAATCTAATCCTCTGGCGTCTTTCAACTGCGTTTCCTTTCCACTCGGCGACTATTTTGCTGCCATAATAGATCCCCGGTTGTTTGTTATGCGCATTACACGACCCGCCAAATTCCTCTTCTTCCTCTTAATCTCAATCAGAACACAGCTACACACGTTTGATCTCTATTCGATCCATACCACCGTTTTCCTGTATCTTAACGGCATGGGCCATCATTTTTCGTTCCATATATAGCTTCATAGCGTAGCGCTCGGCTTTTTCTCGGGCTTCTTTGCTATTCTCCAAATTTCAACTCCACAATTTATCGTGGGTAGAGCGCTGGTGATTGTTTACTTTTCAAACAAAGTGATATACTGCAAGTCATCACTTGAGAGTGCCTGTCATATAAGTTGCAACTAAATTTTATTCACACTTAGGTCGCTGGATCACAGAGCTCTGCTCCATTTATTTGATAATGCTGTGGCAGAATTGTCAAATGTCGTTTAAAAGTTCAGTTTACGAGTGGTAGTCAGTGCCAGAGGAAGAGGACCGGTGGCTGACCTTGGATGCTGATGGTACCTTACGGTGGAGGTACACACTTCACCCGAGAAGAAAAAAGCAATGAAAAGAACCCGCGGGGGTAAGGCGTTGACACCCCCCCCCTTCCCCCAAAGCGCTCTGACACTTAAAAAGAAAAAGATCCGATATCGCGGTCTGACCTTTTTCAGAATATGCTGGGCTTCCTCGTAAAATCAGTCCGTTCGACTTGCCCCGAGGCACTAACGCTGCTTCGGTGTCAGTAGCGGCGCAGGTGAAGCCTGTTCGCTCTTTAGGTTGGGATCTTTTATTTTTCCCTTCAGCAACTGGGCGCCATTTCTGCTTTTCACTCTCCACGGCAGTATATCGTCCGGTTGCGTACTTTGGGTTTCAGCTGAAACCACTTGACTCTTTCGATCGATAGAAATCGGCAAGGAACCATTACCGCGTGAAACGCTCCGCCTCGAGGGCTGGCTGGCCACAGTATATTCAAAAGCGCGAATTTCGCGTAACCGCGCTCGAAAGCGCGCACGGCACCCAGCACCTCTCGCGAGGAGCGCAGATCTGGAGCGTGCAGCGGCTCGCCCCGAGCGGATCGCCGACAAGTGGCGGCGGCTCAGCGCTTCCTTCCCACCCGCGGACCAGGATCGGCCGCGGCAATCGCGCCGTCGCACTGGCGTTGGCCGCTGCCTGTTATCTCCGCCGTGATCATCGGCCAGCGCCGCGGCAGTTTCTCCGATCTGCGGCCTTCGGCGGGTGTACTACACGCGCGCGCTACCCGAGGCGGCCTTTTTCTCGAGCGCGCGGGAATATGCTTTTTTTTTTCATCCTGTCGTGGTGCCAAGCTGTCTAGCGACTGTCGAGACCGCGAGACGCTCTAATCGGGATTGCGCCACTGCCGGAGCGATCGACGGCTGCGTCGCGGTGACGCTTGCCTGCCCGGTATCGCCCCCCCCCCCCCCCCCCCCCCCCTTCCTCCTTACGCCGAGATCGCTTCTGTCGGCAGCGTCTTTTGGACAGGCCTGGCAAATCAGCGCCCTTAGTGCGATAAGCGGCACTGGTGCAGCGGCGCTCTTGATAGAAAAGGCGTCCATGTCTTGCGAAACGTTGGTTTTCCGTTAAGTTGCGTTGGCGGTTTTCCTGCGGACGGTGGGGAGAGGTAAAAAGACAGAAATGGACAGAGCGAAACCTGCCTGGGTCATTTAGTCTCCCACACCACGCGGAAGTGATAGTAATCGCTCGTTTGAAACCGAAGCTGAGGCGAAGCAGTTAAAGGCGCCTCGCTACCGTGCGGCGCTGACATCGAGACACCCTAGTTGAAGAGATTGTCATTCATCAAATATTAATTAAAAGCGTTTATGTGAAATTACTTTTTAATTGTTGTAACTCCATTTGGTCTATAAAGAGCGCTTGTTATTCGCATTCGTTTTCAAACGCGAAGCCACCAGACTGCGTCTGTTCTTTCCTTCTCTCAAAATTTTTTGGCAAACAGTCATTAGATGACGCTCTTATCACACGTGAGAGTGGCAGTCCCTAAAGTAGGCCCATTAGGTAATATAATTCACTGACCTTCAATAGAAGAGAAGCGGATGTCGCGAGATAGGCTCTTTCACCAACCCATAACCATCTTCTTTTTGTGGCTCACACAACCGACGGAGAAAGAGAGAGTTAAGTCTTTCGTATGTATGTGTTGCCTTTCTGCTATGCCCACAAGAATGTTGCAGTACGACCGATAGACCCGAATGCACGACTGCTTGCTCTCATGTGCCTTCAGCGCGTGCTTGAACATCGAAAATAGAATTGACGTTAGTTACTTATTCTT
Organism: Dermacentor variabilis; assembly: GCF_050947875.1. Classification (NCBI taxonomy): domain Eukaryota; kingdom Metazoa; phylum Arthropoda; class Arachnida; order Ixodida; family Ixodidae; genus Dermacentor; species Dermacentor variabilis. The sequence continues at coordinate 158,390,685 of NC_134568.1, read as the reverse complement.
TTACACTTTTTGAGAGAAGGGGCTGTTTCCCAAATTTTAAGGAAAATCCACATTGAAATAAACAAACCAACAAACACAAGCTATCCTGTAGTAGGAACTAGTGTTAACCATAAAATGTGTTGAAGCATATCTTCAAGGTCCCGTGTTGTAATAAAGCCGCCCTCGTGTTTCTCGTCAGGCGTACTACATGCATTGCCTGTTATATTTCCTTTTTCATATTTCCTTTGCCGCTTCACAGGAGCCCTGCTTGCTCCTCAAAAATGGTCCCAGGACTGCTGAAATTCTGATTTATACGTCATTCCATTCCCGTTTAGAGACACCTCAGTATCATTTCACTTGATTGCTCGAGCAACAGCTATCGAATTTCGTACTTCGACTTAATTGTTCCTCAAGAGAGATTTATTGAATTTCGCACTGGCGGCGATGTTGCAAAGGATAACAGAACTGAATGAACCGAACACGGCCATTTGCTCCTAAAACGACAATGATTATAAGCTCCCTTCCTCTTCGCTGATACAAGGTACTGGAACAGCTCACTGTATGCGAAATGAAATCTGCATCACTACTTGCTTTCTCTTGCATTAGGCTCTGCCCAGCGTCTTCTCGGATCAGAAATATGTTACATCTTTTTGCATTTAGTCGTTAGAACTGTCATTGTCTTTGCGTAAATAGGCATGTTATACGTATTTTGCTATCTAATTATGGCCGATTTCAGTAGCTGATAAACATATTGGCTGCTGCATATAATCTAACGCCATTTATTTAATGCAACAGGTTTTTCCTGATTGTGTTAAGCTTAAAAATATACCCTTTTACTTTCTTGGTCCACTTTCTGAACGTCTCCCAACTATTGAAGAAAAATTAACTTTAATGTTTGAATTTACAAGTTTAATATTCCTTGCATAGGAAAGAAATGACGTCTGTTTCTACGTCGAGAATTTACGGTTAAATACAGAATGAAAAGTGCCTACCTGTTTCCACATAAGCTCGAACATTGCGTAAACGCGTAATGATTATGAAATATCTAAGGATGAACTCATTTTTTGCGCTCATCACACTTTTGCATGCCGATTCACTCACTGAATACGGGACGTTTCTAATGTGTCGCTGTGGTTAGTATTGTTATTCCCAATGTGGTGATGAATATAGTCTTTAAGCAAACATTTCTTTCTTTCTCATCATGGCCAGCTGTGTGCACTCGCTTCGAAAGAGTCAAATTTATATCACTTCAGTACGCTCACAAAAATGAAGAGAATCATGTATAGAAATGTATAGGAATTGCGCGTGAGATGCATGCACGAAAACTTACTGCAGAGAAGCAAACTTCTGGCGGTTAGCTGGAGAAGCGTGCTTTCCAGTAACCCTCACATCGTGTAGAAGTTCACTTCCCTGGCTACTTGACGCAAACTTGTCTCACTGAAGTCATTTTAATTCCTTCGCATAATTCTCTGAAATACTAGTTTTGGCAGAGTTGTGTGGACGGGTGATTTCCGTTAGACGTATATGCATGCTAACAGCGTTTGTTACAGCGCTTAACCTCGCAGCCTTCGCCACGAGTAGTCTACAAATGTCGACGGGCCATTCAGTTATGCCGTGGGTGATCGCTCGCTCTACAGCCGCGCGTTCGGTCAACAAGAACAGAGGTAGCTTCGGCGAAAATATCAATGCAACTTTTGGCGGTTGAGAATTGCGCGCCCTTTAGGACGGGTACACTTTAAGCGTCTCGTGCCCAAAACCCGGCGTTCGCGGCGCTCCCGACTGACTGTTCGAAGAGCAGCTGATTGCCAGATTTTACCGCGTGCCCATGTTTACGCACACGACTGGCCAAATTTGGTCGCTTAACGACAGCGCCGCATTTATTTGATCTCAACGCCCGCGCGGCGCGTTTGCGCAGGTTCCACTCAAAGTGTGCCGACAGGCAGAGCGCCGCTTTCGACTGCGGCATTATTGCTCGGCTGTCATTTCATTATCCCGATGGGGAGGCAGGGAACGCTGTTTAGTTTTTGCGACGGAGCCCGCCGCAAGCTGTCTTGCTGTCGGCGAAGGCCTTTGGTTCCCGTCGCGGAGTGGCTGCTCCGCGGCGCCTCTCGGAAAGCGCGGCTGCCGCGTCGCAGTGGCATCGCCGAGTGGCGACGCTGGAGCCATTGTCCCCATTGCGTGCGTGCATGGCGGGCCCTTTACTTGATTAGCGAGCAGTGTTCTGTCTTCGACAAACGAAACATCGCGTTGTTTTGGTGAGCCAGTCGAGGCCGTTTGCTCCAGCTGTGAGGTGCGTCGCTTCAGGCATGCAGCGGACAAGGTGAATAACGAACACTCTGGCGTTCCTTAAGATGCCGCGGAACATTACGATGCATTTCTAGCAAATGCAAATGCAACGGTGAAGACGCAAACTGCCACATCACGAATGAGGTTGCTGAACAAGGCGGTTTCCTTGTCTTCTAATTTGGGTAGCGGACTTAGAGCCGGCCGAAGGGAATGAAGTCCTCATACAGGCGTTCTAGCTGAACAGAGACGCGTGGTGTCTTACAATAATTCCTCTGCCGCATCCTCGCCCTGTTCAGGGTGCCTCAATGCGCTCAGGGAACGCACAGAGGCACCCTAGACCCTTAGCCCTGCTCCACTACCCGAAAGCTTACGAAACTATACTACTCGACAAATCGTGGTTTGTTGCAATGCATTGCATACGCAGCGCATTATCTTAACAGCTGTGCGGTTAATTGTTTCGGAGGGCCACTCTAGGCTTCGAATGGATCTTTTGAAAGCTTCCGGGTAGGTGAGATCGCAGTCAATAAGGCGCTACTGTCCCGTGCCACTTTCACGTATGCCATTTCCCAAAAGAGTATATGATACGTGGGTGTCGCGAAGACACTGAATGCCTTCGCAAGTTCAGTTGTAAACTCTCAAATTCATAGATGACGCAGTAAGGGGATCACGTTTAGGCAAATTGTACTAAATTGGGATTAAGTGCATAGCGCTAGACCAGGACATAAGCACTCGAAGGAACTACAGACACAGCGCTTCGTGTGTGGCTACTGTACCTGGTTGAAAGATACGCGATAGTTTTTGTGGAACCAACTCTGTTTTGTCAATGTTAGTCTAGAAGTTAATCATATCTACTCTTCCGCTGACCAGTGCAGCATCAAGCCTTCCCCATAGCTGTCGGTTAAGGAAATTGAATATATCTACGCATGCCTGGATAAGTGCTGATCATATGAAATGTACCCCGAAAGCCCGTGGCTGTTCGCGGTCTCTAAGTATTTAGAACGTTTTTTTTTCATTTTTTGTATTAGGTATCTTCCCTCAATATGAGTATTAACAGGTGGTTTGTGACATTCATGGTTAGGGCTTTAGTACAGCTGGCTCCAAAATAAAATTTCGTTCTTTAATGTAATCGCTATATGTTTGTCTTTCCTTCTGTTCTCGTGTTGTTCTCGTGTTGTGCTGTACTTCGTGCCAATTCGATACGACAGACCAGCAAGCCCACGCCACCACCCTGGTCGGAATGACAGGCAGAATCACACTTTTTGAATGCTCTGTGCCGGCACTGCTAGCACATTCGCTTTTCTCCCTCTTTTCATGTCCTAAAAGCTTTTCGAAGGACATCATGTTCTTTGTGTTTGCCGACTATACTGATCTTCTAGGCTGTGGGCGGCGTCTAAAGGCTAGGCTATACATTTCCGAAAAATTCCTGCCTTAAGGTGCAGGTGGGGTGAGACTACGAAAGGTGGTATGGAAGAATTGCACTCAGAAGACAGATGAACATGGCTGTGCCTTTTCAAGTTCTTCAAATTTCATCAGTTATAGTTGGGCGGTCTGTATATAGCACAAGATCTAAAACAAACAAACAAACAAACAAACAAACAAACAAACAAACAGACAAAACAGTATTTAAATATTTTTGCAGTTTTGTTTTTGATTTTTCCCAGATGTACCTTTTCTGTCTTAATTATTAGTCGTAGAACGCTCGAAATTCGGAGAAGGTAGTACAATGGTATGCTACACAAGTGAAACTAGACGTATTAGATACGTTATATTATCGGGACAAAAATATGTTCTTTTTCCCTCTTTACACAGTGCTACTGCCAGTATGACATACTTTTGATTTGTTTAATAAACTATCATTAGCTTGTGGATATTAATTCTAATTCCAAAGTTGTACGAGGCATTAGCTGACTTGTTCAAGAAATTTAGTTCACATACACCCAGCAGTCTTTTTTTTTATAAAAGGTACGAAGGTCTACTAAAATGGCGTTCTGAGAAAAAATGCAAATATAGTGGTGTCAAAGTGCTTTATTTATCGAAGCATCCCAGGATTTCCGTCTTCCTCGTACTGAGCATTACACTAGTCTTTAGCGTTATTTAGTTTTTCCATTGCTGTTTTGCTTTGGCTTTAGCTTGAAATTGCTTTTTTTTTACCTGCCACGAGTACACTGCACATGGAAACATACAAATGTCCTGGGGGAAGCCCTAGACGATTTAGTACGCGTGCACTATAGCAGTTGCCACGAAGCTTTCGTTTTCGGGTCAGTCCTTGCGTTTTCCCCATCAGCAACTACAAAAAAAAAAGCACAAAATAGGCCATTCACAGACACGACGTACTCTCTGAAGTGCGCGCGCCACCATAAACAAACATAAGAGGAGCACAGCGACCTTCCTAATGACTGTAAGAAGCTGCACGACAGAGAAAAAGAAAGTCCCAAGACCAAAACAAAAACTTCTGGCAAATGGGAGTTGTCTTCATGTGATGAAAACTTGATACGAAATCGAGACTCGGCGACGGGGCATACCCACTCTCTGGTCGACGCATCAACTAAAATGAATTAGGTTAGTATTTTAGCATATTATTATATATTATTTAAAAGCCAAAGATATAGGGCTCTATTGAAAGAATGCAAAAATAAAGAAATCCATATTTTGGACCAGACAAACAGAGATAAATGGAAAGGAAAGGGAGGGAGGTTAACCAGAGGATATCTCCATTTGGCTACCCTGTACTGGAGGAGGAGGAGGAAAGGGGAGCAAAAGATTGGACCAAACTCTCACCCCACCTTATTAAGCTGACGGGACATTCGAGACCCGTGGCAAAGCTCTACCAGTGTTCTGTGCGCAGCGAATGCACTTTTGATCTTTGCTTTTTATAGCGAAGCTTCTTAGCCATCTGGATGGTCGTGTGCATTTTTGATATGTGCGCTGACTCTGGTTGCACTGTTCATCCGAATTATAGCACACTACACCGGCAGGCACGCTAACAGCTGCAGATACACTCGAACCCAGAATTTCCGTCTCTCACTCCGTGTCATTCGATTTTGAGGAACGCAGGTTGTTCAGTGTGTAGAATTTTCGGGTCAGGCAGTATATGTTTACGAACGTGAAACTCACAAGGACAAATTTACTGTGCTGCTAAAACTTTCTGCGCATCAGGACGTAAGTGCGCACCAAAAGGCGAGCAGTCCCAATGCAAGTACGCGTTAGATGACAGTGTGCGAACAAGAAAGCTAAGCCACGGCCAAAGGAAACACCCTCGAGCCATACACTACATCAACTTCCTGGTTGCACAAATGCACGGAGCGCCCCCCTCCCCCCCCTCCCCCCCCAGCCCCCAACACGCGCAGTTTACTTATTCTCTTTTCTGTCCTCCCCACAGTCTACCGGTGGAACGTGCAGGGGTTGGTTGTGCCGAATGCAAATAGGGTCGCCGGATAAAAGCTTCCTATCGCGCAGCGACTTGCGCTTCGATTACGCGATTAGAACCATTCGAAGGGCGGTGGCTGTGGCTGTTACGCCAGGCCGTTACGGCGCATGCCGCATTTTCGCGCACTGCCGTGTACACGTGTAGCTACGCGACGGTCATAAAATAGACTCAGTGCAGCGGAAGCGTCGGCGTATCGCTACTGGCAACGGCTGTGCCCCTTTAATAAGTGCTTGCGCAACGCTCCTGCATCTTACTAAGCCAGGCTGAGCGGAATAATTGTATCCATTAGTTAGGCATTTGATGTTTATCAGCTGCCATAATCACGCGGGAAATTTGGCTACAGACCCGGCTATTGAAACCGTAACTCTAATGCAAGAAGAAGAAAAAGAAGAAGGAGAAGAAGAAGAAGAGTGAAACCACGCATACCTAAAAATAATTATGGCTGGCTATTGAAAATCCTCTCTATCAATAGAAACATATCCCCAGCGCACAATGCAGGAACGTTTACATCCTCTCTATACACGCATCTTAGAGAGCTGGTGCATGACAGCGGATGCAATAAGCCCGAAACGGTTTGCACGCGCTAAAGAATACGAGGAACAATTCAAGAACTTTTATAGCGCAACTCACAATCAAGTACAACGATATCCCTATCTGCAAGAAAACCACCAAGCAGACGAAACGGTAGTACATCTCTCTTGCAGCGGTAAAAAGTAAAACGAGTTCACGCAGACATTCGGGTTGTGTGTTTTATTATTTATCTATACCTTAATTCGGTCTATCAAAGCAACAGATTTCACAAATAACAGATGTTGCCTGGGATAATTCTCGAAGTCACGAGTTACTAAGAGCGACGTCACAGCAAAGACACATGTAGTACGTAGGCGCACTAAGACGTATACGTCATCCCTCCGGCTTGGAGCGCGGCGCCCGCGAGGAGAAGATCAAACGACGTTCGGTTTGAAATTTAACCTCTTTCCGCGGTGCGTAGCGATGTAATACTTCGCAGACGCGGTCGTTAGCGTGCATTGTATGCACGGCGTTTGTCAGCTCAAAATGGCCAGACCTGGTACGAGGCCCTTTAAGTCGTGGCGGCTACGAAGGATTCCGTCACTGCTGGCGGTCACTCATTAAGGAACTATCCCGTACAAGCATTCCGGGTGCCACTGTGACAGCGGTCCTAAGACGTCTCTTGTTTTTTTTTGTTTTGTAAACAGCGACAGTCCCTAAAAGCTCAAAACTGGGTTTTATGTCCCTGTCCGCAATTTCCTTTCCGCCAACGACCATCGTAGTCTCTCTCTACTTTCATTTAGAGTTAATGCTATCGCGCAGACTGGGCGCTTCGCGATTTGTGGGGGTTTTTGCGCCCCACGAAGACTCAGAGAATGGTGGTGTCTGTGCATGTTTCGGAGGCCACAGCAGGCGATACTCTAGCGGACGGATACGATCTTGTGCGAATAGCAGTGAAGTCCTTCATGTAATGAAGGACTTCATATTTAGCCTACTGCTGCTGCAGTAAACGAGTCCAGAGCCTGAAGGATCGTTGAAGTGGTCCTCATTATTTTCTCTACACTTTACAGTATTATTCGACGTTATTGTAACCATGATAATAAAACATTTGCACGGAACTCACATTTGGAAAGTTTATCCAGTCTACCTTCTGTGACCATCTAGCTCCATATTAGTGTGACTGTAATGGCATGGGTGCACAAGACCAACTTGGCAGCAATAACCTCTTTTGCTTCTTTTGACACGTTTCTTGAGCGACGCAATTGATCTATCACTCTCCCAAACACAGCCGCGGGGAACGGCAAGCGGAAAGCTTGGCTGCGCAAGCGGGTCAAGGAGCGAATCGGAATCGGCTGCTTTATTCTGAGAGTCGATCCAGCCTTTTAATGGCCATAACTGCATTCCACCGTGGCAATAAACCGAGTGAAGCACCGGCGCTGACCTTGCACCAGTGAGTCGCAATACTTCCCCCGAAATCCGGGACAATTAAGAGGAGCAAGCATCTCGGGCCGATACAACCACGGTTGGTTTTCAGTATGCCGAGCACCGCGGGATCGTCGTGCCTGTCGTAAAAGTGAGCAGAAGTCGATGCGGTACCGCTCACTTAAGCGCCTTCTTTACTTCGACCTCAGCGGCCCAGCGGAGGAGAGGGGGGTGATGATAATCCTCCCTGCAAATATCCGTGATCCCATTCACCTCGTATGCGTAAACATGCGTTGCGTCGAGAGGAGTCATTGCACCGAGGTCAAATACGCGGGGAGGGACGCGGGTGGGAGCGCAACTCGAGGAACGAAGCTGCGCCTCTTTTCAAGCAGTAGCTGTTGCGCGATCTCTTACCTTTCTCGAAATGATGCACACAGAAGGCCTTGGCAGCTGCCAGCCGTAGGCTGAAAATGAAAACAAGAAAAGCAAGCAATTCAACACCCCTGTGCGTTCTACAAGCACCACAGCAGCCGCTTACGCGTACGTGCAGGAACTCTGTACGGCCGATGAAATTGAGTAAAGGTTTGCGAAGAAACAGGACTCACAGAGCTCATTTTGTGCACAAAGGTAAATTTTGCGGTGGAAGGATAGCTGCCACTGATTCGGCGACAATGGTAGAGCGACCCGTGACTGCTTCATTATCAAAAGCGTACTGCTTGACGATTTTCTTACATCGCAGTAGATGCTGTCACAGACGCAATTATGGGAGAGCGTCATTGTTTTCACACGGATAAATGCACTCCTACAGAGTAAATGGATGTCAGGTAACGATCCCAGCAGTGCGGTATGAGTGACCCCGAAATAAACTCATTCCATGCAGAGGAAACAATCGTTATGTTTTTTTTGTTTTTATTTTTTGACCAGGGGAGAGGATCATAAATGTGCCACAACTAAACGTATTTGGATTAGTGCGATCTTTGAAAGTGAGCGTTTGTTATTGGCATTTCATTGAACTCTGGTATTCGCATGCACTACGGTGTACCCTTGCTCCAAGTTACGCTCTTTGTTAGATAGGTAAAATTCTGATCGGTTATTCACCTTTTTACTCGATGCTTCAACGATATCCTTCTGTATTGTCAGCCGTGGTGGCTCTGCAGATACGGCACTCTACATCTGATCGTGGAGTTATGGTTTCTTTTTCTGCCATGGCTGACTTGTTCCGAGAGAGATTGAATGCAACGATGCTGCATCTCGTAGTGACATCTTTGTTAAACTGTATCAATCAATCAATCAATCAATCAATCAATCAATCAATCAATCAATCAATCAATCAATCAATCAATCAATCAATCAATCAATCAATCAATCAATCAATCAATCAAAGTTAAAAAAGAAATTTACGTGCGCAGCTAGAACTTGTACGTGAAACTAAAAGCTTCTGTGGATATATTTGCGCTACAAGTTATAGCCTATTGAACACCCTATATGCTGAACAATTTCGGTGAGTTATGGGCAGGTTTCAGGTAGCCCATAGCTCGAGCGGCGATTCCAGCGAAGATTTTTGGTGATAGTTTAACGAGGTCGCGTACTATTGACCACGTCAGCACAAATATGTGCCAATATGGGAATGTAATTTCGTTGGTTGTGTTATCAAGGAAAAAAAGGGTCTTAGCGCTATTTTGTCTTGTCAGTTGCATGAGATGCTACCATTTTAACTCGAAGCCTGAGCATAAATAAGTATGTAGGAATTTCCAAACAAGTAGATGAACGTGCAAGAGCTTTCGAATGGGATGCACTAAGATAACCACGCGAAGACTTGCGAACCGTTTACTAAACTGCTTAAGAGAGAGAGAGAGAGAGAGAGAGAGAGAGATGGATATAAGGAAGGCAGGGATGATAACCAGTCAAGAGTCAGGTTGGCTACCTTACCCTGGAGGTATGAAGATGGAGAAGAGAGAGAAGGAAGAGAGAGAGAGGGTATGGAGACAATTCAGGGAAGAAAATTCAGATAAAGAAAGAAATAAAGAAAAGCCGATTAATTGATGTTCAAATAATTTAGCTTTGCCATATGAAGAGCAGGCGCCAATCGCATCACGGTCTCGAAAGAGAAATTTAAACAGACAGGGAACAAAGTTAATGCGAAGGAATGATGAACTATAGGAAGCTCTAATGCACAGATAAGTATTTAGCCTGCAGTTGCAATGGCAGTAAAACAACGAATCTGAAAAATTTTATAATATCAATGGTTACAAAGAAGAGTACTGGTGACTCAGTTCATCAGTAAAAAAAGCTTACCAACGTCGTTCACCAGCTCTACAGATGCTGGTGATTGACGTTGATAAGCCTTTTATTGAGTGAGTAATTAACGTCAGAAAAGGCGCATATACGGACACGTATTCTGAACAGTATTTAGCTCTCAAGTTTTCATTCTGCTGACTTGCCAGCTGTTACGGTGACTGAATTACGCGGTGTAATATAAACCATGAGCTGAACGAAACCCAAGGTTTTGGTGAGGTTATAAGGTTGACGATAAAGCGGGTAATATTATTGCACCCCAAAAAAGATTACTTCACATATTAAATAAAGAATTAAATACTGGCCAGATTCATAATAATACGAAAGACAGAACTTTAAGGCCTCTTCATAAGAAAGCATCAAGAAAACTTCATGAAAATTCTCAACTTGGGCTCTCTATAAGATTGTGCATGTCAATATATATGACCTCATCTTGTGAGAAGTTTACATTTATTAATCTAGCCCAGTTTGATTTTCGCTCAGAAAAGAGTGCAATAACCCTATTGAAACTTTTTCGTGGCAATATACGTAATGAAATTGACAAAAACAATATTATGCTGACTTTTTGTTTACTTACAAACAATCCACGAGTTAGATTATTACTTACAACCTTCAAAGGTTGGCATCTGAGGTGGTATTAATAAATATGTATATCATGCAGCCATCGTGAAATAATCGTACTGTATATCATATGTTAGTGTGCAGGTCGTTCACGTATATTAGAAACGGAAATGGTCCGAACACGGTTCCCTGGGACACACCAGATTTGGCTTGGGCTAACTGCGATAAGCGTAATATCAGAAGAGATGGACTGTGAGCGGTTAGTTAAGAAGCTTTCGATCCACTTGAGAATCTTTCTGTTGATGTTTAGGTGCGAGTTCCCTTAGTAGCAGGATATGTGGAACCTTATTAAAAGCTTTCTTGAAATCTAGAAACACTGCATGTACTTTGGAAGAAGAATGTATGGCGCCATGGAGATCAGTAAGTAATTTGAATGGCTGCGTTTCGCAGGAACGTCCTCTTAGAAAGTCATGGCGATTATGGAAAGAAAAAAAATTCGTGCTCTAATAGGTGTTTCGTAACTGCTGATGATATGATATGCTCTAGCAGTTTACTAGCGATGTAAGTTAGCGAAATAGGCCTGACATTTGAAGCTTTGAAAGGTCACCAGATTGTGGTACGGGAATAACGTGGGTGATTTTCCAATCGTTTGGCGCACACCCGGAATCGACAGACTGCTGAAACGAAGCGGCTAAGATGTTCCATGTGAGAGGCTGAATTAAGTTCAGAAGCTTTGGGCATGTGCCAGCAGTGCCTGGTGAAGAGTTAACCGGTAACCGAAGTATAGCTGATTATATGCCCTGGGGATGATGATTATGATATTCAGGTTACGCTTAAAGAGATCTAGCGAAGGTCAGCTGGCGTTGCGTCGGTAAATACAGAGCTGAAAAAAAAAAAGCTGAATTTCTCGGCAGTCTCTGCAAGGGAGAGATTTACTTCCTGAGTAATTGATATTAGAGTCTGTGAAAAGTAGTTGCGGTTAATGACGTTCGAATTTTTTTTTTGCATTGTTGGGTAGAAGAGGTGAAATGTTGCGATTGTAAAACTTATCTTTAGCTGTTTGAATTTCATTTTGACAGAGCCGTGCATGTTCATGTAACGTTTCTAATCTCGATCAGATCCCGTGCGTTTTGCTTTCGAGTAGAAACTCTTCTTTTCGTTTAGGCAGCGTTTGACGTGCCTGGTAAACCACGTGTTCTGTGTAGATGAAGTGGTTACAACTTTCGGAACGCATTTTTGCTTTACTGAAATAAGTTTGTCTCGAACGATTATCCAGTTTATATCTATTCCGCGCATGTCAGACGAACACAAGAAGTCTGCCGAAAAGGATGACATTTCACTTTTCAGCATTTCAAAGTTTGGGCTCGAGTAATCAAAAATGACTTTCTTTTTCTTTTCAGGAATCTGTGAATTCTTGTGTAAAGATTTTAGTGCAACACATTATGTTGTCTTTACTGTCAAGCGCATAGATATTTATATTTTATGGGTTTGTGGTTAATACAAGGTCTAGAATCTCAAGGTCGCGCGCGGGTACAGAGAAAGCTGGTTTTAAATTGAGCAAGGCGAATAGACTGAGAAAAAGATTGGCATTCTTGCTTTCTTGCGTCATTTTTGGGTCTGCATGACTGCCAATCAATGTCGGGGTAGTTGAAGTCCCTGGCAAGGATTATTGACGATGTTAGGAATAATAGAGGTCATAGCGCTGGACTCGCACTGACAAGAGAGATGACAGGACATGCGTGCGTCCAGTCGCCTTTCTGGGCCCGGTGGTCTTGGGCCCAACCAGCTTTCCGAACACTATATATATATATATATATATATATATATATATATATATATATATATATATATATATATATATATATATATATATATATATGTATGTATATATATATATATAAATATGTTTCTTGCACTGAAGAAAGTTCGTGCGACTTCGAAGAATTGATCGCTGAAGTGACGGCGTTATATAAATATATACAGGGCCTCATAGTAGAAGACAGTTCAATTTCACAGCCTGAGTTCTCTCGGTGGTGTAAGCTTCCTTCGTGTAATTGTTTCATACCCGGCTATCACTAATACTGCTTCGCCTTTCCGGCGAAACTGCAGCCTCCCTGTCTGTCTCTCTCTCTTTCCGTGAGTTCGAGTATAAGCGCCGCTGCGCATGGCTGCTGTTGACTCTGATTTCGAGTGAATCTGGCTTGGCCTCATTTCGGTTAGTGAGTGAATTATACTGTGTTCCCCAACTATCATGCACCAAGACTTAAAAAAGAGCAGTTGCGTTACTTGAAGAAAACCTAGTGCATATTGTTTCCAGTACAGCGGAGTGGCCGCCAGTAATACTTTCGTTCCTGAAATTTAATTCGACAATTGCAGTTATTTACCTAATTCAAGAAGTACTGTCCTAATTATCAAAGTGCCAATGAGGTGTTTGTCGGCACCCCCAGACACCCAAAACGACATCTAACTGCTGTGTTTTCAGTGACGTAATAATTGCATACAATTTTTTCCGCCTGGCAAAGAAACCTCACGAAATATGAAAAATACCATGTGACTGCGCTCCCACCCTGCATCATAAAGCAGAGCCCTCAACTAAGCTGATTGAAAGCAACTGCACTGCCTGTCGCAAACGCGAAGAGACAGCGCTTCACCTTGATAGTGGTACGGAAGGAGCACCAACAGCAGGTTTCGCGGCTTCGCAGCTAGCTATTCCTTCCTCTTATTTCTACGTCACACTTATTATCCGTCTCTCAAGGCCGACTCATGACATTGATAACAAAAGCCCTTTGATAATGCGGGCGAAGCACCGCTCTGACCACGCACGAAATGCGAAAAGCAATGTAACGGGCATAGCATGTTTCAAAATCCCGGATTTGCTTGCACCGTATCGAAAGAGTGCGCGCGAAGCTATATTTCGCACCGGATCTTGCTTCGGACCAAAGCTAAATTAAAGTGACCGTTTTATTTTTTATGAAAGTGTATACGTGCTGCAAAAACAGGTTCGTGTCAAAAAATAAAATCGAAATAAACAGACTGGGAAGCGACCAACGTGTAGAGAAAAGACAAAAAAAAACAAAAGACAAAAGACAAGAAAGAAAATATACCACTTCTAAATGAGCCGAATTGGCACTCGGGAAGCCTCCACCAAAAAAAGAAAAAGAACATAAGATTTCAGCGTCACTTTATTATCTATCAATTCGTAAGCTTCGTTGAGCACCAGCTGTTGCTTAGAGCACGTGTTCGAATAGGTCTCCTTCTGCAGCTACGCAGTACTGAGCCCGCTTTATCACATCTTCTGTGGCTTTCTTGATGACCGACGCTGGAATTCGATGCCAGACATCCGTTATCCTTGCTTTGACCTAATCTGACGTCCATCTCGATCATGTAAGCCCAATTTTTCACATAACCTCAAAGAAAGAAATCGAGTGGAGAGAGTGGCATTGTCGGGGGGGGGGGGGGGCTCGGCCCCTCACCGGAAAACTCCGAAGGGGGTTCGGGCCCCCCCCCCCCCCCCGGTAGTCGGCGCCTATGACTTCAATTATTGCATTGAACCAACTAGCCCAAAAATCACCACTCCGGGATGTTGGACATTTATCTTGTACAAAGTCGAATTAACTGTTTAAGCCTTCGTTAAACTCGTTCGATAAATTTGGCGGACGATAGCAGACTCCGACGGTAAGGGTTACGGAAAAAGAAATTTTGCTGCAACCCAAAGAACCTCAAGACACAACTAAGTTTCAATTATTTGCGTTTGCACGTTCTTCTTGACAGCGATTAGAACGCCACCAACTATACAAGCAATCTTACCTTTTCTGAACACGAAAATGTTGTTTGATATAGCCAGCTCGTGGTCGTCAATATTCAGCGCTAATCAAGTTTCCGTGCTCAGAATTGTGTTAAAAAATTACGAGGTTTTTCTTGCCAAAAGCACGATATGATTACGAGGCACGCCGTAGTGGGATTCTCCGGAAATTTGCACCACCTGGGGTTCTTTAACTTGCACCTAAATCTAAGTACACGGGTGTTTTGGCATTTCGCCCCCTATGAAAATGCGGCCACCGTGGCCGGGATTCGATACCACGACCTTGTGCTTAGGAACCAAACACCATAGCCACTAAGCAACCACGACGGGTAAGAATTATGCTAGCGGAACATGATTCAAATAAACAACATAGTTCGTCTTGATTGTGAAACAGGCTGCGAAAGTATGAGATAATAATAAAAAAAGTGATGTCTGAGCATGATTTTTTTGTCACTATTGTGTGTCAGGAGTGTCAAGTTTGGGAAGTGCATGCATTAACTTGATTTGTTGACAGATCAATCGTGTTTGCAGTATTGTTGAGTGGTAGTTTCTCAAACAACTTGTATTTTTTCTTGACGTTTTTTGGCCATGCGAGCAAGTCCGTAAGCTTTTTCGTTACAAACTGTAGGCGGGGGCGAAAAATCTTGTTTTACGAAAAGGCGAGGCGACTCTACCTCTTTCAGTTTGAATGCATTCTTTATTACGTTCTTATTCTTGAAATTCAAGAAAATTTACAATGACAGGACGTGCGCGATCCTCTCCCTGTTCGCTGTGCTATTGTGTGAGTGCGTTCTATTTGCCCCGCTGGTTTATAAGGTTTCTTGATGCAAAGTCTGCAACAAGGTCTTTTGTAGCCTTCCATTTTAGAGCGCAGCTCTTTGGCGTCCGTTCCTGGGTTTCGCGTCGTCGTCGGCGTTGTCGTCGGCCTCGTAACCAGCTCCGCCCCCTTTTCATCCCCCCAGCGCTAGCAGCGACCGACTGATACCGCTGGATGCCGCTGACGCCGCTAGAGAGTCAAGATAACGTGACTGTATAGAACACCGTCGCCGCCATGCAGAAAGAGGAGGAAAGGGTCCCCCCCCCCCCCTGTTCTTGTGTGGCGGATAGGGTGCTCTTCAGTTGCCGACGCGCCGGTTATTTCACGTAGGCCCCGGCACGTCGACGAATACGTGACCACCTTCCCACGGCTAGACCTGGTTCTTAGCGCTGCGGAAGCGAGGGTATCATATTGTTTGTGTCGGCATCGGCGGCGTTGTCCCTGAAACCAACTCCGCAGCTGGGGTTGACTCACTATCGGCGTCAGCGGCATCAGTCAGTCGCTGCTATCTCTTCCCTCCTCCCTTTATCGTGTTGTCCGCTTGCTGCGCGCGCTTCTGCCCCCATCGTTTGCCGCTGGGTGTACACGCCGCCCCCCTCCCCCCTCTTCCTGCGAGTCTCCGGTTGTCAAAGCGCCGGCTCGAACTTAATTCCTTTCTTCGCTCCTCCTCCAATGCAACCCCTGTGCGGTGGCAATCAGAGAGCCAGATCGGTGGCGGCGGATCTGTATATGTGCACCGCCCGAGCCGAAATTGCCGCTGCCGTTCGCCCTGTGCGGTGGCAATCAGAGAGCCAGATCGGTGGCGGCTTGACATAAAGACAAACAGCAATTTCCTAACACTTATGCGGGAGAACATCCCGTTCCTCTCGCTCGTAACGCGTCCCACGGCTGTGACAACCTCGCGAGGCACTTGTATAGATCTCGTCTTTGAGAATCAAGCATTGGTGTGCCAAGTCGAACATATATCAGTCTATTTCTCCGACCACAAAGCTTCCTTCATGACTGTCAAGAACTGTTAGTGGAGTCTTTGTTAAAGGAATACGTGTGAAAAATAAAAAAAAAATTCTGTGATAGCGCATACATGTGTTGCTCGATTTCTTTGCCTCAATCTATCGAAAAGGTGAAACAGCTTATTTGCTGCGCTCAAATTTCGCATTAGGAAGTAACGTAATCGTCGGTAATTTTTTTCGGTTGTTTGTTCCAGGATGCCTTCAAAAATCAAGTTATTGTACCAGATTCGATTATTATGATCGTCAACGACTATGTTCGTCTGGTCATGCTCCTTGGTTTTGAATTTCTTTAGGTTGTCTTGGGATTCTTTTAGCATGGTTCCAGCTTAGTTCACGTTGTGACAGACATTTTTCGCAGCAACTGAACATTCTTCTAGTTCAGAAAAGCGCCGCTTTATGTCCGTAAAATTCGTGTGTTTTTCTTTCATCTCGGCCAAGGCATCTTTGAGCAATTTTTCGTTTGATGTCGCTAGGTCCCTGACTATCGTAAGCAGTTAGTCTACTTTGTCAGGGCCGCATTTGGCTTCAGTATCTCTGGCGGAAAGAGGAAGACGCGTCAAGCAAAACAGAAACAAAGCTTCTTTTTCAAGTTTATTCACATTTTCTTGCGTAGATGTTAACAGCATTAGTGATGTTATTATATTCTGTGGTCCCATAGTTATTAAACTGTCAGGGGCACTATCTAATACTATACATACTAAGTATGGATTGCAGCGTGCTATAAAAGGGATACATGAGCAATAAATAATAGCAGAAAAGCTAGGGAAAACGTAATAGTACAAAACTAAGAGCAAACAAATGGTTTGAAAACATGATATATAAGTTTATGAGAATATACAACAATTAGTGTAAGCTGGAGAACTTATGCAACTGAAAAATAGCGCCAGACCATAAAATTATAAAAAAAATGAATTGAAGAACAGAAGAAAGAGATCACTGTACAAAGCGGTGCCGCAATAATTTGAAGCTAAAGTTATGCGTCCAGGAACAATAGAAACACATGCAGTTTACATGATTTACACATTTATACGGAAGCAACATGTAATATATACAAAACAAGAATGTCATAATTAATAATTAGTGCGAGTTTTCATATAACTTGTCCAATAGATATTCCTTGCGAAGGTATAGAAACATGTGTACTGATGATGATGATTTAATTTCGTAGGGTGTAGAATTCCAAAATGATATCCCAAAGAAGACAGCAATTAATTTCAAGTAATTTCTTCGAACACGGGGAATTAGTAAATTATCGTTTGCAGAAAACCTGGTAGTGTTAGTATTTTTTAGGAAATAATTTGGAAAAGCAGAGGTTAAGCTGTCATAACGTTTAAGCTTGAAGATTAATAGTGATGGCCTTTGTTTCAACAGTTCTGTTAGTGGTAGAATATTCAGGCTTTGGTACAGAGGTTTAGAGTGCCTAAAAATATTATTAAAAGTCATTAGTCAGACCGCTTGATTTTGAAGGCGTTGAAGGGCGTCTAGGTGACAGTAATAAGTGTTAGCCCAAGACGACATACAATAAGAGAGATGGCCATGAATGTAGGAGTAATATAGCGAAAGAATAAAGTGTCTCTGGAAATAGTTACGGGATTTATATATTATATGAATGCCAAAAGAAACATTCTGAATTAGTGAATGAAGGTGAAGAATATATTTAAATGCTCGTCTAAAGTAACACCTAAAACTTGGTGCTGTTAGCAGCCGGTATTACTTCTTGTCCTATCATGAGCACCACGGGAACCGCTTTTAATAATTGTGAATGAAATATTACAAATGTAGTTTTTAATGGGTTAATGCGCAGGTAGTTATTCTTGCACCAAACGCTGACCTTATTTAAATTAGCATTGAGCTTTCCTTGCAATACCATGATGTTTTTGTGAGATGAGTATATAGTTGTATCATCCGCATAAGCAGTCAGTGCGACGAAGTGTTAGGGGCAAGTCATTGATAAACAATAGAAAAAGCAAAGGGCCTAGAATAGATTCCTGAGGTACTCCTTGGTTAGCAATTTCGGCACTGGAAATTCTACCATCGGCTGCGACAACCTGCGGCCTGTTTTTTAAGTAACTTTTATAAGATTCAAAGCTGGACGAGTAATTGCGTAAGTCTCGAGTTTATGAAAGAGAAGGGTGTGATTAATAGTGTCAAATGCTTGAGTAATGTGAACAGAAACTGCACCAAATAGTCATAAATTATCAATAGCAAGTTGAATTTGGTCCGTGAGGTTAATGAGTGCCAGTTCAGTTGACAATCCTGGACGGAAGCCAAACTGATAGGGAGAGAGTAGGTCGAACATTTTTAAGGACTACATTAGGCGTTGGTACAGAAGCTTTTCGATTACTTTGCTAAAAAATGGAAGAATGCAGATTGGACGGTAGGTATTTCTACATTCGCGGTCACCTTTCTTGCGAACGGCAGTTGTCTTTCCGTTTTTTAGGAAGGTTGGAAACGTAGCGTTCCTAAACACTTCATTGATGGTTTTAGCAAGATCAGGCGAAACTGTATCGTTAATAATTTTATTCTTGAAGGGTCAATGGAATCTAAACCCGCCCCTGTTGTTTCAAGTGATGATATGACACAATGAACTTCTGCACTACAAACTGCACATAAGTAAAAAGAATGGGGGACGCGCGAAAAACGGAGAAATCATAGAGGGCGTTGAGTGCTTTCGGTGGAAGTAAAATGATCATTAAAAGCGTTGGCAATATCATTTGGTTCGGTATAAGTGTTCGATACGATTGTTAATTTAGCTAATCACGCGTGGGAATTGCTTTTGTTCAGGAACTCTTTAATAAGCTCCCAGCTTCGTTTAGTGTTACTTCCATTGAGCAATATGCGCTTCTGAAAGTAGTCACGTTTTGCCCGTTTGAAAATTGCCCCAAGTGTGTTAGAATAATTCTTAAAGCGAATTAGTAGCGCTGTGTCGAATGGTTGAGATTTTAGTTTTTTGTGTATTCTATCTTTCTTAGAAATTGACCGCAACAGCCGATTTGGGATCCATGGATTTCTTCGCGCGCTAAACCAACGAGTCATTGGGACGGTCGATATGCTCTATTTTATGTAATTTGTCATCAGACTAGAAAATGAGTTGCAAGCTTGCTCAGGAGATTCAGCTTCTGTGACATTAATCCTATCTAATTTGTTAACTCTGCATCTGTGGCAATAGCAAAAAATGAACAACAACAACAACAACAAAAAACGAACTGCATTAATCTTTGTCAAAACCAGAAAGAATATCGGCACTTATTAGGTTTTTACGGAGCAGAAAATCTCTCCAACAGTCCGTATGGTCACATTCCGCTGTTCTAGCACCCGAAGAAGCGGCGAAGGGCTAAAGTGCTTGAAACACGCTTTTCTTCACAATGTCCTAGAACTAGGAGGTTTAATAGTTCGACATAGGAATTTGTAGAAGTAACCATGACGGAATTATCCGACGTCATTTGAACTGCACATCAATCGGCTCCTGGACCATACCGCACATAACAGCGATGATTAAACTGTTATTTAACTTTTTCCCTAATGAGCTTTTCAATATAGTCAACTGTTCACAACAATATACATGGATCCAGGACCCTTGGAAAATGCTTTTACTTAAAAATTAAAACCTAAGATATGTATTGAGCAACATTCGGCCAGTTGCCCTTACTGAGAATCTCGTCAAAATAATAGAAGAAATATTTCATATGCGGCTCAATGAATTCACTTCTTCCCAGAATATTATGTGCTTGAGACAAATATGATATAGGCCTCAACATTTCTTATGTTCACCTCACGTTGATTTAGAAAGCCGCATTCGACTCGCAGGACTATCAGGAAAAGTTTCAATTTTGGTAACTTTAGACACTGCGAAAGCATATGACAGTGTCGAGGATGATATTTTAATTTCTATATTAGTGAGCTGGTGCTGTTCCAGACGAGCTAGTGGCCTGTATAGAAGAGTCCCTTTCCGATAGACAATTGTCTTGCTTCAAAGATGGTGTCACATCGGGTACATATAAACAGACGAGAGGCGCACCAGAGGGATCTGTTCTTTCTCCGCTTTTATGTAATATTTTGTTATCGTCTATCCCCAATCAACAGGATGTGCAACTTTATCTATATGCTAATGATATTGCATTTTTCTCCTCATCACGGGATATGAATATCTTACACCAAATTTTGCACTTTTATTTGTCTGCACTCGAGTCCTGGTTGGACGGACTGTCTTTTTCCCTTAACGCCAAGAAATGCTCGTTACTTGTGTTTCCATTTGCAAATGCCGTTTTCATTTTTCTTCATTATCGAAATGAGTCGATACCGCAAGTTGCAGCTTTGAAGTACTTAGGGATAACATATGATGGTACGCTAAACTGACAGCAGCAAATCGAAACAAATGCTAGTAAAGGAGATCGTGTAATGGGATTGTTGCACCGTTTCAGTAATAACAAGACGGGGGTATACATAGGGCTACATTGTTGATGATTTATAAGCTTCACGTTCGCCCCATTGCAGAATTGGAGTGTGTTATTTTTTTAGGATGTGCTGCATAGAAGGTAAGACCTTTATTACTAATAAAAAGGCAAGCGCTGCGTCTATGTCTTGGACCGCCGCGTTTTGTGACTAACGACGTGCTTTATCCGGAGGCTGGAATTCTTCCGCTTGAGTCCAGATTTAAGCAACTTACTGTCTTGACATTTCTGAAGCGATACAATCCACCCCTCTCCCGTTTGCAGCCCATCTTCATCAATTCTCGCGATTCATTTTTGAGAGCACATTGGCGGCGTTATCGACAACCACAAGTTGTTTATGTTCAGACGCTGTTATCGAAACTTGATGTTCGGTTACCGTGCCTGATTTCTCCAAAAACTAATTCGTTAAAGGTGAAACTGATTTTCGGTGCCATTTTTTCCAAAACACGCAAAACTTCTTCCAGCGCGCATACATGAAAGTCTCCATCACGATCACCTTAGTAAGTTTCCGTCTCACTTGGTTATTTCTACGGATGCAACACAAGATTTAGAGAAGGCCGGAGTTGGCATCTTTTCATATCAGCTTAACTAGACTTTTGCTCACCGCCTTGCTGATTATACCCCACTATTTCTCGCAGAATTTCTGGCAATGTTTTAGCTATGATAAAATTGGGTCCACAGAATTTTAAAGTAATAGTTGTTACTGATGCGCTTTCGGTTTGTATTCATTTAACTTAAAATAATCGGTCACACCTCCTGAGTATATTTTCGACGCTTGCCCTGAACAATTTGTCTGAAGTCCGCTGTGTCTGGGTCCCCGGTCAAAGTGGAAGCTTTTTAAATGAATCAGCTGACTTGCTCGCATCCTCATCGTTAAATGGCCCAGTCTTAAATATTCTTCCTCAGTTCACTTTTATAATAGAGCTAGATTTAAACGTCTTTTACTTTGAAATTGTAATGATTCCTCTCCACTTCCCGCAGATGATTTCCGACACCTAAATTTCCCTTGGAACTTTTGAAGTTCCAAGGCTAATGCAAATGCCTTTCACGACAATGCGAGGTGACCTTAACAAACTTCCGTTATAAAATTCCCCGCCTAAATTTTTACCTCGACAGATCTGATTTATCTATAACTAACCTCTGCTCTTTCTGCAATGAGCCATAAACTATAGGCCATTTCTTTCTTTCTTGCCGTCGCTTCTCCTCTCTCCGCAGAATGTTCCTCTTAATTCCAACTAGTAAGCTGGGATTAGCGCTTACTACCCCAGATATCTTGTCCTTTAGCGCGTGTCAATTAGGCACAACTAAAGGTCAAAGTTCATTGAAGCGTCAGGAAGTTTTCGTTGCTAGGGTACCGACTGTAGGACGCTTTACTTTATTTCCATTTTATCCTAAATGTATGTATAGGCCCTCTATAAATTTCTATTAGCATTTAGTTGCTTAATGCTACGTTTTGAATGTATGCCTTTACCCCCTTTTGATTTGTTATTAGATGCATTTATGTTATTTGATGCATTTATTAGATGCAGAAATTTGCATTTCATGCAAACTTTCATGCAGAAAACTGATTTGGCCTCGCGTTTACAGGCATTTTTTCCATGTTCCTGCTTTCTTTTGTCCGTGTCTCTGTCATTTGTTTATTTCCTATTTTCTTTCATATTTCTTTCTTTCCCATCTTCTTGTTCCCTTCTCCTTTTTTCATTCCCTCCTTTCGAAAGAGTAGGCAGGCGTTGCGCCACTCTCGGCGGCAGTTGTCAGCTTGCTCCCTCCCTGTTTCATTTGTTTGCATTTATGTTTCCATAAATAATAATAATAATAATAATAATAATAATAATAATAATAATAATAATAATAATAATAATAATAATAATAATAATAATAATAATAATAATAATAATAATAATAATAATAATAATAATAATAATAATAATAATAATAATCTTTATTGCGAGATATTATATACATCTATTTCTTGCCAGGTCTGCCGAAGCCTTCGGAGAGCTTGTATGGCATGGACCTGACAGTCACGGCAAAATCACATTGACAGCGTCTCAAGCATAACTAATACTCCAAAATATAAATTAAACCTTCAAGAGCACATACAAAACTAGTTAACAAGAAATGCAAAAATTAGAGCGACAAAGGTGCTGCATGTCAACTTCAAATACGACTGGCCACACTGCAAGAATATGCACTGAATTGGCCGATGTTTTAAAGGAAAGCCGTAAAATGGACACAGGTACAATGTACAAGCAATTCGCAATGCTCACAAAAAGACAAATAACAGCTTCATACAAGTGACATGTTTCTTTCTTTTTCGTATCACTTCTTTTAGCATTCTTTAAGCCTGATAAATTTCGCTGTTCAAGTATTGAGCTGGGGAGAGTATTAAACAAATTAGGAATATAATATTGTCTTTGCCCTTTGCAATAACTAGTTCTTGTTCGAGGAACAGCATATGTGGAGGGATTGCGTAGACTCAGGTGCTTTATTGCGGGTACGCGGAAATCTTCGTTCCATAAATATCGCGGCACAACAACATAGAGAAACACTGAATCGAAGGTCGGCATTTTCAGAGACTTGAATGCGTTATTTATATCAATGTCTTTGTTGTAGGCTACACTTTTTAAAATGTTCTGTAATAAACTGTTCACTTTGGATTTTCCTAAGAGGCTGAAATTAAAGAAACAGCAGATGCCACATCTTACATGCGAATATGCTAACGCACACCCGATTATTTTCTTTATTTTAATAGGAGCATAGCTCCGAACGCGGTAGAGTAAGCACGCAGCTTGTCGAAGTTTAGCACAAATGGAAGCCATATGAACGTTCCATGATAAATCATTGTCAAAGTGCAGTCTTAGATATTTAACACTGTCTACATATTCAATCGGTGTACAGTCGCAATTCAAACAATCGGAGCCATGCAATAGGACAGGTAGTGTGGCACCAAGAACGTTTAGAGGATTTCTAAAACAGACTAATTGCGTTTTTCGGGCATTAACTTTTATTTGATTACTTTTACACCAGTCTATGACTTTGACTTTATCGATTTGAAGCAGAGCAACAGCTCTATCATATTCCACCTCTCTCGAAACAAGGAACGTGTCGCCCGCATATTGAAAAACGGTACTTGTGCCAATTACTGGCCCCTGTCCCACACGTAAAATTTGAATAAAAGCGGTGACAGCACTGAGCCTTGCGGCACTCCTGCTGTGAGGTACCGCAGAGTGCTGTGTACATCATTTAGACAGACAATTTCAGACCGATTCATAAAATAACTACTAAGAAAATCTAGAAAATGTCTCCTAAAGCCATAGTTGTAAAGTTTGTTGCATAGAATAGGATGGTTAACTAAGTCGAATGTCTTTGACATATCTAAAAAGAGTCCACAGGTCACTTGGTTTCGTTCAAATGTTTCGTGTAAAAAATCTGACAAAGTTTCAAAAAGTTTCTGCGTACCGCTGCCTTGAACAAAGCCGTACTAGGAAGCTGATAATACGTTGTGCTTAAGAACAAAACTGTCCATCACTTCGACAACATGCCTTTCCAACAGTTGTGATAAGAAAGAAAGTACAGATATGGGGCGGTAGTTTTCAGGTTTTGATGCATCTTCACCCTTAAATATCGGAATAACACGTGCTCACTTCATTTCACCGGGTACAACTGCCATGGCTAGAATACAGTTCAAAATAGAAAGAATCGGCCCTGCTAACACACTTACATTATTTATTATATCTTCAGCTGGGGGGGGGGGGATATTCCGTCTAAAATTTCAGCGCAGCTCTTTCGTGACCGACACAGCAATCGAAACAAGTCGTCTTCCGCCATCTAGGGCAGAAGCGCCGAATCTTATACCGAACTACTTGCTGTGATAGGGCTCTGTAGATTAAGGGGCGTTCCCATATCTTCCGCCACTGAAGAAAATGAATCGTTAAAACAATTAGCCACCGCTTACGACGGTGCACCGAAACTTTTCAATATCGGATCTGAATAGAAGGTCGACTTGGTTCCCCTAAGCTCATTCACTAGGGACCAGATCTTTGCAGGTAATGACTCTTCAAAGGTTCGTCTTCAGGGTGCTTTAGATATCGTTTCCAAAGTATGTCTTTCTCTTGAATTGCATTGAATATTCGAATATTTACCCAGTATAAGTGTGCTTTTCGCTTACGTACCAAAACGGATCTTTTACACCCTTGCTTCAACTCGGTGAAAGCATCTACAAATTTTTTATACGTATTGGTCGGAGCAACTTTGTGCTAAGAGTGTGTCCCAGTCATATTGGGCGACAAGTCTGTCAAATCTTACGTAATCAAATATTTCTAAACATTGGGCCTCCTTGCTCTTGACTGCATTAGGGCTAGGAGAAGAGATCTGGCAGCCGGTATAGCAATGATCAGCCAGCTTCTGTGTTATTCGAATGGATTTAACGGTTAAAAAATCTATTGGAAGAGGCACGAGGACACAAGGCGTCCCGAGAGCACTTCTTGTCCAGTGGCTTCGTTTACGGCAGATTCTATGCCATAGTCTGCTAGTATTTTTAAATAATTTGAAACAAATGTTTTGTCCGAGCTGAGGATATCTATATTAACATCCCCGACAATGTAGGTGTTCTTATGAGAAGGTAAAGCATCGAAATTTTGTTTCAGTTCATCGAGAAATGTCTGCACGTGTTCTGACGGCGGACGATACATAGCAATTAAAGAGAGAGCAGTGCTAGAATTTTCCAGGCGGAGTGCAAGGCTTTCAGCAACCAAAAGGGAAAACGTCATCGGTGTAACTAACCATTTAGTCTTAATTAAGATCGCTATTCCACCACCTCGTCTACCTCTTCTGGTTATAAAGTACTCTTGAAAGTTGGGTAGACTGAATTGGAACAGCATATCATCTTGAGTGTTAATTGCTGTAAGTACGAAAGCATCTACAAAGCTCAGAATGTTAGTGGTATTGACAAGAAACTGATCCCAGTGTTTCCTTATACTTCTCACTTTAACATGAGCAACTGAAAAGGACGGGTTATCAGTGACGTCAAAGACTGTTGGAAGAGAACAAAAACCTGGGAGGGAGTGAAAGTTTACCGTTATTTCCTAAGCTATTATATCAATGTCAGCGACCGTGTCGATACGAAGCACGAAGCCTCCGTCGTATTTTCGAGCGAAAATCTTGCCATTCCTAAACCACACATACTTATCGAGGCTTTCCTTGCGTTTGGTATGAGCTTTCCAGAATGATTCTTTGTTAGTCTGAGTTAAATTTTCGTTTAGGTACAGTCACGTGCAATATGGGGGGGGGGGACCTGCAACACCTGTGCCCGTGGACGAAGGGGCTCCAAGACTGTATGGCTGCGCAGACACAGAGTAAGTTCCAGACCTAAACATAGTTTCAATTATTGTATTTATTAAAGCGCTATTTGGTATGTCAGAGCCGCCGCGCTGCCCGGAGCCTCTTCGACCACGAACAAGGGTGTTGCAAGCCATATTGCACGCGACTGTACATGATGGGGTACCGGTTCTTCTGTGCCAAATCATGCTGTTTGCGACGTGCTGCCAGCCAAGTGTCCCGCACTAACGGGTCAGAGAACCGAATTAGTACAGCTGGCACTTTATCCTTTCTGGCAGGCAGTCGGTGAACCGCAACAACGTCCCGAGGGTTGAATTCTCCCAAGGCTGGGTTCTGTGCAAGTTCTACTATGACAACGAGCAGGTTTTCCCCTGACGAGAATGGAAGTCCGTGGATTTCCAAATAGGAAAGGATGATGGCGCCGTGTAACGCGGAGCAACTAGTGGTGTGGCAGTGGAATTGTAGGGAATTCCGCCGAAAACGAGGTTCCCTACAGCAGTATATCGCCACATCCACGAACCCTCCCGATGTCATCCTCTTACAAGAAGTCAATTGCACACCTTCTTTATCCGGCTACAGCACGCTCTCGGATGTCTCTCCTCTTGTGGGAGCCTTAGTTTCGAAACATGTTACATGTCGCATGCATACCACTAACATTGACATTCCTCACCAAATATCAGAAATAATTACGCAAGGTAAACGCAGCGAGAGTCTGTTTATACTCAATGCATACAGTTCCTCCCGTTCGCGAACGCACTGTTTTCAGCACCTACTAAGAGAATTTGGTAGGTTTGGACGGGTTTGTGTGGTGGCCGAACGCTCCGCATACTGCATGGTGTTAGGTTAAATCGCAGGCTAAAGGGACCCGCTCATGGAATGACATCTGTAACATGAGATACACACTGCTCACCGACCCCGAGCACCCCACTCGGATGGGCAACAACGTATCTCGTGACACCTGCCCTGACCTTACCTTCGTGCGCAATACTGGCCCAGTCGTTGCGCACGGGCCTTTAGAGGAGCACCTTGGTAGTGACCACTACATTGTAGCGACCACCTTGTCATTACGGGGTGCGCGCAGGTCCGAGCGAAATGTGCGTATAACAGACTGGGCGAAATTCAGGGAACGTCGCCAGGACCCACCTGAGCGCCAAGGGTACGAACGCTGGCTTGACTCTCTCGCACAAGATCTAGAGGCCACCACGAGCACACTGCGCACCACAACCGAGACACCAGACATAGACCCGCATTTACTTCATCTTTGGAACGCCCGCAGAGGGTTGACACGACGATGGAAACGACAACGCCTCAACCGCAAACTTAGGGAACGTATAGATCAAATTACACGGGAATCTCAGGAGTATGCAGAGATCCTTACGAGGAATAACTGGCGAGGATTTTGCGATCGCCTCTCAGGCACATTGAGCACAGCAAAAACGTGGTCGATTCATCATCATCATCATCATCATCATCATCATCATCATCATCATCATCATCATCATCATCATCATCATCATCATCATCATCATCATCATCATCATCATCCTGGTTACGCCCACTGCAGGGCAAAGGCCTCTCCCATACTTCTCCAACTACCCCGGTCATGTACTAATTGTGGCCATGTTGTCCCTGCAAACTTCTTAATCTCATCTGCCCACCTAACTTTCTGCCGCCCTCTGCTACGCTTCCCTTCCCTTGGAATCCATTCGGTAACTCTTAATGACCATCGGTTATCATCCCTCCTCATTACTTGCCCTGCCCATGCCCCCCCATTTCTTTTTCTTGATTTCAACTAAGATATCATTAACTCGCGTTTGTTCCCTCACCCAATCTGCTTTTTTCTTATCTCTTAACGTTACACCTATCATTCTTTTTTCCATAGCTCGTTGCGTCGTCCTCAATTTAAGTAGAACCCTTTCGTAAGCCTCCAAGTTTCTGCCCCGTACGTGAGTACTGGTAAGACACAGCTGTTATAAACTTTTCTCTTGAGGGATAATCGTAACCTGCTGTTCATGATCTGAGAATGCCTGCCAAACGCACCCCAGCCCATTCTTATTCTTCTGATTATTTCATTCTCATGATCCGGATCCGCAGTCACTACCTGTCCTAAGTAGATGTATTCCCTTACCACTCCCAGTGCCTCACTACCTATCGTAAACTGCTGTTTTCTTCCGAGACTGTTAAACACTACTTTAGTTTTCTGCAGATTAATTTTTAGACCCACCCTCCGGCTTTGCCTCTCCAGGTCAGTGAGCATGCATTGCACTTGGTCCCCTGAATTACTAAGCAAGGCAATATCATCAGCGAATCGCAAGTTACTAAGGTATTCTCCGTTAACTCTTATCCCCAATTCTTCCCAATCCAGGTCTCGGAATACCTCCTGTAAACACGCTGTGAACAGCATTGGTGAGATCGTATCTCCCTGTCTGACGCCTTTCTTTATTGGGATTTTGTTGCTTTCTTTATGGAGGACTACGGTGGCTGTGGAGCCGCTATAGATATCTTTCAGTATTTTTACATACGGCTCGTCTACACCCTGATTCCGCAATGCCTCCATGACTGTTGAGGTTTCGACTGAATCAAACGCTTTCTCGTAATCAATGAAAGCTATATATAAAGGTTGGTTATATTCCACACATTTTTCTATCACCTGATTTATAGTGTGAATATGGTCTATTGTTGAGTAGCTTTTACGGAATCCTGCCTGGTCCTTTGGTTGACGGAAGTCTAAGGTGTTCCTGATTCTATTTGCAATTACCTTAGTAAATACTTTGTAGGCAACGGACAGTAAGCTGATCGGTCTATAATTTTTCAAGTCTTTGGCGTCCCCTTTGTTCTGGATTAGGATTATGTTAGCGTTTTTCCAAGATTCCGGTACACTCGAAGTCATGAGGCAGTGCGTATACAGGGTGGCCAGTTTCTCTAGAACAATCTGCCCACCATCCTTCAACAAATCTGCTGTTACCTGATCCTCCCCAGCTGCCTTCCCCCTTTGCATAGCCCCCAAGGCTTTCTTTACTTCTTCCGGCGTTAACTGTGGGATTTAGAATTCCTCTAGACTATTATCTCTTCCATTATCGTCGCGGGTGTCACTGGTACTGTATAAATCTCTATAGAACTCCTCAGCCACTTGAAGTATCTCATCCATATTGGTAATTATATTGCCGGCTTTGTCTCTTAACGCATACATCTGATTCTTGCCAATTCCTAGTTTCTTCTTCACTGCTTTTAGGCTTCCTCCGTTCCTGAGAGCATGTTCAATTCTATCCATATTATCCAGTACCCTGACTATCCTTATGTAGGCGAGGCGAACGAATTGCTCGATGCAGACATCAGATCTGACGAGGTGCGGGTGGTCTTACAAGACCTACGCCGCAACACGGCACCGGGAGCCGACCACATCCGATTCGCCACCCTTCGTAACCTCAGTGACGCGGATATTAACCACCTCACCCATATCTTCAATGATTGCTGGCGCAAGGGCATGCTTCCCCAAGCATGGCGACACGGCGACATCACACTGATCTCCAAACCAGGCAAGCCTGTTAAGGTTGAAAACTTACGACCCATCTCCCTAACATCGTGCATCGGTAAGCTCATGGAGCATGTACTCTTGCGGCATCTGCAGCCCTTCCTCGAAGAAAAATCATTCTTTTCTAACTCTCAATTTGGATATCGGGCTCATCTGCCTGCAAAAGATGTGGTTTTACAATTGCGGGAGGAAGTCATAGGACCTCCGTCGTCCGCCCAAACGAGAGCACTCATCGCCTTCGACCTAAAAGGGGCATTCGATAATGTTGAACATGACCTCATCCTTCGCAATGTTGCACATTCACATTGTGGAATTCGTATGTACAACTATATCCGCGCATTTCTTCGAGATCGCACAGCCACCGTAGGAATGGGACCGCATCGATCTGGTACGATTCGCCTTGTTCTACGTGGGACACCCCAGGGCTCAGTTCTTTCCCCCTACCCTATTCAATATTACGCTCGCAGGGCTCCCCCGGCTACTCGACCAGATCCCTGATGTCGCCCACGCTATTTATGCGGACGACATTACTATCTGGTCGACACGGGGTTCCGACGGAGCCATCCAGGACCGACTGCAGCAAGCAGTCGATACAGTTTCCGAGTACGCGAGAAAATGCGGCTTAAGATGTGCTCCGGAAAAGTCGGAGCTCATAATCATACGCCCCCGGAGCCGTTCCTCTACTCCCCCTATCACTGTGCACGTGGATGGCACACCGATACCACAGGTTAATCGTGCTCGTATCCTCGGCCTACACGTCCAAGCGGATGGCAGGTCAAACTATACTGTTTCCCTTCTATCCAGACAGACTGAGCAAATTCTGGCCATGATCCGGAGGGTCTCCAACAGGCGCTCGGGCCTTCGAGAAGAGGACCTGCTGCGCTTCGTGGAGGCATGCGTGATCAGCCGCCTTACATAACATCTCCCATTTCAGCGGTTGACCCAAGCGCAACAACTTCGCATAGACGCAATGATTCGCAAAGCGACGAAGCTGGCCCATGGCCTCCCGAACTATACTTCCACAAACCGTCTCCTTAACTTAGGGACACATAACACACAAGGCGAGCTGCTAGAGGCACATTGGGTCAGCCATCGCCAGCGCCTCCTACTCACTCCTACTGGCCGCCATCTTCTCACACGGCTAGGATACTGTGTCCCACCCCTTGATTCTGAAACCAGTCCAACGATCTTGTCGTCAGCGATACGCCAAGCACTAAGTATTCATCCATTGCCACGTAATATGCACCCCGAGCATGCCAAAGGGCGGCGCAAAGCCCGTGTACGATACATTGGTCGCATGCTTGCAAACATCTCGGAAACACATACTTTATACACGGACACATCAGTCACTCAAGAGGGCTATATGTCGGTAGTTTTGGATGGCACCGAATCCCTGAGAGACTCTGCTGCAATGCGCGGAACAAATGCCGCTTACGGAGAAATTCTCGGTGTTGCTCTTGCAATTCGATACGCCATCCGTGTTCCTGAGGAAGTGTATATATTGACGGACTCGCAACAGGCATTCCCGGCGTTCCTATCAGGACATGGCATCCCGAGAGCGGCGCACCAAATTCTCAAACAGATCCCGCAAAATACACTAACCACACCTCCCCGAATCCACTTACTCTGGACCCCTGGTCATACCTCGCTGCCGGGTAACGAACGCGCACATGCAGTTGCCCGAGAAATTTCCCTCCGGGCGACTCGGCGTGGTGAGGCGACTAGTTCAGAGTGGGGGGATCCCTTGCTCCGTTACAAAGACATACTCCGTCATTATACACGCATTCGTCGCACCCACGCCGCACCACCGCCGTCCTTCTCGCGGGAGGAAGCAGTGGCATTACGCCAGTTACAAACCGCAACTTTTCCAAATCTTGTCTCTCTCGATAAATTCTACCCACACTGTTATGCTGATCGTTGCCCTGGCTGTGGCAGCTCGCCCACAATCTTCCACGTCACGATTGAGTGCACTGCAAACCTCGTTCCTCCCTTGCCAACTCTCCTTTACCCCCTAAGCAACAAAGAGCTGTGGGACGATGCCCTCCGCGACGGACCTCCCGAGGTCCTCCGAGCTGTGATACAACGGGCTCGAAACATCACCGGAATCATCTTAGGGACCCTGGACTGAGGGTTCCTCCCGCACTGCTCTCGCCATTCAAATATTATTAATAAAGATGTTTTACTCTCTCTCTGCTGTACTGTTCGTCCTTGTCACTCTCAGCACGAAATTGAGCTATCCCACCAGACTGCTTTCTTACGGTCTCTGTTAGTGAGCCTACTTGGTTTTCAAGACCTTTGATGACTGAATCCGGTTCCTTAGTCCGAGTCAGGACAGTGTCACACTCTGTTGCCAGAAACTGCACAGAGATTTGCCACTCCAGTACTGTTTCCTTCAACGCCAGTACCTCATCAATTCTTGGCTTTAGTGCATGTAACTGATCTACCTTTTATTTAAGGGGCAGAAGAGTAGCCACCATGTCATTGATTACCTGTAATTGTTCCCGAAAAGAACCTAATTGAGAACCAGCGTCATCGGCTTCTGCAGATTCAGCCGAGTTGCGAAGTTGCCCAGAACTGGAGTCACCCGTAGTTACTCTACAGTGCCTGCATTACCAAATCTCTCTTTTGACGATCCCATAGCCAAAAATGTACTTTCAGAAACACCCGAGCATGCCTTTCCCTAGTGAAGGCCATTCCTACATTCCACACAAGCTAAGAATCTGCCATCGCTTGGAAGCCGATTTGAACACACTGGACAGATCGATGTCATGGAGAGGCAAAAAAACAAGTCTTAATGATTAGCATCAATCATGGGAGCAGTCAGCGGAAGCGGCAAACAAATGAGCTCTAGGGAATAAGAGCTCACCTGTTTAAAGAAAGCAGCTGTGGGAAGTGTCAAGCAAGAGTCTCCTGCCTACTGCGAAGCGCTTATGCAACGGGAGCGTCTTTTATCCTTGAACGGACGATTCCAGGCACCACACTTCGGTAGGATCCAGAGAGAGCAGTTACTTCAATGAATGACGCATCCTGGTATCAGATGCAACTTTCGCACATCGCCGGTCGATTATGGGGCCGTCACTCGATCCAGTTGTCGCAAATTCCGCTTCTCAGCTGATCGGTGGCGATACGAAGAAGGCAGTTATGGTAAGCGTCCGGCAAGAGTCTGCCGCCGACTGTCAATAATAATAATAATAATAATAATAATAATAATAATAATAATAATAATAATAATAATAATAATAATAATAATAATTAGAGCCCGTGGTCACAGCGATACAAGAGGGAGCATTTAAATGCCCCACTCTGCCTCGACCATTGAAGCAGCTGATCCGGGCACAGTACGTAACAACATATACCACCAATGTTCTGAAATAAGCACTTCTAGAATGACACAATGAAGGCAGTTGTAGTCAAACAAATGTAATGTGACTAAACAACCGTTGACAAACTCACCTAGAATGTGAAAAACAGAGCCGTGTAAGGGCAAGAAATCGGTCGCAAATCCCGCATGCCAGCAGTTGTGAAGACATGATTAGAAAACAATTGTAATTCCCTATTCTGACGTAACACACCAAATTGAAAACCTTTTTGTGTAAGACTGGCTGAGTGGAGACTTCGTACAAGACTATCAAGATATACAGAGAGGTTTCTTTTTGCTTCGATGTCCTTGTCCGAAAATCTGTCAGATCCAGCGATATAACGGCAGAGAAAAAATTTGATTACGTGCGTCACAAGTAAAGGAACACCAATCTGGACAGGACTATTTCTTAATATAATCTGGCGTTGCGTGTTTGAGCGAACTTTGGGACAAAAATATTACACGCAGAATCTCCTGTGGGGGTTATCTAAATGATGCGTAAGCATTTGCTACTAATCGCATGCTGTTTCGTCGTGGTATGCTGCTGTGTTTGGCATAATTGCGAGAAACGCCGCGGCAGAATCATGAAACGGAGAAGCGCGGTTGCAACACAGTAATGGTGACTGAGACCAGCATGAGACGACGAAGAAGAGGCGAGCAGCTAGCAATGTTCCCTCATGTTTTATGATGGTGCATTTGGGCGATGCCTCTGTTTCGTGGAAGATGAGCACTGGCCGATGAATGCTGAAGTACGTGACGTAATTGAACCGTGTCACGTTTTGGTAGACCTCGTATGTAGACGTGGTTGGTGATGCTGCCTTCTGTCGAGTCGAGTAATTGTCAACAGTGGTCAACCGTACTACGGCGGCGGCTGCCTTTGGCGCGGCGGCGCGGGCTCCATCTTGAAAGCGATGCGCGATGGGGACTAAGTACGCAGAGTGCTGATAGCTTCGTGAGAGCTGTGTTCTCGCCGCTTCGTTTGGGTTGAGGCGAGAGTCAGCATGAATGTGAATTTGCTCGCTGCAGCGGGCCCTATCTTGACAGCGATCGTCTTACGTGACGGACGGACGGGCTTTCTCGTTGGGTAGGCATAGAAATGCTTACGCATTTAATGTACTCATAATCATAATTAACCCGTTACTGCAATGGCTCAGGTTGACCGAATATTCGCACTTCGCAGTTTCTTTAACACTGCAAGCTATAAGACGGCTGCTCCTGGTAACACAATGAGGATTACTTGATAGGAGCGACGGCAATGAGACACGAGAAACGCTGCTGCGCACTGCACACAGCTGCGAAGTCCGCGAACAACAAACAGCGCGATTTGACGGCAGCCGTTTTTTTCGATGACAATAATCAAGCTCTCCACCTTGGCGCAGAGCAAGCCCGCATCCCACATTCGTCACGCACATAAAAAAAGTCCTCATTAGCTTTACTGGCGCCATAGCAATTATTAATCAGCTTAATTTCAAATTACACACAAGTACTCTAGACAGCTGATAAGTATATAAAGTATATAAAGAGTATAAGTATATAAAAAATTTAAGCACTGTTTAAGAGAGCCAGGACAGATTCCAAACGTTATATTTAAACAGCACTTGCTACTAACAGCGAAATCGAAGACATGCAACAGGCACAAAACGCGTAGATTGAGGAAGCAGCGGGCCCACAAAGGCTTTCTGGTGATGTCGCCGTTCATGTCAACGTTAGAGCCGCATTAAATAAAAGTACGTAGCCATGATGTGGCTTCTCATAAACTGCGCAAAAATACGGGATGTGAGCCGAAGCCAGACTAACAACAGTAGTTTATTTTTCGAACAGTCACAAACGTATACGAGGTGAAGATGGCGAATAAATCAATTACAAGCGCGATAATAAGAGCAGTACAAGAAAGTAAAATTTTACTTATTTTCCGTCGCAGTTCTTTGCACTTTAGAAAATATGTTCAAGTCTTTACATTATCATATAGTACGAAGGGTGTCGAAATTAACAAAACGCTATGGTACCTCCAACAGCGGAAAGCAGGCGTGCGTCCTAACAGTTGGAATCTAAATTACTGCCCGCGTGCGTATACTGTAGTTGACAGACCGGTTTATTAATAGTTTCTAAAAGCCGCGATAAGTGGCACTATAACTCCCATTTGTTTTTTGCAGTTAACACCAGAGCAATTAAATAAGGAAGATGTGACCGAAGTCTTCTTAGATACAATATATATATATATATATATATATATATATATATATATATATATATATATATATATATCGGGAAATGCTTTTAAGCCTTAAATATTCGTAATAATTAAGTGCAGGGGAAAATAGTTAGACAAGAAAGCGCAGGAAAATTACCGTCTCAGGCCTCCACCCTAACTCTAAGAACAGTTTACACAATTTGGGGCGCACCTTTGTCCCATAACGCAGCGTGATCGGCACTTCCAAGTCAACCGTATTTCAAGTCCATACGCGCCCGAGCGCTTCGCAACTCTCGCATTCATCACACCTTCCACAGCAAATCGCAAATATCAGGAGACATGTCACGGTAAATCCCTCGCTATCTTTTTGATGTCGCGGTCTCTGTTTGTTTCAACACCACTTAACCTGCGCCTCCGGCTGATTTGACCTGTTGCAATCCTGTTCGTGCCCAATCCAGTGCCCTACAGCCATCAGTCCGTGCTTTATCGGGTGCCAAGCTATTCACGTGGCTGACTGCATTATCTATAGTGGGCGTCAGCTCACATAAAATGAAAGAGACCGGCAGCACGCGAGTGTCCGCCTTAACGCTTTCGCCACTTCCGCGTATCGGTAAGCCATCTCACCCAGTTGTCATTCGTCGGGCGATATCCTCGCTCGGCGTGCGGGGCTGGTACCAAATGCCCTGTCGTTGTGTGACAAGCCCGAGACGCCCCGTTGGGTGGAGATAACATTCAAAGGCGTCGACCACGGCGAAAGTATATAAGCAGCAATTCGGCAGTGCAGACAGCATTCACTGCAGAAGGGATTCACTGAGCCTACTCAGCAGCCACCGCAAACTTCCAGTCACCATGAAGACCATTGTAAGTGAGCAGCATTGACTAGCGCTACAAGCCATAGAGGAGGACTTGAGAAGTGCACAGGTCTATCTGCACTTAAAGTGTGCATCATTCGAGAAGGGTAACAAAATTAATATCACTGGTAGTAAACGAATGCAGACAGGTTTTTACGCATGCGTATATTTCATTTTATTGAAATTGTTTGAAAAGAGGCGTGGAGAGAAGAGAGTAGGGGAATTTTCGAAGAATAATTTGGTGTTGCCAGTCCTGCCAATCCGCAGTGACGCGAATGAAAAAGGGTTCTCGAATGGATAAGAATTAGCAGAAGGTACAAGTGCGCAAATGATCAGTTCCTTTAGTGTAACAAGCAGGACCCATGTTTTTGTTTGCTCTACAACCTAAAATTCTGAACAGCTCTTGCCAGTTAACGTTGAGAATTAACATCAGGACAGCGACGACACAGAGACCAGCATGCAAACCCATGAGGAAGCCGGAGTTGAAAGCATGTGCAAGCTTGACCATTCTGGTACTTGTTCTACACTTGCCCGATTTTTCTGGAGCGTCGCCAGGAAGGTCATTTTCTCCGCCATTATGTAGCCTAAGCGTGCCATCTTTCTTGAAGCGAAGTTAAATTTTGCTGAAATGTGGCAGGTGCGAATGAGAAGACGGAGGAAAACGGTAGACAGAGAAAAACAACGAAAATAATTAACAAACAAACAAACAAACACCTTTACACTCGCATATGTTTTGTGTTCAAGATTAGTTCGTTGTGGTAGCCGAAGGGCTCGGAGCACTTTCGCTTTCTGCTTCATCGCTCTAAGTCATGCTTTTTGAGGAGGGCTATTGGTAGTCTAAATTGCCATGGGAAGGACGAAATTCCCGTACTGTACTTTATTTATTTGGGCAAAAAGTGTCTTTAACCGGAAAGCTGAGCGTGTGCAGTAAACCAGCGTACACACCACTGAAACAATATTTGTAACCCCCTCCTCCTAAAATAAATAAATAAATGTGTAAATAAATAAATAAATGCCATAAAAATACGGATCGAAAACTGAGGTTTACGAGTAAATCGCCTGCTCTGCCATGTTCTAATCTGTAACATAAACTTCGTAGAATGCCGTACCTACAGAGAAACGGATCCAACATGAATAACCCTACCTTTCGGCTTACTTATTCTGATTCACTATGTTAATCTTCAGCACCTCTGCAGGCGTCGTAGATCCGAACGGAATAGAAAAACGAAATGGGGGCATGATAATGTATTCCTTTCTGATAGGTGAACTTGTGTTCGAAAGTATTTTGTAGCTACAAGGAACACTTTAAACTCGGGTGCGCAACAAGGAGACGGCCCACGATAAGACTTCTTCGTCGTCGGTGCACCGCACTTTCTTTCCTCCCGCTGATTTGTGTTGTTGTCTCTTTTCCGCAGGCTGTCCTCGCTACCCTTGCTGCCGTCCTCGCTCTCGCAAGTGCAGGCTACCTCGGAGGCTACGGCGGACTCGGCTACGGCTTGGGTTACGGCGGCTACGGCTTGGGTTACGGCGGCTACGGCTTGGGTTACGGCGGCTATGGCTTGGGTTACGGCGGCTACGGTCTAGGCTACGGCGGCTACGGCGGCTATGGCGGCTATGGCGGCTACGGCGGCTACGGCGGTTACGGCAGATATGGTGGCTATGGTCTAGGCTATGGCTACAAGGGTTGATGACGGAAGAGAGTGACAGAAAGGATGAAAGTTCAGGTGCTTGCTACGACGTCGCACGAAAATACCAAGGATGCCAGTGAGGCTATGAGACGGGTAATAAAGTTGTCGAAAGAAGTAAGGTTCGCCAGTCTGCTTCTTATTTCGCTTGCAGCCGACGCCGGCCTATGGCGTCGATTCGTAACTTGAGTAACTGAATATGCACTACATACGTATTCATGGGCGCCATGACACAACTGCCGCTTTCTGTAGTTCTCATTGCAAACTTTGATCGACTTCGGCAGTTATGACCCTTGTGCATGTTGCCGTAATTCCAATTATTGATAAAAGTAAATGCAGGAAAGAATTTTAGGTTACACTTACGCTGTGTCTCTCAGCAAAAATGACGATTGCTTGCTGTAGGCTTCAAGAGGGACAGACCAATGCACAATAATTACTGTAGCGATATAATAAGAAATGAATCAAGAATTCCATATGCAGTAGAACAGGCATAAGACAGTTGAATAAGGTTTATTAGATTAGCCCCAAAAGACAAAGTTTGTATGCAGTCAGCGCATTTGTATGCAGTCAGTTGCGCATTGTCCTGCTTGACGACCTGCATTGTGTAATGAATAGAGCCGAGTGTTAGACGAGGAGTATGGACTGACTCAGAGGAGCAGGAAGCTTTGTTTTACTTTGTCTTTTCACTGAACCTGGCCGCAGTGAAGCGTGTGCCTTATGAGCCCTAGTAGCATTTTGTTTTTTCCCAGAAATGCTCTGCTTTATCGTCCATGGCTCGGGGTGGCTTTCACGAAATCTTACTCATTTCGCATTGTAATGGCCGACAACGCTCTCTGCAATACCTGTCTTTGAATAAAGGGAAAATGAGACATCCACCCGTTCGTAGCAATTGCTACAAAGGAAATCCATACGGTTTCCTCGAAAGAAAAGCCTCATAGTTGAAGAAAAATTCGTCCTGGTCCGGGACTCGAACCCGGGACCATCGCCTTTCCGGCGCAGCCGCTCTACCATCTGAGCTAACCAGGCGGCTAGCAGATGGCAGGGCGAAGTCGAATTTGTCGACAACACGAAGCAAAATAAGGCAAGAGTTTGACGTAGTAGTTCTGCGGAAACCCGCAAGGTGGAGAGAAGCAATGAATAAAGGGAAAATGAGACATCCACCCGTTCGTAGCAATTGCTACAAAGGTAACCCATACGGGTTCCTCGAAAGAAAAGCCTCATAGTTGAAGAAAAATTCGTCCTGGTCCGGGACTCGAACCCTGGTTCGAGTCCCGGACGAATTTTTCTTCAACTATGAGGCTTTTCTTTCGAGGAACCCGTATGGGTTACCTTTGTAGCAATTGCTACGAACGGGTGGATGTCTCATTTTCCCTTTATTCATTGCTTCTCTCCACCTTGCGGGTTTCCGCAGAACTACTACGTCAATACCTGTCTTTGCGAGGAGACGCTGGAGCACATTCTGTGCGACTGTCCTGAATATAATGTTCAGCGACAGTCCCTGGCATCCGTTCTAGCGCACCTTGACACTAGACCATTTTCCCTCGAAACGATTTTCACATGCCGGCGACAGGAGACATCGCAGCTGAAGGCGACGAAGAGACTGCTTCGGTTTATGAAGGAGACGGGATTGGACAAGCGGCTGTGACAGTGATGTCACGTACCACGCAAGAGTGATGGACTCTAACTGACGATATGTGTGCTGTGCTATGTGCTCTCCCTTTCCCTTCCCCATCTTTCATCCCCCCATCACGCTCGCATGTGCAGGGTAGCAAACCGGTTAAGCTAAACTGGTTAACCTCCCTGCCTTTCTTTCTCCACTTTTTCCTTCCTTCCATCCTTTCCTTCCTTCCTTCCTTCCTTCTCAGAAATGCTACTGGTAACACCGTGCCTCATACCTCATTTTTATGAATTAACAACAGAAAGGGGATGCTGATACCACATACTATATCAGTAAATATTTTATTATCGCGTTGAAAGCGAGTGAGCGGGCGAACAAAAAAGGAAGCAAGCAAGGAAATCAAGTTAGTGTAATATGTAAACGCAGGCATGCTAAACAAAATACTGCGGTATTGTATTTGGCAATATTGTAATCGGCCGTTTACCCCGCAAAACCAGTCGCTCATGGAAAACGCGACAATAGTGAACGAGCCGAGTGCCTCGCCAGATCCTTCTCACACTTCGAGAATTCATTGCAAACAGCTGGACACCGCCTGGACGAGTTTGGGCAATCTGCAAGGGGACATTGCTTCACATAACCTCTGGCCCTACCTGGCAGGTCTGTGTCGGTGACGGGGTCGATTGAAGTTTCTTCTTTCCTTTTTCGAGCGCAGGAACGTGCGCGTGTTTTGGGCGAAGCTAACACCCAGCTTTCCTCACAAGAAAAAGGGTTACAAACCTCCGGATTGGCGGGGGTTGATGCCATTCATCTCCTGGCGGCGAATTGGCGGGGGGTGACGGGACCAGGACGACATGGGTGTTAAAAAACGAGACCGACGTTTTGGTGACCATAGATTCGGCAGCTTGAACTTGAACGTGTACATCTTATCTTCAGCATTCCCCCTCATTGCTTGTACGAAATGTAAATTTAAACGTGTTTTAAAAACGTCTTGGATATCAGGCCCAGCCCCACGTTCTTTATACCGCTATGGTGCATGAACATCTCAGATATTTGGACACCCGGTCGCAACGGCGGTGACAGCAAATTTAACTATGCAGGTGCCATAAAACCAAAATCTGCTGCAATGATTTGTTCTCTAATGTAATCGATTTATGCGAAGGATGTTGTAGTGGCGGGTCACTTGGGATTCGCAACCTCCAAAATTTCTGCACATCGAAGAGAAATTACAAACAGCGAACACCGTTGTTCAGGATTTTCTCACGAAGGCAAGACTCTGCCTGTCGGCTAAGAAATCGGAACTGCTACTATACCAACCCACAATCGGTGCAAAGAAAGGGACACCTCCCGATATCTCTATCACCACCGAGACCGGATCCGTCATCCCGGTAGTACACAGAATCAGAATCCTGGGCACGTTCCTGGAGAAGGACGGCAGTAATGACTACACATTAGAGTGCATCGCAACCAAAGCCGATTCCACGACTAAGTTAATCACGAGGGTGGCCATCAAAAAAGGGGGGCTATCGGAGGATAATCTTAGGCGACTCTTCCACGCCTTCCTAATCAGCCACATTAACTACATAACCCTGGCCCACAAGTGGAGCAGAAGAGACGCGGCTAGAGTAGAAACAATCATTTGCAAGAGCATAAAAAAGGCACTGGGTCTCCCACAGAGCACCAGTACCGAAAGGCTGTTGGAGCTAGGCGTCCACAACACGTTTGAAGAGATAGTCGAGGCGCAACAGATGGCACAAGTTGCAAGACTGGCTTCCACGGAAGCCGGCAGACAGCTGCTAGCGCATACCGGTCAAGGTTCGAGCATCACCAAACAGAGGGAGTGCGCGCTTCCCGTCAAAGTCAGAGAAATGTATTCGATATCCCAGATACCTAAAAATATGCAC
Source organism: Dermacentor variabilis (assembly GCF_050947875.1). Taxonomy (NCBI): domain Eukaryota; kingdom Metazoa; phylum Arthropoda; class Arachnida; order Ixodida; family Ixodidae; genus Dermacentor; species Dermacentor variabilis. The sequence continues at coordinate 158,349,649 of NC_134568.1, read as the reverse complement.
CCTGCGCACAATTACGGCAGACGTAAAGCGAGGGCCAGGGCCCTTCTTAGCGTGGCGGCTAAGGTTGAGGACAACGTCGCCTTCGTCGACGCTGCGCAATACGCAGCTTGCAATCATTTTGTTTCGGTGGCTACCTCGCTGCGGGGGGAGCTGCTGACGTCGCTTACGCATCAAAACGTGAATGCCGACAAAACCGAACAGGTGGCTGTAGCCATCGCCACGGCCATCACGTCCCGTTCCACTATCTTCACAGACTCGCGAGCTGCCGTTAGAGCATTCATGAAAGGCTCAGTATGCAAGGAAGCCGCTCGCATTCTCTCTGCAGCAGCTTGGACGCGCAAAAAGCACTTAATCTGGTTCCCCGGTCACATGGATAGCGATTCTCATGAAACCGCCCCCAACACCAACGAACTTGCTCACTCCCAGGCGCGAGATCTCACCCGCCGCGCCGGAAGTGGGCAATCGGGGGCCGGGGGATGGCCATGTCACAGGGACCCTCTCCTTACTTTTAACGAGGTCTGCAAGCACTATCAACTAGGGCGTCGGAAGTTTCCACTTCCACACCCACACCTAAACCGACCACAGGCAATGACTCTGGGAATGCTACAGACAAAGACGTATCCGTCTCCATTTATTTGCTTAAAATTCCCAGGCGGCATCAACCCGGGCTTTCCGCGCTGTGGACATCTCAGATGCACTCTTAAGCACATGCTCTGGCAGTGCCTCGACTTGCGCGGGGGCTCAGCGTCTCCCTCTTCCGAGGAAGACTGACTCCGGCTCGTCACCACCTCCGCTAAGGAAGAGTAACTCAGGGCTGTTCGGAGAGCCCGCGATATCGCCGAGAGTCTCAACCTCCCGGCTCCGTCGTGGGTGCGGCCCGCAGACGCTGCCCCCTAAAGGGGACACTCATGGTCTTCTTAGGACCAAAATAAATGTTCTTTGTCTGTCTGTCCAAACTTTCTGCGATACTTGATCATCTACTGAAACATGAATATAAGGATACATCCCTTTTTCACGTCACACCGACCAAGGGTCGCATTATGTAATGATTCCATTCCTTTTCCATTCTTTTTATGGTATTAGCACTATATTAGCATCTACGTACGTTTGTATCTAACCGTTTTCCTGCCATCTCGGGTCACTGGGTAGTCCATGGTCTAATAATTACAGTATCGGGCTTCTCTGCTGAATGAACCGGCTTCAAAATCAACACTTTGGCCAACTTAAGTCACTAGATATGTGCTATTGTGTATGTGCCGCTCTTCAATGAACCTCTTTGAGGCAACTTGGGTCACTGCTTATGTTTGACCCGGTAAGGACCTCCTTTCATAATCTTCCATGATGAAAGGGAATAATTCTTACTGGTGCCAGTTATTGAGATCGCAGAGCATTTTCTTGGTGACCATTCGCAACAAGTGAAATAAAGAGAGTAAGAGTGCACTCAGGATCAGCCCATTGCACTGAATGCAAATGCGACCCCATCGAAACGTGCCATGCGCTGCTGAATGAGCCAACCCAATGTCGCAAATGTTCTGCAAGACAACGAAGCCAGACTCGACTCATACGCAAAGGAGGGCAGTATGGTATACTCGGACGAGTCGCAAACGCACAATTAGAAGTATGCAAGATTCCGCATGTTAATCAAGCGTTCTCACACAGTACACACAGTGCCTTCTCAAGGCCAGTCTGATTCAGCCACGCCAAACGAGCGAACAACCGAGCATTAAAGAAAGGTTGAACAACGCCATTCTTCAAACGTAATCTCTGTTGAAGCGGATTTTGTAACGTTATGAATAAGGTGCAAAACAACATTTTCGTGAGACTGAATGCGAATGTTCCAGAAACACTGTACTGAAATATAGTGAATTTGAATTTTTCGAAGTTGCACGCACTCAAAAAAGGAGACTAAGTAGGACACGATGCTCAGTCAAAGCGGCTGCTTCGACATCCTTGGCTGTGTCTCTGTAGGTTGCTGCGCAGTTTGATCAGATAGCAGCTGGATGGGAAGTTGTAACGTTCCCACCAACCTTCGGCTTCTTCTTTACTTTTGTTTATTGCGAACGTTCGCAGACGAGCAGGCATCGGCCGCGTGAAAGGCGGGCGCGTTATGTTGTTTTGGACTCCATCGACTATAGATCACGCATGGCGAGCGTCGCAGATGCGGTGGTGATGCACTGACTTGCGTGCTCCAGCAACGCGTTGCTCACGACATGTTTCAAGCAGGTGCGAACCGCGAGCTGGAGTTATAGCTTTCATTCGCCTTCGCGGCAGGGACGAGCTACATAGACAGCCTGTTTAGACTCCTAGGATACTCGCAAGCACGCAGCACGGTCTGACGCCCTTTCGCTCGCTCGCTCTTGCTGACCTTTCATCCTTCTTACTGGCATCAAACTTGCGAGACGAATGCTTCAGTGCGTGATCCCACTAGCATTTTGTTCGTTTTGTGTCTAAAGGAAAAACACCGAACCAAAAAAGAAAGAATTCGACCGAGCGATTCCATGTGGCTGGTCAAGGCGGAACGAGAACTCGTGGCCTGTAATGGAGGCTTCTTTCACGCACCGATGACTTTATACCCCACACAGGTTCCTAACGGGCCAAATTTTAAGGTCCGCCGTGCAGGCGTCTCTGCTTTACCTTGTAACGCCGCATATACACAAGAGACCCGCCAACTCCGACGCTCGCTGTACTTTCCACCGAATGGCGTGCTTTCTTGTCACTGCTTCTTTACATATTTGAGCGCAATGGCAGGAATGCTTTAATTATTTGATCATCCACTGCGCCGCCGCCGTCACATTTAACCACAACACTGTTCAAATACCTTTCCGCTTTTTCCTCAGACTGAGCTACAGTTTTCTGGTGACAATGCTACTAGTTTAGTGGAATCACCAATATTCCTTAAAAAAAATTTGATGTCTTGCATAGCGGGTACCCACCGTAGTTGCTTAGTCGCTTTGGTGTAGCGCTGCTAAATGCGAGGTCGCGGAATCAAGTCCCGGCCACCACGGCCACATTTTGATGCGGGAGAAATGCAAAAACACCCGTGCACTTAGATTAAGGTGCACGTTAATGAACCCCAGGTGGTCAATATTAATCCGGTGTCTCCCACTATGGCGTGCCTCATAATCGGATCGCGGTTCTGGCACGTAAAACCCCATAATTACATTTTTTTCATATAGTGAGTCTGCCGGGCGTCTCGTGCTTCAATGATACACCAGTGGTTGTGCGGTGTAACCACACACGCCATTCGCTCATTGAAAGCGTGAATCATACCTGAAGTGATCATCATAGTTAACACTGTGATTATTGAAAGATCAGCCTTTTAGATTTAGTTTTGCCTTCTCGCTACAGCAAAAGCATGTCAATTGCGAATTGCGCATCGTTGTCGATTTAGAGACTTTCGTCACTACAGAGCGACGTCGAGGCTGCGGGCTTATGAAATGAGCTGAAATTATTCTCAGATATTGAAACCAATCAATTATATATATTTTTCTTCCTTTCAGAGAGAATTTTCGCGCACACGTGCAGGTGTAAAGATTGCGCACGCGCTCAAGTGACGTGGCAACCATGAAAGGAACCTGCAAAACAGGAAGCAGACACCAAAACATGTTGCACACGTTTACGTGGTAGATAATGAAGGCGCAGAAAATTTTCAAGCACTAACAACAGTGCGTGATGATTTGTCAGAGAAAGCTGGGGCCCTATAACGTAAAACAATTCCAATATATTTTAATTCCAATATCCTGATGTCAAATTTGCGTAACCGCCGACTCAAGCATCGGGCGATTAGCAGCAGGGTTGTCTGAACAGACCAATCAAACGCTCTCGCGGTTTTCGTGACATCGCGTGAGAGACAGGTGAAGTGGGGGTGTTCCAAAAAGTTTTTGACCAATCGCGGAGGGCTGATCGCAGAATTGTAATAGAGAAGTTTGGAATAGTTTTAGGTTATAGCGCCCCAGTTTCCTGTGAAGTTCTCGCCACACAAATATATAAATTTTGTTACCACTTCTAGAGATGTTAGTGGAACTTTACGCAATGCGCGTAAAGTTCCTCTAACGTCTTCATGTTTGTACACATTAGAACAACCACGAGGCAGTAAAGTGGGGATAGAAAGGCCTTCGTTCTTTTTTCGTCATTTTCAATAAAGATTTACATTTTGCTAGCTGCACTTCTTCAACGTTTTCTCTGAAATCCTCGATAAGAGCCCACCGTTTTCGCCGCTCTCAGATGACCGATTTCTACGACGTCCTACGGACCTAACTATTACAACTCAGCCATGTGAAAATCTCTTCTTCAACTTAACTGATTATACGCAAATATGTTCAGACAATGGTCGTCACAGTTCGATAAGGTCAGAAATAAGCGAGTGAGTCGTTTAAAAAACACATGTGTAGAGCTCGATCGAATGGTCGTATCACATTGGGATCATGGCCGCCACTAAAAAGGTGATATCTGAGGGCCGTGCCGCAGCAGTATATCTGGACCGCTTTGTCGCCGCTGCTGGCAGCTGACAGGGCCATATATCTCGTGTCAAGCCAGTGGGTCGCGGCCGCATATATAAGCGAGCACTTTCTCTTGAGGAGCACAAGATCCAGCTGGTGCACGAGATCAGCTCAGACTCAAATTTTGCCACAATGAAGACTTTTGTGAGTACTTTGCGCTCACGCCACAAGTTACTCGCGTCTTATCCGTCATTTTCATATTGCACTGATCCAATCAGTAGTAGGTCTTAAACAAGTTTCCATACCTAAGCCCTGCGTTCTTGTTTCTTTTTACACTATGTTGCTTTGGAACGTACACCTATGCTCTACGTTAGTTCATAAAGGCTCCCCTCTCATCGTCCCTCAGGCCCTTTCCCCTTTCGCAGTATAGGTTAGCTTAATGGTTACCGTACAGTGGTTAACTTCCTTGCGTTCCGTTTTCTCAATTCCAGAGTGTGCGCAGTTACAGAATCGTTGACCATATCACATTATTAGATAAGTGGCTTGTCCGATTTCTGCATTAATATTTATCTCCCACGCATAACGTGCGTCTTGGATTGCTCGGATTCAACAGGCTTTACCTTAACACCAAGAAATTCGTAATGCTGAGGTCGGATAACGACTTCCTTGAATGAAGTTAGTTTTTCTTTTTGTCACCGCATGGTTTGCCATACAGCATGTTAAGACCAAACAAAGGCGTGTAGTTCTTCGTGAAGAAGCTGCTTAAGTAACCGGAGGAACTTATCATCCCTAATAAACTGCTCGTAATCTGCGGACTGGTCTATCTCTACCTCGGCAGCACGCTTCGTTAATCATGAATATATATATATAATTGTTCATGGTAATGTTTTTTTCTAAACTTTGATAATTACTGAAACGCTAGAGTGGTCCTGGGTCATTAGACTTGTCAACTCCGTACAGTGTTTCTCTGAAGAGACATTATTTCACAGTTCACAATAATGCCTTTTAGTATTTATTGAAAACCGACAGTCTAATTATCCGTAATCCATGCCTCGCCCTCAGCTAATTGATAGGCACTTTTAATTTCTGGCAGTGCGTGCAGCTGCCACTTGCACATTGGAAAGTCTTAGGGATGAGGAAATTCTGGCGATGCAGAATGCAGCAGCGCAATCATGACTGGTTCGCGGAAAGGAAGAGATGTCCAAATGATTATACCTTTGCTTTTTTGCGCAGGATGTCTGTCGAAAGAGAGGACAGCGTCGTATTAATTCAGAGCAAGGATTCAAGATAATGATGCACGATGAGCATCCTTCCCCCTCACCCCTTCCACCCTTACACCCACCTGTACTCGCCAAAAGCCACCGTTACTTGCAGGTCAATTGAATACTTTGCAGGAAGCTTCACTTTAGTACATTGGCTAAAAAATAGTTTAACAATGCGTATACGCCTTTGTATCGCTGTCGAGGCAGCAACCTTGGTTCTCTCGTCTCGTTTCGCTCTTCGTGCATAAATGATTGATAAAATAACAACGCCGAATAAGTGTAATGTATGTCTTGCCATTGAGCTGTTTTTATTTTGTTATAACAGGGCATCTTTGCTACCCTTGCGGTTCTGGCAACACTCGCAAGCTCAGCTTTCATCGGAGGCTACGGCCCTGGCTATAGTGGAAGTGGCCCCGCATACGGGTTGGGTCACATTGGCTATGGCCTTGGTTATGGCCTCGGCTATGGACTTGGCTATGGACTCGGATATAGCAGCTATGGTCTCGGCTACGGTGGTTATGGTCCTGGCTACGGCTACGGGCTGGGATACGGCTTTGGATTCAAGTAATAGAAGAAAGAAAATATATAAAGTGGAGGAACATGGCTGTCTTCGTCCGTTCTATACCCCTCATCGATAAATTGTCAAACAATGTTAATAAAATGCCGTTTATATTTTACGATAACTTTGTGTCGCGTTCGTCAACATGGGCAAGTAAAGAGAGCGAAACTAAATCCCCGCTTACACGTATGCGAGGATAGTGAATCACATCAATCATTTGAGCACCTCGCCATCATGTAAAGGTGAATGATGCACTATAGGAAGAAGCATCACCTTGATGTGTTTCAGTACAGTAGCTGAAATGGGTCAAGTCTCATCCAGTCAATTTGTGTCAGCGGCGAGCTCGTCACATCGAGGGGAAGATAGCGAAAGCAGAATGGCGCTACTGTTTGCTCTTCCTCATTAACAGTTCAGACACGTTCTTTCAAAACAGACGCGAGTTCGTTTTAGACGCTATCGCACAAGTGTTGATGTGCTGCATCTAAAGTCGTCTGAAACGATTTTAGAGGAAGGACCTAACTTTTATGCTGCATATTATTGTCATTAGGTTTTCTGACTGGGTCAATGTGTCGTTTATTATAAAGTTTTGGGGTTTTACGTGCCAGAACCAGGATCTGATTATGAGGCTCGCCGCAGTGGAGTACTCCGGAATAATCTGGACCACCTGGGGTTCTGTAACGTGCACATAAATCTAAGTACGCGGGTGTTTCCACATCTCGCCCGCATCTAGATTTGGTCGCCGTGACCGGGATTTGATTCCGCGACCTCGTGCTTTGTAGTCCAACACCATAGCCACTAAGCAACCCCGGCGGGTTCAGTGTGTCATGCTCGCTATCCTTTAAAGTCGAAAAAACCAGGTTCTGACAAGATTGCGCGTAGAAATTTTCCACATGAGTCTTGCGTAGAACCAGCTTCACTCTGATCAAGCCTTTCTTTAATGCCACCAATGAATTGTTGTTTTGAGACAGTTTGATAAGAATGGACTTCATCTCGTTCTATATGGAGGGCTGCCCGGACTCAAGTTCAGTTGATGTTGACGTTATTTCTTCGAGTGGGCGATGCCGGTAAGAATACTGATTTAAACCACTATTTTTGCACTATCACCGGCTAAGAATAGCTAATATATAAAACATTCCTCATGTTTGAGTGTAAGCAAACCAGCCGAAATAAAGAATATTTTGCACGAACCAGAGAGCAACGCGGTATAGTTAATATTCGAAAGACTTAAATGATAAAGATTACCGACCTACAGCAACTCACGAACTACGACATACCGTGGCTATAGTGTCTTTGGAATAATTCTGAGCCGCTAAAGTGTTTTTTAATGAGTACCCAAAACATGGGACACGTGTTTTTGTAGTGATAATGGCGTACAAGATAATGGACATGGTTTCTGCTGGGGAAGTATATTTGTCGATTTAGTTTGTCAACAAAAAAGGAGCAGAGCACAGAAAATTCTTGGGCCTTCGGACTCATTACTTCTGTTAGTGGGCCAGGTGCTTAGACACTGCACTTCACAGTTTATGTTTTTAACTTTTTACCGTATTTTGCCATGTTCCATCCCATTGCATGAGTGTAATTTGACGCATCGAATTGTTACGAAGATCTAGCTCGATTGAATTTGGAGCCTCCAATGCTTTGCATAATGATTAAACAAATAATTGTTTGCTTTTAAAAACACAAGTATCATAAAAATTTCCCACTTTGTTTTTCTTTTTGAAATTAGTTTTCACTGCGTGTTTGTAAAGTAGACTTCACTTGCAGTGACTTTCATTTCTTTAACTCTCTTGTTTATAAATGTGTGTATGCAATTTTTAAGCTTATCATAGCATTTTTGGGACTGTAATTGTTAACCAGTTCGTTTCTTCTGATGACTGCTACTCTATCCGCTCTGTTTGGATCAGACTGCTGGTACGATCTGTTGGGAACTCGGCGCTGACGCCCGTGGTTGTACCTGGGTCGCAAGCCCCAAGGGTAGCGTTGGCCTGGCGGCCTGGGGTACAACTGCAAGCATCCGAAGGTCCCGGCAAAGCATGAGTCGACTGGTAACAACGAAACAACTTGTTTATTTTAACATCGCAAAGAGTTGGCGGTCAGGTTTGACCGAAGTAGAGAGACGGGAGAGCACTTCACTCAACTGAAGAAATCGGAGCCCTCCTTTTGGCGTCCGGGGGCAGCTGTTTTTATACTCTCGCAGTTGAGGGCAAGAAGGAACCCCTCAAAAGACGAGCACGTGAATGTACAATGGGCTAATGGTGACGCACACTGTCGTGGCGCTGCGCACGATCTCGTAGCACCCTGTCGTGGCGCTGCGCACGATCTCGTAGCACCCCGTCGTGGCGCTGCGCACGATCTCGTAGCACCCTGTCGTGGCGCTGCCGGTCGGACACAATGACTGTAACGAGAAGATGGTCCCTGCTTTGGCATCGCCTGTTTCGGGCACAATGACTGGAACGAGATCCCTGCTTTGGCATCGCCTGTTTCGGGCCCAATAACTGGAATGAGATCCCTGCTTTGGCATCGCCTGTTTCGGGCACAATGACTGGAACGAGATCCCTAGGCGGTCGCATCGCCGCAGACGCGCCTGGAAACACCTGGCGATGAGTGTTGCGGCGACGACGATCGGGCCAAAATGTCTGCCGCCCCGCCGCAGTCGCGCCGGCAAAACCACGTGTCGCAGGCGAAACGCAACAGACCGCCCCGCCGGGGGAAGGAGATTCCGATGGACAGGGGACTGCATCCGCTGTCCGGAGGGATGTCGCTCGATGATGCTCATAACCGAAGTCGGGCGTCCCTCGACGTTTCTTGAGCGCAGCGCACAGAGAAGGCCTCGTTCTCTCGTTCAGGTTCGCACGGGACACTGCAAAGTGACTTCGGGAGAGTTCACATTTTTGTTCTCGTTCCCGGCAAGCGTTAGAACTACGCTGAAAACTCAACCGCTCAGTCAGCAAGCACGGCACAACCCTCACTAAGCCCTGCCAGGCTCTTTCCCCTTTTTATACCACTGCCTAGTTCCTTACAGTAGTCTAGCATCACTCAGAACGCGTCCACAAATTGAAAAATTGCACTAGAAAGCATATCATCACTTTGAAACACTAAACAAAAGCAATATGTTAAAAAAAATCCTGCCTCAGGAAGAAAAACATCAGTAACAACAATTTTGAGGCTGATTCCTACGTTAGGGGCTTCGACTTAAGCCATCGGCGTTACCGTTGAGACTCCCCTTTTTGTAACGCACCTCAAAGGAATATTGTTGTAAAGCGAGGCTCCAGCGCAGGAGGCGGCCATTTTTGGGAGAGATGGTCTGCAGCCATTGGAGAGGGCAGTGATCCGTCTCAATGATAAACCTCGAGCCGGCTAGATAGCATGACAATTTCTGAACGGCCCACACGAGACACGCACACTCTTTCTCGGTGGCGCTATACGCCTGCTCACGACTGGTCAGCTTACGACTAGCATACAGGACGGGGTGTTCTACTTCTCCATTTTCCCGTTGGCACAGTACAACGCCCATGCCTCGCTCACTAGCATCGCACTGAACAATGAACCCTTTTGTATAGTCTGGCGATCGTAGCACAGGCTGGCTTGTTAGGGCACTCTTTAGGGCGCTAAAAGCTCTTTCCTTTGTCTCGTCCCAGACGACTGTTTGAGGCTCTGTTTTTCTTAGAGCATCCGTCAGGGGAGCCGCGATATCAGAGTACCTAGGGATGTACCTCTGATAGTAGCCGGCGACACCCAAGAACGACCGAATATCGGTCTTGGTGCGCGGTTGCGGAAAGTCTCGCACAGCGGCCACTTTTATTTCAGAGGGGCGGCGACGACCCTGACCAATCACGTGACCGAGGTAGACAACCTCGGCCTGTGCTATCTGGCACTTAGGAGCCTTGACTGTCAAGCCCGCTTCGCGCAGGCGGGTTAGCACTGCCCGCAAGTGTGTCATATGCTCAGACCAGGATGCGGAGAATATCGCTACGTCGTCTAGATACGGTAAAGCGAATTCTTGCTGTCCCCGCAACACTTTATCCATGAGGCTTGAAAAACAGTATGGCGCGTTCTTCAAACCAAAACTCAACACTTTAGGACGGAATGTTCCCATTGGTGAAATGAACGCCGCATACCTACTAGCCTCTTCTGTAAGTGGAACCTGCCAATAACCCCTGACAAGATCTAGGGTGGAAATAAACTGAGCGCTACTAACTTTCTCAAGGCGCTCCTCGATGTTAGGGATCGGATAAATTTGATCCTTAGTGATGGAATTAAGCCTGCGGTAGTCGACGCAAGGACGAGGTTCCTTGCCCGGTACCTCAACTAAAATCAAAGGGGAGGTATAATCACTCTCACCTGCCTCAATAACACCGAGCTGTAGCATTTTCTTTACCTCAGCCTCCATAATATCGCTCTGGCGGGGTGACACCCGATACGCCTTGGATCGTACTGGCTCTGTGGAGGTAAGTTCTATATCATGAGTAAGTACAGAAGTCCTACCAGGCCTCTCAGAGAACAGACCTTGAAACTCTTGTAATAGCTGGTGTAGTTCGGTTTTCTGCTCAGGCGACAGCGGTGCTTTACTGATAAGGTCACTAATGACTTGACCGGTGTCTTCCCTGTTCGTCACTGAGCCTAGTCCCGGAAGCTCGACCGGAAGCTCTTCAGGAACGTTTACCATCATGCACACCACTGCTTCCCTTTGTCTATAAGGTTTGAGCAGATTACAGTGGTAAACTTGCTGTGCTTTCCGCTTTCCTGGCAGACTTACCACGTAGTTAACGTCCGACAGTTTCTGAACAATTCGTGCTGGGCCCTCCCACTGCACGTCTAGTTTGTTGTTTAGCGATGTGCGCAATATCATGACCTCATCGCCAACCTCAAAACGACGGGCCCTGGCTGTCCGATCATAATAAACCTTGGCCCTCTGCTGGGCCTTTGTCATTGCTTCACCTGACAACTCCTGTGCCCTTCTTAAGCGTTCGAGGAGCTTAAGTACGTACTCCACCACGACTGGGTCGTCGCCCCTACCTTCCCATGATTCTCGAAGCATGCGAAGCGGAGATCGAAGCGAGCGACCATACACCAGTTCAGCTGGCGAAAACCCCGTAGCCGCATGCGGCGCGGTCCTTAAAGCAAACATCACCCCAGGCAGACACAGCTCCCAGTCAGTTCGATGTTCAAAACACAACGCTCTCAACACGCGCTTCATGACGGAGTGGAGCTTCTCAACGGAATTCGACTTTGGGTGGTACACTTAGCTGTGTAACAGCTTTACCCCACACCTTTCGAGAAAAGTTGTCGTCAAAGCGCTAGTAAACACTGTGCCCTGATCTGATTGGATTTCTGCAGGAAAACCAACTCGCGCAAATATGGACAGTAGAGCATTGACTATCTCCACTGAGCTGAGTTCTTTAAGCGGCACTGCTTCAGGGAACTTTGTCGCTGGGCAGATCACAGTCAAAATGTGTCTGTACCCCGTGGCTGTTACCGGCAGAGGTCCCACAGTATCAATAACGAGCCGTCTAAAAGGCTCCGTTATGATAGGTACCAATTTCAACGGCGCCCTTGATTTGTCCCCTGGTTTGCCCACCCGCTGACAAGTGTCACATGTCCTCACGAAATGGTCTGCGTCCCGAAAACACCCTGGCCAATAGTACTCTTGCAAGAGACGGTCCTTAGTTTTCTTAACTCCTAGGTGTCCGGACCACGAACCCCCGTGTGACAAGCGCAACAGATCCTGACGATAGCATTGAGGCACGATCAGCTGATCGAACTCCACTCCTCGGCGGTCTAGATACTTCCGGTACAGGACTCCACCTCTTTCCACAAAACGCGCATTTTTCCTGGCGATACCTTCCTTGACATTGCAGCGTATGTTTTCTAGGCTACCATCCTTCTTTTGCTCGGCTATCAAAGCCGACCGGCTGACTTTTAGCAACCTATCAAGTCCGTCTGACGTAGGCGCGATGAGCAAATCAGTAGATAGCTCTTCTAACTTTCCCGCGTCGGGCGTTTCCTCTCCAGTATCTGGCGCCTTTAACGTTACAGACTCAAGTCTATTCAGTTCGGGCGTGCTCTGAATATCAGCTTGCTGCGCCTCTGACCCTTTTTCGTTGTTTGATAACGTCGGCCCCGCAACTACCGCCTTTGCAGCGAGCTCCCGAACCTTCGATCTGGTTAAGGCCTGAACACTAGCTTCACCAAACAAAAGCCCCTTCTCGCGCAGGAGGTGATCGGACCTGTTTGAAAATAGGTACGGGTACTGGGGTGGCAGCATAGATGACACTGCCGCCTCTGTCTCAAGCGCTCCGAAAGGTCCTTCAATAAGCACCCTTGCTACTGGCAGACACACGCTATGAGCTTCCACGGCTTGCTTGATCCACGCGCACTCGCCCGTGAACATATGGGGTTCTACGTAAGATGGGTGAACTACATCCATCGTAGCTGCGGAATCGCGAAGCACTCGGCACTCTTTCCCGTTCACGAGGAGGTCTCGCATGTAAGGCTCGAGAAGCTTCATGTTCTCGTCAGTGCTGCCTATTGAAAAAAACACAACTTTTGGTGTTGTTTCCGGACACTGCGCCGAAAAGTGACCCGGCTTCTGGCACGTATAACAAACGCCCGCTCGCCTCATCTCGAACCGCTTTCTGCGTTCGGCTTCGGCTGCCGCCGTCTCTTTACGTTTGGTCGGACTGCTTTCGCTCGCATCCGCACTACGCGTGTCCCCCTTTAATCTCATGGGCGTGAACTTCGGCCTCTCAAACTTCGAGCCAAATTCACCCTTTTGACCGTCCTTAGCTCCGCGAGCTCGACGCGTCACAAACTCCTCGGCTAGCTCAGCGGCTTTAGCCACCGTACAAACGTCTGGCCTATCCAAGACCCAGTATCGCACGTTCTCCGGTAACCGACTATAAAACTGTTCTAGCCCGAAACACTGCAGAACTTTATCGTGGTCACCAAACGCTTTCTCTTCTTTGAGCCACTCCTGCATGTTCGACATAAGCCTATACGCAAACTCTGTATATGACTCACTTTTGCCTTTCTCATTTTCCCGAAACTTCCGACGGAACGCTTCCGCAGACAGCCGGTACTTTTTTAGAAGACTCGATTTCACTGTGTCGAAATCCTCTGCCTCCTCTCTATCCAAGCGAGCGACTACGTCGGCCGCCTCGCCGGGTAACAAAGTGAGCAAGCGCTGTGGCCACGTTTCCCGAGAGAACCCCTGCTTCTCGCACGTTCGCTCAAAGTTAACCAGGAACAAACCAATGTCCTCTCCAAGCTTAAACGGCCGCATCAGGTCAGTCATTTTGAACAATACGCGTTCTCCTGCACCGTGTGCCTGACTTCCATTACGAGCGCGTTCCATCTCTACCTCAAGACGCTTCATTTCCAAAGCGTGTTGACGGTCACGCTCTTGTTGCTCTCGCTCTTTCTGTTCTTTAAGTTCGCGCTCCTGTTTCTCTTTTTGCTCTTTAAGTTCGCGCTCCTGTTTCTCTTTTTGCTCTTTAAGTTCGCGCTCCTGTCTTTTTGACCTCTCCTCAATAGTCTCAAGGCATTCCGACAGCTCGTCATCCTCAGCCTCTAACTCAAGAATAGCCGTTAGCAGTTCTGGTTTTCTGAGTTTGTCTGAGACATCCAGACCCAACTCTCTTGCAAGCTCCAACAATTTCGGTTTGCGCAACGACTTCAAATCCATGGCTGCTCTGAATGCTGCTTTCTCTACTGCTTACTATTGTCTTGCCGCAAACTAACCCGGCAGCAACGACAACCACAATTACCAGCTCTGTTTCTGACACTAACAAAAGCCTGGCAAAGCTCAGAAGGAGAAAGTCCCGCACTCACCAAACCTCGCAGGCAGGAATTCCGCGCAGTCGTTCCGCTGCAGGCAACCAGTCGTCACACAGGGCTCGTTGCACTGCTCCCGGATCGTCGTTGAGCTGCTCAGCATACAGTCAACTGCATCTCTTTGCTGCTGGCCTCCGTTGTCGCGATCTCACCGCTGGCAGACTGTTGTTTGAAGTCGTAGGCGATCTCACCGCTGGCAACCAGATGTTTGGATCAGACTGCTGGTACGATCTGTTGGGAACTCGGCGCTGACGCCCGTGGTTGTACCTGGGTCGCAAGCCCCAAGGGTAGCGTTGGCCTGGCGGCCTGGGGTACAACTGCAAGCATCCGAAGGTCCCGGCAAAGCATGAGTCGACTGGTAACAACGAAACAACTTGTTTATTTTAACATCGCAAAGAGTTGGCGGTCAGGTTTGACCGAAGTAGAGAGACGGGAGAGCACTTCACTCAACTGAAGAAATCGGAGCCCTCCTTTTGGCGTCCGGGGGCAGCTGTTTTTATACTCTCGCAGTTGAGGGCAAGAAGGAACCCCTCAAAAGACGAGCACGTGAATGTACAATGGGCTAATGGTGACGCACACTGTCGTGGCGCTGCGCACGATCTCGTAGCACCCTGTCGTGGCGCTGCGCACGATCTCGTAGCACCCCGTCGTGGCGCTGCGCACGATCTCGTAGCACCCTGTCGTGGCGCTGCCGGTCGGACACAATGACTGTAACGAGAAGATGGTCCCTGCTTTGGCATCGCCTGTTTCGGGCACAATGACTGGAACGAGATCCCTGCTTTGGCATCGCCTGTTTCGGGCCCAATAACTGGAATGAGATCCCTGCTTTGGCATCGCCTGTTTCGGGCACAATGACTGGAACGAGATCCCTAGGCGGTCGCATCGCCGCAGACGCGCCTGGAAACACCTGGCGATGAGTGTTGCGGCGACGACGATCGGGCCAAAATGTCTGCCGCCCCGCCGCAGTCGCGCCGGCAAAACCACGTGTCGCAGGCGAAACGCAACAGCTCACAAAACCAGTATTGTTTATGCGGGTTAGATACTTATGCTATAAACATGTAACGAAATTATTTTTAACAATATTAATATTATTATTTTTTGGCTCTTGATTAACCTGTTTATATGGCACGCGAAGCTAGCGCTATCTTTCGCCATCATTTCGTAGCATGCATACCATGACCGACCAAGAAGTGTAGGTACTTTCAGCGCACTTTTTACGTAATAAAGGTGACCAACCAAAACATGCTCTAGTTAAGCTACCTTTGCTTCTCCTTCACCCGCCCCCCTTTTTTTCGATGATTGGAAGTGTAGGGGCAAAAGTGTATATAGGGCAAACGGGAAGCTGCTCTAATTAACGTTTACACTTCCAATCTTTCAAAACTGGTGAAGCGCTCCATAGCGCTGGGGTCTCTCAGAAATGCTGTTGTTCGCTCTTACCCCCACTTGATGTCCAGGAGCTTTGCTAACCAAATCCATCGGCTTAATGCAAGTGACTATCCAGCACAACTACTGTCATCCTTGACGGAAGTATTATTGCAAGGGGGTCATTCCCTTATGAAACCGCGCGAAGTGGTAAAGGACATAACCAAGACTGTTTTGTGATCACGTATGAATGTACATTGTGTGTCCCACTGCATTAAGAAAGCCATGGGCCGAGCTGGTGTTAATGCGGTGTTTACCGTACCTAAGAAGTTGGGAAGGTTGTGCAAGAAAGTCAACAATAGCCAGGAAATGCCTGGACTGTGTAGCAAGAGACATACAGCCAAGCCCGTAGATTGCAATACTAATTTAGTTTATGCCATCTCCACCTCTTGTGGCTGCACTTGCATAGGGCAAACGGGACGCTGCTTTAATGGACGTTTACGTGAGCATGCGTAGTGTCAAGATTAAGAATGGTAGTAATCTAGCTGTTCATTGTGCAAAGTGTGGCTGTTCACCCCGCTTAAAGGACACACGTCTGCTGAGAAGATACAGCGATCAGATGGCCAGGGAAATCTTTGAGGCCTTTGCAATTTGTGATTCAGGAGCCACTTGCGTAAGTACCCCTCCAAAAGCTCTCTGCGACAAGGTACTTAAATTACTTAAAGTTAATCAGTTTCAATTGTGTACATATCGTGTATTTTATATTTGTATAGTTTTACGTTTGACGCATGCGCAACAGGAATTGATTCACGATGACTCGCCTTGCCTTTCTTCCCGTCTCTCTTTCAGCCCATTGCGAATGGTATATATTTGCATTCTCAAGAACAGACGCTGCAATGGAACTTCGTGTGCTTGCAAATGAAGCCATCAAAACTTCATGGAACACACCAAGCTTGAAGCATACACGTCTACACCGACTGGACCCATCCCTTCGACTTCGACCCCCATCTGGACTTTCTCGACTCGAAACAGTAGTACTTTGCCGACTGGTGTCGCCTACACAAGATCTTTCGCCTTCCGAGTCGGTATGAACGACAGCGCGGCTTGCACTCACTGCAGCGGCGAGGAGACTATCAAACACGTGCTTTGCACTGTCCTCAATACAGCGCGCACCGGCTGTCACTAGCGACCGCGTTGGCACGCCTTGACGACAGGCCACTTTCAGAACAGTCAGTTTTGGAATTCCGACATGAACTGTCGTCGCAGCGAAAGTCGGTCAAGGCTTTGTTGACTTTTTACGTGACAGGGGCCTATTAGAAAGACTATAATGGCCCCATTCCGTCCTTTTTCATATTTTTTTCTCACGCTTTTATTTTTGTCACGCTCTTCTTCCCGTCTTTACTTCCCCTTTCCCTTCCCCTAGAGCAGGGTAGCAAACCGGACGTTTTAACTCTGGTTAACCACCTTGCCTTTCTCTCATTTGCATCTCTCTCTGTGCGGGCTTCAATAAAGATGTTGGCAGTCAGCGCTGGTCCTGTGCTCTTCCTTCTCCATGGGTTTTTTTGACGCTGTTTAAAATGAAAGGTCAACTAGAATATCGTTTACCATTGTTTGCTCTCTAATTCACACCGCTGTCTTCCTCCCTCTTTAACATTACGCCTTACATTTTTCGCTCCGTCGCTCGTTTTGCGGTCCTTAAATTCTTCTCAAGCTTCTTTGCTAACGCCCAAGTTTCTGCCCCATATGTTAGTGCTAGTAGAATGCAATGATTGTACACATTTCTTTTCTCATTTTACTCATTTTAATGCGAAAACGTTATTTATCCCATTACGCGAAAATATGGCGTCGTCGGCGTGACCGAGAGATGGCACTAAAGATGGCTCACGGCGCAAAGAGTAAAAACACGTGAAAAAGTGCTCTGATTGACGTCAAATTTCTCAGGGAGGTTCCTGTAAACAAATTTAATGGCCTTGAAAACATGGTACATTTCGATCTGGAGAACTGTGCCATCTGCAAACGAACGTTGTTGAGGTATTGCCGTTGATCCTCAATCCTAGTCCTCCTAATGCTAATCGCTTTAGCACTTCTAACATGCAGTGACTAGCATTGGAGGAGTTGTGTCGCCTTGCCTTACCTCTTCCTTGATCGCCATTTTTCAGCTATTCTTGCGGAGAATTAAGGAAGCTGCTATGGTTTTGCAGACATCTGCCAAGGTATTACGGTATACTTCCGGTACTCCTTGATTACGCATTGCCTCCATGACTTCGGGCCTCTCTGCTGAATCAAATGCATTTTCATAATCTATGAAAGCCACATAAAAATTGGCTATACTCCACAAATTTCCCAATTACCTGATTGATGACATGAATGTGAACTATTGTAAATGTCCCTTCCTTAAACCTGCCTGTTCTCTCAAATGATTGAATTCAAGGGTTGCCCTGATTCTTTCGGAAATTGCTTTGTTGAATATTGACAAGTGTACTTGTTTATTTTTATTGTGTGACCACGTTTCACCTCCTAACAAATGTTATCGCACAGCGCAGGACGCGCCTGCATGTATCGGAAGTTTCTCGAGTGTTATCGATGGTTTCATCCGCGGTCTGTTGTCACCAAAACTTGCGTAATCTGATTTTATCGTGCGACACGAATGATGTAGAACTTTCTGGAACACATGCGAGCAGCAGCGCTTACTCTGGAACCTTCGATGACTGACGTAAAGAAGCCGAGGCACTTGACCGGCAGGTCACATTTCGATGATCGCCGACGATGTTCGCTGCTATTGCTGTGCTTTGAGTGTTACTTGCCTTTGTGGGCACAAGTTCGCCCAATAAAAAGTTAGTTTCGTCATTAACCCTCATTTCCAGGTGACATCTGGTGGAGGTGCTAGTGCGTTCATGTACGGAACTCCTCCGCAAAGCCGCAATCCAAGCCATGAAACACGAGAACACCAACGTCGTCAAGGACAAGCGAGCTAGCCGTAGGCAGCGAGGACTGCTACCGGAATACGGACCTCTTCCCGAAAAGACAAGAGGGGTCAAGCACAAGTCAACAACCACAGTAGCTGTCCCAGCGTCCCCCATTCCGCTGCAACAACCTCGGAATCCACCAACCTTCCATGGTTCATTGACTGAAGATTCAGAAAGCTGGCTAGAGGGTTACGAAAGGACCTCAGCCTTCAACAACTGGACCTCTGAGGATAAGCTGCGCCATGTTTACTTCTCCTTGGGAGATGCTGCTGGGACACTGTTCGAGAACCGGGAGTCCACCCTTAGAACGTGGGACTTGTTCCGCAGTAACTTCCTGAGGACCTTCACAAGCGTTGTCCGGAAAGAAAGGGCCGAAGTTGTATTGAAAGCCCAAGTGCAGCTACCAAACGAGAACGTTGCCACCTTTGCAGAAGAAGTGAGTCGTCTATTCCGCCATGTCGACCCCGAAATATCCGAGGAGAAGAAAGTTCGCCAACTCATGCGTAGTGTCAAGCAAGAACTTTTCGCCGGAATGATACAACATACACCGAAGACCATCAAAGAGTTTCTTCGCTCGAGGCCACCAGCATCGAGAGAACTTTGGAAATACAGAACCGGCAATTCAACCATCACGCATACATGAAATCAGATTACACAAGATTAGATGACAACAGACAGCGGATATAACCAATGATAACGTTTGAGAAACTTCCGATACATGCAGGCGCGTCCTGCGCTGTGCGATAGCATTTCTTAGGCGGTGAAATGTGGTAACCCTATAAAGATGAAGAAGTACACGTTTTTCCATAAAAAAAATCTTTTTCGTAATTTATGAAAGCCACATAGATAAGTTGGTTATACTCCACAAATTTCCAAATTACCTGATTTATGACATGAATGTGTTTCATGGCGGAATGTCCCTTCCTGAAACCGGCCTGTTCTCTTCGTTGATTGGAGTCAAGTATTGCCCTGATTCTCTTGGACATTGCCTTGTTGAATATTTTATACAATACAAGCTGATGGACCTAAATTTTTTCAATTCTATAGAGCCTTCCTTCTTATGCATTAATATAATATTGGCATTCTGCCAGCTCTCTGGTGCAGTTGAAGACTTAAGGCATTGAGTATAAAAGACTAAATCTATTGTTATTCCATCTTCACCTTCCGCTTTTCCTCAAGACATCTCTTACAAAGCCCTCCTAACCTCCTTGCCAGTTACACATGGAAGAGCTGTATCCTGTTTGTCACTATTTCCAATAAAGGTTGCGTGGCTGCTCAGGGTGCTGTGCAGGTCAGTATAGAATTATTCTGCTGCTTTTACTATATCATCGAAATCGCTGATGACATTACCCTGCTTATCTTTCACTGGATACATCTTGCCCTCTCCTATGTCAAATTTTCTTCTCACTAATTTCAAGCTGCCGCTATATTTTGCTGCTTCCTCAATGTTGCCCACGTTATAATTTCGAATGTTACTTACTTTCTAATTATTTATCAGCTTGACAATATAATGAACCATATCTGATGACTTAACATCGTTCTGTTTACTGCGCTTTCCCGTTATACAACTTACAAAAAGGAGAGGCTGAGACACATCTGTAGCAGTAGCGCAGCAAACAGAACGATGTCATACCAACTAGCCCCCAGCCGAAGCCTTACTGATCTCTTAAGTTGGCCACTTTCATGCTTTGTAGTTTCTTTATTAAGTTCATTGCTAAGAGTGCTTATCTATTGGTTGTCTCAGCGCTTTATCCCGAACTCACATAGCGCACTCTGAACTTTCTTTATTTAAAGTGTCATTCATTATTTTATATGTTATCCTCGCCTTCCTGTTCTAAAGCTACATATTTGTTCGCGAGCGCTCGCCCTAATTCATCTGGTTTTTCGCTGACTGTTTTCAAATAGGCCTGCTTCCTCTTGAATAACTTTGCTCTTTCTCCCTTCAAATCTAGAGCAAGACTGGACCTCACTAATCTTTGGTCACTGCCCTTTACCGTCCCAAACATTTCTACATCCTGCACTATGCTGCGATCGGAAGAGAGTATGATGTCTATTTCCTTTCTTGCTTTCCTGTTAGGGCTTTTCACGACTCACTTCTTGTGATTGGGCTTCCAGAAGAATGTATTGTAAAAGAGAGAAGCGGACAAGAGGCTGTTCCTCCAATCGCCTGCTTCCTCTTCCCAAAGAGACCAAATGCCTCTTTGGCTTAATAATTATTACATTCGGCCACGGTGCGACTTGCCACGCTGTTTAGGAGGGTTTTGGCGGTTGTGAGGGTCCGCGGGTGCTGAAAACCTCAGTCGACAATAGTGGCAAATGGAATTCGTCGTCGTTGAGCCGTCCAGTGCGTGCGCAACGAGCTTCTCTGGAGGGCGGCACTGAGCGCTGCGTTCTGGTCACTGATCTCGGAGAGGGTTAGCCAATCGCTGTTGGGAAAACGTGGCAGGAGATCTTTGATGCTGAACTGCTATTTGCAGTACTGAACGTGGTTGGTCGCATCGATCGCGGTCGGTCGCAATACATCGGGGTTGCCAACGACGGGGCTTCTTGAATGAGGAGGTGAGCATCCGTGCTACTATGGGACGCACCCTGCACTTTTTCAGAGTTTCCGCTGACGAAGCAAGGCTCCTCATGGTCCTCGAAGAGGTACATCATGATAAAACGCCCCGTGTTGCCCTCCGTCCTGGTCAGTGCTCATGCCACCTGCAGTAGATGGCTGGCCTTCGATGTGGGACCCGCGCAGATCTTCAGTAAAGGGGTTCACAGCAGTGTTGGTCTCCCTGGCTTCCTTAAGGGAGACGTCGCGAGGTGAGGAATGAGCCTCTCCGCATTCAGCCAATGACTGTTGTGAAGTCTGGAGGTGTGGGTCCGGCAGGTCTCAAAGAATCCCATTCTTAGGATCTGTGGACATATAGGTGTCCACCGGACTATTGCCTGCAGTTCAGTTGTCCAAAGTTGAGGGCGGGAGAGAAGGTGATGACTGGTCAGAAGCAGCGACCTCGAAAGAAGTTGGCAGGGCCGCGAGGTCCACGGAGAAAGACGGCCGGCGCTTGTGATACTCGAACTTCATTTCCGGTGGTCGGCGTTTTGGGCTGAACAAAGCTTTCAAAAATCATGAGCGCGGAAGCCGCCTGGTGGTAGGTCACAGCGGAAGCGGTACTTCGTCGAACGTTTTCGACAATTTCGGATGGAGCTGATGGCGTCACCCGGTGAGGCGGCGCCTTCATGTTCCCAACCAATGGCGCGCTTGGAGGCGGCGTTGCCGACTGCTGTGGATGGGAAGTGGTCTCGATTTCTGGTAATGAATGCGTGATGTCAATTACCAACGCATAGTTAGATACCCACCGAGGCAAAAACATGGTTGGCAGGGAGTCCGCGGTGGACCTCTCTGTCGGAGGGCTGCAGGGCAAAGCTGCCGCAGCATCGCACTGGTAGCTCTCAGAAACGCCATGCGCAGACAGGCGCTGGTCGGGCTCATTGCAGGCATAAGGGAGCTGGCCAAAAGCAGCTGTCAGAGCTGCACATCATTCAGTCCAGGACCGCTGCTTGATGCCTTCGTAGTGGCCCCATGCCTTGGCGGGACCGCAGAGTCATTTTGCTGCAACCAACCATCTTTTTGGTATGGCCAAGCATGACATTACCCAAGGCATAGATAGCGTGAACCCAAAGGTCGGCGTTGTCTTGAAAGCCGCGAAACGCCGGTATCTCCATGAAAGCCAGCTGCTCAAAGTCGCAGCGCTTCATCTCCGCCAAGCTGCCTGTCCAGCCGCCCGAGGAACCAGGAGCGGTGTCCACGGACAGTGCGGTGTTTTGGTAGTAGTGTTAGTGTTAGTGTTGTGGTAGTGTTATGATTTTCCAAACATTCGGAGAGCCTATCTCACACCATCGTCTCCGTTAGTTTGCCCACACACGATGTAAGCGAGATAGGTCTCAGGTTGTTCGCACTAATTTACTTTCCTGCTTTAGGAATGA
The DNA here is from genome assembly GCF_050947875.1 of Dermacentor variabilis. Taxonomy (NCBI): domain Eukaryota; kingdom Metazoa; phylum Arthropoda; class Arachnida; order Ixodida; family Ixodidae; genus Dermacentor; species Dermacentor variabilis. The sequence continues at coordinate 158,327,256 of NC_134568.1, read as the reverse complement.
AAGTGAAAAGTGATGTTTTCCAATCGAGGGGGACGAGAGTCTCCCCTTTCCATATGGTGGTAATGGAGTCAAGAAGGGCGCGATCCGTGAGGTTGGTCAGCAGTTTCACTGTGATCTTGTCCCAACCGAGCTCAGTGCCTCTCTTCATTTTGGCTCGAAATACGGCGCCACCATTGACGGATGCGAAGGCGCTTGTCATAATTTGGAGCTATTGTGTTATTTTGGCGATGACTTCGAAGAGATCACCGGTAGAGTCCCCGCCCTAGAACTGCCGGGGAAGCTTGGATGCCGTCCCCGGACGGTGCGGTGGCTACTTGCGACAGTGGTAGGGTAGCGGGCTCCATAACAAAGGAAGCGTGTACGGCGTCCCTTGGCAGGAGGGACCGGGCACGCCAAAGAACCCCGAGGACGCACTTAAGGCTGCAACCCCTTAAGGCAGGTTGGTTGTAGACTGCGCCATTGTAAAGGAGAGAAGTAGACAAGAGGCTGTCCCTGCGATCTTGTTCTTGTTCTTCTTCCTTAGTGAAATGGCGCAACCCCCTCTCTGGGATCGGCCATGAAATGGGTGGTGAAAAAACTGTTATAACCTTTTTAGGAAAATAGAGCGAAATGAAATGAGTATCTTGTAAATGGGAATTAAAGTATCTACTGTGATCTCCTTTACTCAGATTCGTCCTCTTTTCTTCTCGTGCCAGCAGTTCGAGCTCCCGAGCCCAAGTGCCTCTTTGGCTATGAGAATCGTTACAGTATTCATTATTCGGAGTGAATTCCTTTCCGCGAACTCTACCAACCTATATCCTCTATTATTTCTATATATTGCTAGAGTCGATGCCATGGTTGCCTATTTCCTTTTTCTCAGCCTGCTTAGCCCCCACTTTCGCATTGAAGTCATCCATGTTTACCATATACTGAGTTTGCGCCTTTCTCATTCCTAATTCACCATACTCACAAAACTTATATTTTTCCGTCATCGTGGCTTGACGTTGCATCATAGGCTTCTCTTATCGTTTGTATATATCTCTTATTTAGCTTAATTACGTTCACTGATACACTTTCATTATTGCTGTAAAATTCACCTGCAACGTGGGTGACTGCAACGTGGGTACCCGGATGCATCTGTATTTCCCTTTATACGAGTAAGGGCGGTATTATGTAATGATTATTTTCATTTTCAGTTGTTTTTGCCCTGCATCATTGGCAGACATGACAGCAGGCTTTTTTTAGCATCAATATCGATCACTCGCGGCGAGTAGTGGTTAAAGGTAATGTGAACGGAAGGAAAATAATCCTTGCATAATACGGTCCCTAGGACGAATATCACAAGGCGGTTCCTCCGCAAGAATTGTTTCTACGTTCATATGTTTGCTATGTGATGATTGGTCAGCGCCTGGTCGACGCTGGTTGGTAGGCCCACTGCATCCCGCTTGCGAATTGCTTCGTGAATATATGAACCCAGGGGTGTTATGACGCAAAGCTATTCCAAACTTTTCTATTCCAATTCTGAAATCAGCCCTCCATGATTGGTCAAAACATTTTAGGGCCACTTTCACTTTGCTTGTCTCTCACGCTACATCACGAAAACGGCGGTTATCTGATATGATGTGTGCACACTGATTATGCATGATTCGACCTGTTGGAATCTCAGCGCTGACACCCGTTGTTGCAAATGGGTTGCAAGCCCCAAGGGTAGCGTTGGCCTGGCGGCCTGGGGCACAACTGGAAGCATCCGAAGGTCCCGGCAAAGCATGAGTCGACTGCTAGGTTCTAACAGAACAACTTGTTTATTCTAGCATCGCAAAAGAGCGGCCGGTCAGGTCGACCGAAGTGGAGAGACGGGAGAGCACGTTACTCAACAGAAGAAATCGGAGCCTCTCTCTCGGCGTCCGGGGGAGCTGCTTTTATACTCTCGCAGTTGAGGGCAAGAAGGAACGCCTCGTCAGAGGGGCACGTGATGCGCCGCTCGGGCACGTTGGGACGAGTAGGTGACGCATCCGCCGGGCCGGCGCCGCTCAGACCTCCTCGCTTCACAGTTGGGGGAGCTCCTCTCCCCGGCTGCCGCGCTTTGACAAGCATGGGCACCAACATGCACACACACACACACGCACACACGAAGACACGTGGCATTGGAACATGCCTGGACGCGCTTGGCGGGGAGGCGTAGCAGCGGCGCCGAACGGGCCAAAATGTCCGCCGCTTTGAACGAAGCCCCGGCGTCCGTTGCATCCGCGCCGGCTATACCGCGCGTTGTAGGCGAAACGTAACAGACCGAACGAAAGAAAAATAATTATTTCTGATTCGACCCCTTTATCGCCATAACACTCTGCAATTGATCAAACATTTTCGAGCTGCACCCACTTCGCCTGTCTTTCACGCGACGTCACAATGCCGCGGAATCTCCCCGCGTCAAAGTGACGTGTACGCGGTAAGGACGCAATATTATGCGTACCAAAACTGAATTTTTTTCTGAATAGCCGGAGACTTCCCCGTTCTGAACGAAACAGAAGATGGCTGCCCGCTGATTGCTCTGACACTACCTACTCGGAGCGGCCGGGGAGCGTTGATTTATTTGCGTATAATAAACATTTTTCCGTGGCAGTATCACGTTATCGAACTCTTTCGGCACGTATACGACATCACTCTGCCAACTATTCTTTGCTGCGGATCCGTTCTGGTGGCATTTTTAACGTTCCGTTGATGCCACCGCGACTTTCGAACAGCCACCGCATGCTAAGTAAGGGAAAGCGGATCAATGGACGACGCCGGCACCACCCTCTTCAACCGGTTATGCAATTTCACTGTGCTGGCTCGGCCCTATCGAAACGCTCTCCACTTTAGCCTGCTTCTCGCTTCTTGTCTGCCAATTCGATAAGAAAATCTGCTGAATGTAGCCAAGGCTATTCGCTTTGAAAGGAAAAAGGTGCCCTCCTATAAACAAGGAGCGCGTTTGATTGGGCTTTTCAAACAACGCTGCGGGTTACCGCCCGATGCTTGCATCGGAGATTACGTAAATTTGACATCAGGAGATTGGAATAAAAACAGATTGCAATAGTTTTACGTTATAGGACCCGAGGTCTGGTACAATACAACGACTAATTTCGCTCTATTGTATTCCTTTGTAATCATCAATAATCAACGACCGGCCCATCCTGTTGATGACTCAGGCAGAGCGCCGCTCTCACCAGTGATGAATCGTGAAATGGAGTCGGAATATTCCTGTCCAGCGACGGCACTCTCTGGCGAACCATTTCACTTCCCACACCAGTCTTTTCACCTTCCGTCATTTGCTCCCGCGTGGCTGGGACGTCACCGCACAACTGTAGCTACTCGGTTCGACCACTTGGCAAAACTCGTGATTGGTTGATGAATGGGTAATCAAATTGAGCATTACGAAATACGGGCCCTGATTGTAAAGCCAGCCGGTGATGAAAAATTTTAGGGCTTTACGCACTAAAACCACGATTTTATTATGACGCATGTCGTAGCGAGGGACTCCTGACTATAATTTTGACCCCCTGGGATCTTCTAACGGCCATCGAATTCGTGGTACGCACGCGCAATTGCATTCAGCGCCCATCGGAATGGGAATAGGTTTGGGCATGTTGGTTACCCATCGTGATACAAGTAACATGGCGCACTAAGGACGAGGGACAAGTCGAGACAGGACAAGCGCTAACTTTCAACAAAGATTTTATTGCGGATCCTGAGAATATACCGGGTGTTCAAAATTAAGCTTTAAGTTAGGCACTGGGATGCACGCGAAGACCACCTGTCCAAATAAGCTATGTGGCCAGGGGGACACAAAGGGAGATGATAATTACCGCTGTCAGCAGCCCAATTCACTAAAATTGAATAATTAACTTTTTATTGACTGCAGTAAGTGTGTATGTTCGTATTCAAAGGTTAGAGGCAGTCGTGTTTCTTCACAGTTTCAATAGGAAGAATTCTTCTAGCATGTCTGTGCACAGGGATATCCGACTCCATTTTTAATTGTCGTTCTCGTACGATTACGCATGCAAGAGAGTGAAGATCGGCGCAAAGCTCCTCTCTGATGTGACGCGGCTGTTGCGTGCGGCGTGTAGTCTGACAACAGGGTGGAGGCATAGGCAAAGATGATATCTGTCCCCCTTCCGCTCTCGGTTTGCGCAATCGTGATGTGACAGCGCGGTGTGATGTGCAGTTGTTGCTGTTGATTTCAATAAAACATACAATACTTGGAAATCAGCAGTCACTTTATTTGTGTAGCCCAGGCAAAGACCATGTACGCTCGTCTAGTCACCATTACGTACGCGCACTGCCTTCCGGCTTCTCCGCTCGCGTCATTATCTCGGCATGGCAGCAGCCGCCATCGTTACAGGCGACGCGGTCCCGTGTTACGACAACGGTTTCTGGTTCTTCGGTTTTTTATTTCGCCAGCCGAGAGGGGAAGGGGGGCAGTTACTGCTTAACGCGTGGGTATGGGTTGTAGGACATAAGTTTGTGTATGCCTTCCAATAAAGTTGTGAGTTCAGCGCTGTCCCGTGTGTTTCCTGCTTTTTGTCTTCGTCGTCTTGCGCTACCCGTTCAAGATGATAGCACTGGTTCGCAAGCCATCGCCGCACCAGCCGTTGCTGCCTCGCCTATATATACGTTACGACCACAGCACCGCCTCTGGCTGAACGTTACTAGGATTAGCTGCCTGGCCCCGCAGACAAAGGAGCGCTCTGCCAAAAACCTTGTACTCGTCTCCTGGGCATCACCGGCGACCTGGACTGACCACCGTTGGCGCCGCTTGCTTCAGAGTTGTCGGCGGGACGCTCGCCAAGACAGCCTTGGCGACTCGCCGTTTGCGTCTGGCGGCGGCAATCCGCCAAAGCTCTTCACATGTAACAGTACCATCGCCTGTAGCGGGGCCAATGACGAAACCCCCCCCGTACCCACCTGCCTTCGTACCGAATGGCCGTGTGAAGCGCACGGCTGATACACAAATATACGAAGCTTCATCGTCTACTTCGGAAACACCGGCCAGCAAGCGGGAATGCCTCTCCTCGGGAGCTTCTGCACCACACGGCTTCGAGTCGAAGTATAAAGTAGTGCTGACACCACGCGAATGCTTCGACGTATCAAAACTGTCAAATCGCCTCCTTCAGTCAGCCTTCGACACTTGCCTCAAAACCACTGCGTTTCAAGGCTTCTCGATTCCCCATCCCAGCAGCAGCATATACGCGTGGGTGCATTCGCTAGCGGATGTAGACCGCCTCATTCACCAGCAAGCCCAGCCACTCCCAACTGATTCTACCGTACAAGTGCAAGCGCACTTCTGATTAGGACTTGCGCCAGTATGTGATTTCGGGTGTTGACTCAGGGGAGTCACGGGAGAGCCTTAACTACGCTTTGAACTGTTCCACACACAAGGTTGTGCCAGTCCGTTACATGTGTCACGGTCGCACGTGCCTGGTCACCCTCCAAGGTCCTCGGACTCCACCGAGTCGTATTACGTTCTGTGGATGCGTCTTACAGTTCCATGTGTATAAGACCAGGGTGGTACACTGCTATCGGCGTTTCCGTCCCGGTCACATGCGAGCCTCGTGTCCACATCCCGCAGACGCCTCTGTGGAGTCTTCCGAGACCCCCACATAAAAATGCAGACTTTGCCAAACAGACGATCATGATATAACACCTAAAGGTTGTCCAGTAAAACAGAAGGCTATCAAAGCCCATCGCAGCCGCGAGCGCCGCCCCCGTTCAATGACACCGGATGGAAGGGACAATGCCATTCCAACGAGCAACCGGTTTGCATTGCTGTTCCAACCCCCCGAAGAAGACAGACCAACATTAACATATCCGGACACCGCTCACAACGATGGCTCCGGGTACAGAGACGTCGTCAAGCGGGGCAAAGTGCGTGCTGAACGTGATACGACTTTGACTAAATGAACTGATACTGTAGCAGACGGTCTGGCGAAGCTGGATCAACAGATAACTCAGCTCCAAAAGGAACTCATGCGCCTCGCCCAATGTAGAGTCATTCTCGTTCGATCCGCGGACGAAATACGACACGTGAAACAGACGCGTTGCGTTCTGTACCTGAATCATCCTCCGTCTCTGTATCGACGCAGGCCAAGCTGACCCCAGCTGAGCTTATCCACTTTGTCGCCCGGCAACTTCAAGAGGTATCCAAGGTGCTGCTGGCCAACCTCCCACCGCTACAATGACCGCTCCTTCGTAAGCAACGTAGCACCATTGTAACCTGCAGTGGAACTGCCGAGCACTTGCAATAAAGTACGCGAGCTTCGCCATCGCCTTGCCATGGTAAAGCTCTCCGCTTCGTGTTTGCTCCTGCAGGAGACGAACTAGCTTCCGCGCGTGTCCGGATTTACTGCGTATGCTTCCCCCATCATCCCTGATCAACGCTGCACCACAACGTTGGGGCCCCCAGGCAAGGCTGCCGTATATGTGGCGACCTCTTACCTTCAGACGCAAGTCCCCCTACTGTCGTGGTGTAACGAGTGGCAAGAAGTGGTGGCGGTGCTGGTTCGTCTCCTTCGCACCGAGGTGATTGTGATGTAATGTTACGTGCGCCCGTACAGCGGCAGTGCTCCTCGATTGCAGCGAGGCTGGCTAACCCATTTTCGTCGAACTCACCACGGGTGCCCAGTGCTCGTCGGGGGAGACTTCAATGCGCCTCATCAGTTGTGGGGCTACCCATCCTCTAGTGCAAGAGGCAGAAACGTGTTATACACGTTTACAGTCGTGCAATTTGCCCTTTTGAATACCCCGGACACTTCCACTGGCCGTTGGGATCATCCCAGTGCCCCACCCTACGCGCCGGACCTCTCGTGGTGGCTGGGTACGCGTGATGTTTCCTGGAACCGAGAGCCGGACTGTTGGGGTAGTGATCACCGCCCCCTCATAATCAGCTTGACCGCGGTCAGCCAACGCCGTCTTCGCCGTCGACGCTATGTTACGGATTGGGACTTATTCAGCAAGGAATTGAACACCTCGATCGCGGCTACACCATCTGACCAGCTGCAGGTGCTAACCACAGCCGTGCAGGACGCCACGCAGTCCAACTGGGCGGAGGAGAATACACCACCACCGAATTTACATCTGTTCCGTCTGTGGACAGCATGCCGTCGTGCAGAAGTAGCCTTAAACCGAGAACCAGTCGCTGCTGACCTTCGTGTGAACCTAAATAGACTCACCGCGTCAGCCCGTCACTGCGAGAAGCGCCTCGACCAGGAACAGTGGATGGACTGTTGCGCGTGGCTGGACCCATCTTCTTTGTCCGCCTAGATCTGGCGAACGTGGAATTAGGTGGTCGCACGCCGAACCGAGCAGCCAGTGCACGCCTGTCTTCTGGATGTACGCCGAGCCAGTTCGCACCAGAAGTAGCCGGGGCCTTTTTCCCAGCGTACGATAAGGTCCCACCAGAAGTCGACTGTTCGTATAGCCTTCCCCCAGAAGTTGGCGCGACTGCCAGTCAGTCGGACATCGAAGGCATGCAAGCGCCGTTCTCAATAGCGGAACTCCAGGCAGCCATTGACCAGGCAAAAGTGCGCAAGGCGCCAGGCCCAGATGTGATCTCTCATGAAGTGTTCAAGAACATTCATGGCCCTGCGTTGCAGTGGCTACTTCACTTGCTTAATGTAATTTAGACGACGGGAGTGCTGCATGAATCATGGAAGCATGCCGAAGTTGTGCCAGTACCGAAGACAGGAAAGCCGTCGGACAAGCTGTCTAATATTCGGCCTATCGCCCTAACGTGTACGTTGTGCTAACTTCTTGAACGCATGTTGGCATCCCGCATCTTCTGGTGGTTGGGAAAGCATGCCTGGTACCATGTGCCCCAGATTGGCTTTCGACCGCACTTGGGCACGGAAGCTGGCCTCGACCATTTGACGTCCGTGGTGCTTCTAGGAGGATGAACCAGCAGCATTCAAAAGCTCCTCACCATGGATGTTCATAAAGCCTACGACAACGTTTATCACTCGGAAATCATTCGCATAATGCAATGGCTCTAACTTACGCCGCGCGTCTGCGACTTTGTGATGTCCTTTTTGATGCACCACGCCTTCTGTATCCGAGTCGGCGAGGAAAGAACCGGACATTTTGTTTCGAAGCGTGGCGTACCGCAGGGCCTTGGTGCTAGCTCCGATACTGTTGAACATTGCACTATTGCCTTTCGCGTGGCAACCTCGCCGGTATTCCAGATAGCTTCTTCTTTCTGTACGCAGACGACGTGACAGTGTGGACACTAGATACAGACGTGCAACACCAGCAGGATCGTCTCCAGACTGCCCTGAACGAGACCCCAGACTGGTGTGCCCGCATAGGACTGACACTTTCTGCTGCAAAGACTGCATTCATGTTCATCACTAACAGAAGAGCTCACGCTCACCTCCAGCAGGCCCCCATTTGTTTGAGCCTAAATGGTTAAGCACTCACCACTGTACCAACGATTCGGGTGCTCGGAGTCGAACTGGACCGATCTGGCTCTGCAATTGCATGGTTTGCTGCGCACGTCGGAAGAGCGCTAATACGCTGCATATTATCCGCCGCATTTCTGGAAAGACCGGGGCCGCTTGCTCCCGAATGGCCAGCGTTTTGGTGCAATCGATCATGCAACCTCCTCTTGTCTATCAAGCTCAGCTTCAACGCCTCACATTGAGACATTAGGACGTGCTTGAAACCGTGAACCGAAGAAGCGATGCGTACGATCACATGCCTTGCTCGGCTCACTCCTATTCCGACCATCCAGGCGGAAGCGCAGCTAAACACGATCGATGAAATCGTCCACCAGCGTCGAATGGCTCACCGCTTAAAGAGTCAAGCTTGCACCTGCAGCGGCGTCTTTAGCCTACTACTACAATGCAACACTGCCGCAGCCTATCACACCTTTGCCAGAAATTCCGCCGTGGCCTAAAGCACAGGCCAGCGACAACCAACCGCTGACTCGCCTGCGACAGCCCAACCGTCAGCTGGCACAGGAGCCCGCCCTCACCGCCACCGGCGACTCACTAGACGTGTGCGTAGACGCTGCTACCGATGGCTGCGTTTTGCACACCAGCCTCGTATGCGCCATGCCACCCGATGAGCAACAAACATGCTCCTATATCACAGAGGCACTGTTTCCATTCGCATTGGTGGAAATGGCAGCTATACGGGACGGTATAGCAGCCATGATAGCTAAGCTACGTTGCTTGTCGCCGAATGGATTGCTTATATACACAAATTCCACTTAGGCTGTTCGAGAGCTACGAAAAGTGGCCGGCTCCCTTGATAAGGCTTCCCACATACACCGCCTTATCGACACGTGCACCTGTCCTGTCCGGGTAGTGTGGACTTGTCGGTCTGCACCTGCCCAACTGGACGCAGATGCCGCCTGCCATCCGCTGGAAATCCACAACCTGCTGCCTCTGCGTCGTCTGTCCCCAAAGGACAACTTGATTCTGTGCAAAGAATCCCTCCGGCGTTCCACGCATGCACTCATCCCTCCTCGTGGATCGGACGTTCCCAGCGGCTTGACTCGCCGAGAGGAGATTGCGCTCAGGAGGATACGCGTAGCCGCTGCCTTGACTCCCGCCACTTGGACGGCCGGTGTACAGCCGCCTCCACTGGTCTGCCCCTTCTGTGTGCCACAGAGGCAATGCTGGATCACCTCCAGGGGACCTGCTCGGGCCTTCACGAGGACCGCACCCGCCACCTCCGTGGCACTGGACGCACTGCACCGACAGCTCCTGGACTTTATCCAGGAAACAGAGCTGTACCTCTTTATTTAATATAACCCGTAGGGCATTCTTTTGCTAATAAATAAATAAATAAATAAATAAATAAATAAATAAATAAATAAATAAATAAATAAATAAATAAATAAATAAAAGTTAGAGCGACAGGTGCTTTAATGTGCGTCTGCAAGAGCACAGCAATAAAGAAAAAAAATCTGCAATATTGCTACAGACGGCCAACTGGCAGTTCATTGTACAAAATGTGACGCGCAGCTACCTTGCCGTCCTGCGTGTAATCACACTGCTGTCGTGTATCGCCATCGCAATAGCTTAGCTAAGGAAATCCTAGGAGCTACTGAGATCTCACGGGCAGGTGATGATTGCGTCAATTGGCCGTCAGTGGCTTTATAAAAAAAGCTTGAATTTTTGACATAGTCAGCACGTGGCAGTGCCCCTTCCTCCTCTCTGCGGATGGGTGTATATATATTCTCAGGATACATAATTAAATTCTTGTTGGAAGTTACCGCTTGTGCTGCCTCGACTTGTCCTTTGTCCTTACTGGGCTATGTTACTTGTATCCCATCAGAACAGGGCCGCCGCGGCCGGGGTACTCGTGCTGAGCAACGCAACGCTACATAGCCACCGATGTGGTCGGTAATCAGAGATGCCCCCTGATGCAGAGAACGAAGATGGCTTTGGTCACTTATCCACCGACAGTGCACCACAGGCACCGGCACTGCAGATGCGACACTGCCGCTGTGGCTGTCTCGATATCCCGCTGTACTCTAATAGCGGTAACTGCTTGAGATAAAAATTCATTACCTAGAGGCAGTGAAGCTCTGGTGATCTAGCGAAATTGCATTTCTATATTTTCCTAGAATGAAATATATTTTGTGACGTGTATTCCATGATGAAAGGGAAGAATTCTACTGACGTTAGCTAGATAGTGAGATTAACTGGCATTTTTGCATTAACCTTCTGCAATAAGAAAAAAGAAAACATTGAACTGCATTCAGTTACTGCATGCACTGAACTGCTGCTAAAGTGACCCTATCGAAATATGCCATGCGCCGTTTAATGAATAAACCCAATGGTATAAAAGTCCTTACAATGAAGCTAGACTCATTACTACAGTGTTTAACAAACTACAAGTTGTGTGGACTCATACACAGATGAGGGCCGTATGGTATACTCGGACGAGTCGCAAACACACAATCTTGTATACATGGATGGATGGATAGATGAAAAATTACCGACGATTACGTTACTTCCTAATGCGAAATTTGAGCGCAGCAAATAAGCTGTTTCACCTTTTCGATAGATTGAGGCAAAGAAATCGAGCAACACATGTATGCGCTATCACAGAATTTTTTTTTTATATTTCCCGTACTCCTGGATCATCTCGACGGCGGCGACGGTAAGCTTCTGCTTCGGCGGCACGCACCTCTGGATTCTGACGGCGACGGCGCTGGGCCTCTGCTCTGGCAGCTCGTTTAGCAGCAGCAGCAGCAGCAGCAGACGGAGGACTTCCATCGGTCGTCTCGCTCATGGCTCAGAAAGAACTGGCAGGTAATTTCGCAGTGGCGAACGGCAGCGGCAATTTCGGCTCGGGCGGTGCACATATACAGATCCGCCGCCACCGATCTGGCTCTCTGATTGCCACCGCACAGGGCGAACGGCAGCGGCAATTTCGGCTCGGGCGGTGCACATATACAGATCCGCCGCCACCGATCTGGCTCTCTGATTGCCACCGCACAGGGGTTGCATTGGAGGAGGAGCGAAGAAAGGAATTAAGTTCGAGCCGGCGCTTTGACAATCGGAGACTCGCAGGAAGAGGGGGGAGGGGGCGGCGTGTACACCCAGCGGCAAACGATGGGGGCAGAAGCGCGCGCAGCAAGCGGACAACACGATAAAGGGAGGAGGGAAGAGATAGCAGCGACTGACTGATGCCGCTGACGCCGATACAGGGGGGGGGAGCCTTTCCTCCTCTTTCTGCATGGTGGCGACGGTGTTCTATGCAGTCACGTTATCTTGACTCTCTAGCGGCGTCAGCGGCATCCAGCGGTATCAGTCGGTCGCTGCTAGCGCTGGGGGGAGGAAAGGGGGGCGGAGCTGGTTACGAGGCCGACGACGACGCGAAACCCAGGAACGGACGCCAAAGAGCTGCGCTCTAAAACTTTATTAGGGTCCTTTAGGGCGCGCCCTAGCGCGCAGCGGGCCGCTCCCACGTCGGGACAGAGAAGCCAAGCCTCTCCGCCGCGTCGCGGGCCCGTTGGACAGCCCATAACTGTTCTTCGAGGTTGGGGCTGTGTAGGACAGCATCCCTGCCTCATCATCGCCGCGTAACGCGGGACACCGCCAGAGCACGTGAGGTAAGTTCGCTAAGTCATTGCATAGTGCACATGCATTTTTCGTTTGAATTTCGGGGTACATGTTGTGAAGAAGTAGGGGGTTTGGGTATGCCCCCGTCTGTAGAAGCTTTAGTGTCAAAGCCTGAGGTCTATTGAGTTTGTAATGTGGGAGAGGGTAGATCCTCCGAGCCAAGTAAAAGTGCTTAGTAATTTCGGTGTACGAGGAAGGAGAGTCCCGATTGTCAGTACCCCCTGCGTCACGGTGCCCGGTAGCAACGCGGTTGAAGATCCCTCGCGCAGCTCCGTGTGCCGACTCATTGAGGTTGGGCGGGGCACCCTCGATCTGTCCCATGTGGGCTGGAAACTAGATCAATGTGTGTGGCTTGATCTCTTTGCTTCCTAATATCCCTAGGGCCAGCTCGGATATGGTTCCTTTGGCAAATGCCCTAACAGCTGATATCGAGTCACTGTAGATTGATGTCCTCTTGTCGTCCAATAAGGCCATCGCTATTGCAGCCTGCTCTGCGATTTCAGAGGACGTCGTCCGAATCGAGATTGCGTTCGTTATTTGCCTTTCATGATTTACGCTAACTACAGCGAAGGCCAGTCCGTCGGCGTAGCGCGCTGCGTCTACGGAACTGTTCTCCGAAGCCCATTCACGAGCGTTTTCCAGGAGAGCCTTCGCGCGCGCCCGACGTCTTCCCACGTTGTGTTCTGGATGGACGTTTCGTGGGATCGGGGCGACAGTGATGCGGTCCCGCTGCTCTCGAGGGATGCTGCAGAACTTTGTTTTGATTACTCTGGCGGGAACGCCTAGCTCCTGTAAGATGCGTCTTCCAGCTTGTGTGGTAGGTACCCTGACGCACTGGGCCCTCTCCTGTGCTTCCGCTATTTCCTCTAGCGTGTTATGCATGCCAAGTTGAAGTAAGTGTTCTGTGGGAGTGTATATGGGGAGGCCGAGAGCTCTCTTGGTTGCCTTCCTGATTAATGCATTGAGCTTATCCCGCTCCGATGTTTGCCAATTGTGCATGGCCGCGACGTATGTGAAATGACACATTACGAACGCACGTACCAATCTCACGAGGTTATTTTCTCCGAGGCCTTGCTGCCGGTTGGCCACTCTTCTGATTAGTCTGATGGCATTGTCCGTCTTCTTAGTGGGTTGCAGCACTGTCTGGTTGTTTGAACCACTCGACTCTACCATCATGCCGAGAATCCGGATAGCATCCACCCTCAGAATATAGCCTCCGTCGTTTGTGCGCAGTTTTATGTCGCATTCGGCGAGTGGCTTCCATCCCTTTGGTTTTGGGCCTCTGCGCTTGGGTCGATAAAGTAGCAGTTCCGACTTGTGCGGTGAGCACCGAAAACCCGTGGACTCAAGGTATCTCTCGGTAGCATCAATCGCCTCTTGCAGGGCCGTCTCTACCTTTCCGTCACGACCTCCCGTACACCAGATGGTAACGTCGTCTGCGTATATGGTATGACTTATACCGTCAATAGCAGAGAGTGTCCTGGATCATGACGAGGTTAATCATGATGAGGTTAAAGAGGGTTGGGAATATGACTGCCCCTTGTGGCGTCCCCTTAGACCCCAGCTTGATCATGTCTGAAGTCAGGTCCCCGATTTTAAGGGTGGCTTCTCTGTCTGACAGGAAAGATCTCGTGTAGGAATGAAAGTGCTTCCCCAGGTTTAGGCTCGAGATTATGTTTAAAACGCACGAGTGAAGAATGTTATGAAATGCCTTTTCCAGATCTTGACCTAGTATGGCTCTCGTGTCCCGCGTATTACAGTCAGTAATGTGATGCCTGATGAGCTTCATCGCGTCCTGCGTCGAGAGTCCTACCCTGAAGCCGATCATGTTGTGTGGGCAAATGTCGTGGTCCTCCAGGTAGCGTGAAAGCCTGTTTAGGATTGCGTGCTCAGGAACCTTCCCCACGCACGATGTGAGCGAAATTGGGCGGAGGTTATCGAGGCTGGGCGGCTTGCCTGGCTTGGGGATGAGAATGGTGTTGGCTGATTTCCACATTTCCGGGACTTTACCACTGCTCCATGCTTGGTTAATGATGTCCGTTAGGTATTCGATGGACTTCTCGTCCAGGTTCCGTAGAGCTTTGTTTGTGATCTTGTCCGGACCCGGAGCCGATCTGCCGTTGAGGGCGTGGAGCGCCTGCCTGATCTCCTCAACCCCGAATTCTGCGTCGAGCTCAGGGTTCTTGGAGCCTTTGTAGTCAGGGGAAGGTGGTGTAGGGCCCAATGCGACTGATAGGTACTTCTGCACGAGTTTGTATAAAATTTCCTTGCTCGAATATTCTCGCTTGACTGTGTGTAGAGTACGCGCCAGTGTGTTGCGTTGGTTGGTTTTAGTGTTCGTCTCGTCGAGGAGATGCTTTAGGAGGTTCCAGGTGCCCCCGTTGCACATCTGCCCGTCGATCGAGTTACACACCTCATCCAATTGCTGTTTAGAGAGGGCTCTGCAGTGTTCCTCTATAGTTCTGTTGATTTCCGATATCTTTTTTCTGAGCCTGCGGTTGAGCCGCTGTCCTTTCCACCTGGCGAGGAGGGACTGCTTGGCCTCCAACAGGTGAGCCAGACGGCTGTCCATCTTTTCCACCGGGAGGTCGGTACAAATCTCTTTGGTGGTAGCTTTGATGTCGTGCCTAACCTGTGCAACCCATTGTTCGAGGCTAGGCTTGTCCTCACTCTCCGTTCGCTCTTCCCTAATTTTGCGATATTTGTCCCAGTCTGTGTACTGAAACATGCGCTGTCTCTTCTGCTCGACTTGGAGGTGCGTGGCCAAGATATAATGGTCGTTAACAAAGTCTACTCCGAGGTTCGCCCTCTTGACCGCTGCAATGCTCCTGACAAAGGTGAGATCCGGTGTCGTGTCACGGCTCGACGATGTTCCGCATCTGGTGGGGAACGCTGGGTCCATGACTAGCATCAAGTTTAGGTTTAGAGCCTCACGCCAGAGGTCCTCCCCCTTGTTAGTGTTATATGGGTAGCCCCAGGTGTGGTACGGCGCGTTGAAGTCACCAGCTATGATCAAAGGGGAGTCCCTCGCTAGTTGCGTGGCCTTGGTGATAAGGGCTTTGAAGCGTTGTCTTGGAGCTTTGGGACTATTGTAGACATTCAGGATGAATATACTTTCGCGGTTCGTTGGGCTAGGGATGATCTTTATCATCATGTATTCGACTTGCGGCCATCTTAAGGTTGTGAGTGATGTGGGTCAGCTTGTTGCTAACCAGTACGGCGATCCCCCGTCCTTGTGCGTGCTTTGCTACGCGCCTGTAGCCAGACAGCGTGACGTTAGATGTTAATGTTTCTTGTAAAATGAGAACATTTGGCTTCTCTGCGTGCGAGCGAATATATTGTTAGCCCTCTTGGGAAGGAAACCCCTGCAATTCCATTGCCGCATCTTGAATGAGCTAGTTTGAGTGGCCATCGTATTGCACTTGAGTTGCTGTGCTAACCTTCGGAGAGCCGATCGCCCCCGAGCTGTTACTAGTCGATGCTGTTGCTGGGGGTGTAGGAGCTTTAGGTACCAGCACAGGTGCTACAACGTTTTCCAAGAAGGATTCAATTTTGTTGATCCGCTGATTAGGGCGCTCCTCCACGGAAGCCATGTTGCATAGGAAGAGCGAGAACTTTTCATTTATCTGCTTAATGCTGCCACTGAGAGCGGAGAGCAACTCGCGAATCTCCGATTTGGCCCTGCCTGGTACTCTTTCTTGCTCGTTAGCGATTGCCCTCTTTTTAGCGGGCCTCTCTGTAAAGATCTTCTCAACCATGGGGACTTTCATTGGCTGGGGAGCGGCCGGTTGCTTATCGGTATCGCTCTTCTCAACCATGGGGATTTATTTCTATTGGCTGGGGAGTGGCTGGCTGCTTGTCAGCCATGACGGGTTGATCGCCCTTCTTAATCTCAGCAATTTCTGTCATCAGTCGAGCTGTTGTGTTCTTCATCATCTCGTTTTCGCGCACAAGTTGTGCTAGTCTGTTGTTACCTCTGTCATGCTCTGGCAGTGAGCCCCGCGTTGCCTTTTCCGGCGTTCCTCGAACTCGGTCGGTCCAGGTCGGGTAGCACTCGGGTCGGCGATCCCTGGAGCAGGACCTCGAGCAGGACTTGAACCGGACTTGACTGCCTCGGCGCCGGGATCCGGAGCGACCCCTGGAGCGTGATCTGGTCCTGGTGCAGGAACAAGAGCGCCCTCTGGATCGAGAGCGACTCCAGGGGCTCCCTCTGGAGCGAGAGCGTCCCCTGGATCGGGAGCGCCCCCTAGGCTCTTGCGGTGGAGGTTGCTCTAAGTGTTTCTTGCTGTCGCTGCTATGTGGTGTTGACAAAGCCCCATTTGTCGAAGCTTCCACCGTCGCACTCTCCCATCATCTCCTTCTGACGACGTACGGGAACTGGAATCTCTCCTTGCACGTTTTGTCCGCCGTAGGGTGTGGGCCCTCGCACAACCCACACTTTGGCGTGCACTGGTGTTGATCGTCCGGGTTGACTGCCCCACATCTTCTGCAGGTGGACTCTGCGGGAGTCGGGCAAACGTTGGCACGATGGCCGAGTTTGCCGCACGCGTAGCAAAATCGACTTGTTTGCGATAAAGAAAGCATTTCACAAGGACTGGGCCATAGCGTATGAAGTTCGGAACCTTGAGTCCGTCGAAAACAATGATGATTGTGCCTGTGTCCTTAATTCTCTTGACCGCCAAGGCCAGCGGGTTTCTCTCGTTGACGATGTTACGTTCCAGGTCCGATGGACTGTCGTTGAGGTCGATGTGTTTGATTACCCCTTTACACGTGGTGTGGAGGGCGGCCTCGTATGCACTGACTTCAAACATTCTTCCAGCCACATGAATTGCCCTGATTCTTGTGTATTTTGAATCGTTGTCTCGGTTGGGCGTGCTGGCCACCAGAATGTTTATTGTATGTTAGGACAAATGATGTCCGAGCTTATCTGCGTAGAGGTAAGATCCGCCGCTTCCACGATCGCCTTACCGATCGCGGTAGGTCCTGTCTTGGCAATATTCAGCCCTCCGCGGGGTCGTGTGATAATTTTGGCATGCTCCTTGGGCATGGGAGGCATCCGTGATGCCCTGATGATTTTGCTCTTGAGCTTATTTCCATTTTCCTGAGTTCTGAATGAGGCGCCGGCGTTCCCCATGTTATTTCCCATGTTAATCAAGTGTTGTGGCGCCGTACGCACCGTGCCTTCTCAAGGCCAGTCTGATTCAGTTACGTCAAAAGAGTGAAGAACCGAGCATTAAAAAAAGGGGGACAAAGCCATTCTTCAAGCGCAATCTCTGTTGATGCGGGATTTGTAACGTTATGAATCAGGTGCAAAGCAGCATTTTCATAAGACAGAATACGCGTGTTCCCGAGACACTATACTGAAAAATAGTAAATTCGAATTTTTCGAAGTAGAACATACACAAAAAACATACTAAACAAGATGCTAAGATGCTCAGTCAAAGCAGCTGCTTCGACATCCTTGGCATCCTTCGACATCCTCTGTAGGTTGCTGCGCAGTTTGATCAGATAGCAGCTGGATGGGAAGTTGTAACGTTCCCACCAACCTTCGGCTTCTTCTTTACTTTTGTTTATTGCGAACGTTCGCAGACGAGCAGGCATCGGCCGCGTGAAAGGCGGGCGCGTTATGTTGTTTTGGACTCCATCGACTATAGATCACGCATGGCGAGCGCCGCAGATGCGGTGGTGATGCACTGACTTGCGTGCTCCAGCAACGCGTTGCTCACGACATGTTTCAAGCAGTTGCGAACCGCGAGCTGGAGTTATAGCTTTCATTCGCCTTCGCGGCAGGGACGAGCTACATAGACAGCCTGTTTAGACTCCTAGGATACTCGCAAGCACGCAGCACGGTCTGACGCCCTTTCGCTCGCTCGCTCTTGCCGAACTTTCATCCTTCTTCATCATCATCATCAGCCTGGTTACGCCCACTGCAGGGCAAAGGCCTCTCCCATACTTCTCCAACAACCCCGGTCATGTACTAATTGTGGCCATGCCGTCCCTGCAAACTTCTTAATCTCATCCGCCCACCTAACTTTCTGCCGCCCCCTGCTACGCTTCCCTTCCCTTGGGATCCAGTCCGTAACCCTTAATGACCATCGGTTATCTTCCCTCCTCATTACATGTCCTGCCCATGCCCATTTCTTTTTCTTGATTTCAACTAAGATGTCATTAACTCGCGTTTGTTCCCTCACCCAATCTGCTCTTTTCTTATCCCTTAACGTTACACCTATCATTCTTCTTTCCATAGCTCGTTGTGTCGTCCTCAATTTGAGTAGAACCCTTTTCGTAAGCCTCCAGGTTTCTGCCCCGTAGGTGAGTACTGGTAAGACACAGCTATTATATACTTTTCTCTTGAGGGATAACGGCAACCTGCTGTTCATGATTTGGGAATGCCTGCCAAACGCACTCCAGCCCATTCTTATTCTTCTGATTATTTCCGTCTCATGATCCGGATCCGCCGTCACTACCTGCCCTAAGTAGATGTATTCCCTTACGACTTCCAGTGCCTCGCTGCCTATTGTAAATTGCTGTTCTCTCCCGAGACTGTTAAGCATTACTTTAGTTTTCTGCATATTAATTTTTAGACCCACTCTTCTGCTTTGCCTCTCCAGGTCAGTGAGCATGCATTGCAATTGGTCCCCTGAGTTACTAAGCAAGGCAATATCATCAGCGAATCGCAAGTTACTAAGGTATTCTCCATTAACTCTTATCCCCAATTCTTCCCAATCCAGGTCTCTGAATACCTCCTGTAAACACGCTGTGAATAGCATTGGAGATATCGTATCTCCCTGCCTGACGCCTTTCTTTATTGGGATTTTGTTGCTTGCTTTATGGAGGACTACGGTGGCTGTGGAGCCGCTATAGATATCTTCCAGTATTTTTACATATGGCTCATCTACACCCTGATTCCGTAATGCCTCCATGACTGCTGAGGTTTCGACTGAATCAAACGCTTTCTGGTTATCAATGAAAGCTATATACAACGGTTGCTTATATTCTGCACATTTCTCTATCACTTGATTGATAGTGTGAATATGGTCTATTGTTGAGTAGCCTTTACGGAATCCTGCCTGGTCCTTTGGTTGACAGAAGTCTAAGGTGTTCCTGATTCTAGTTGCAATTACCTTAGTAAATACTTTGTAGGCAACGGACAGTAAGCTGATCGGTCTATAATTTTTCAAGTTTTTGATGTCCCCTTTCTTATGGATTAGGATAATGTTAGCGTTCTTCCAAGATTCCGGTACGCTCGAGGTCATGAGGCATTGCGTATACAGGGTGGCCAGTTTCTCTAGAACAATCTGTCCACCATCCTTCAACAAATCTGCTGTTACCTGATCCTCCCCAGCTGCCTTCCCCCTTTGCATATCTCCTAAGGCTTTCTTTACTTCTTCCGGCGTTACCTTCGGGATTTTGAATTCCTCTAGACTATTTTCTCTTCCATTATCGTCGTGGGTGCCACTGGTACTGTATAAATCTCTATAGAACTCCTCAGCCACTTGAACTATCTCATCCATATTAGTAATGATATTGCCGGCTTTGTCTCTTAACGCATACATCTGATTCTTGCCAATTCCTAGTTTCTTCTTCACTGTTTTTAGGCTTCCTCCGCTCCTGAGAGCATGTTCAATTCTATCCATATTATACTTCTTTATGTCAGCTGTCTTACGCTTGTTGATTAACTTCGAAAGTTCTGCCAGTTCTATTCTAGCTGTAGGGTTAGATGCTTTCATACATTGGCGTTTCTTGATCAGATCTTTCGTCTCCTGCGATAGTTTGCTGGTATCCTGCCTAACGGAGTTACCACCGACTTCCATTGCACACTCCTTAATGATGCCCACAAGATTGTCGTTCATTGCTTCAACACTAAGGTCCTCTTCCTGAGTTAAAGCTGAATACCTGTTCTGTAGCTTGATCTGGAATTCCTCTATTTTCCCTCTTACCGCTAACTCATTGATCGGCTTCTTATGTACCAGTTTCTTCCGTTCCCTCCGCAGGTCTAGGCTAATTCGAGTTCTTACCATCCTGTGGTCACTGCAGCGCACCTTGCCGGCTGGTGCAGCGGTGGCGTAGAGGTAGAACACCCGCCTCGCGTGCAAAGAGGTCCGTGGTTCGAATCCCGGTGCCGGCAATTTTCCACCGGATTAAAAAAAAAATCCGCGTGTTGATAAAGTTGCACAAACAGGCCTGCAGTGTGGCCTGATCCCGGTGACCAGAACCGGTAACGCACTCCCTCACCAGAGCAGGATTGGCCACCCTGGTGCAGTACTCGGCCACAACCTCCTATGAACACAACAATCATCCTTCTTACTGGTATCAAACTTGCGAGACGAATGCTTCAGTGCGTGATCCCAGTAGATTTTGTTCGTTTTGTGTCTAAAGAAAAAAACATCAAACCGAAAAAGAAAGAATTCGACCGAGCGATTCCATGTGGCTGGTCAAGGCAGAACGAGAACTCGTGGCCTGTAACGTAGGCTTCTTTCACGCACCGATGGTTCCTAACGGGTCCTAATGGTTCCTAACAGGTTCTTAACGGGACAAGGTTTCAGACGTGCAGTGCCACACTCTCTGCGTAACCAGATAACGCCGCTGGCACATGAGAAACACGCCTGCTCCTCCGCACACTATACTTTCCACTGCAGTGCGCGTTTTCTTGTCACTCCGTCTTTACATGCTTCAGTGGGATGGCATGAATGCTTTCGTTATATGAGCGTATACTGCGCAGCCGCCGTAACACTTGACCACAACACCGTTCAAATACCTTTCAACTGCTTCCTCAGACTGAGCTATAGAGTTTTCTTGTGATCGACCGGCCTGTTTGAACGCCTGTAATGGGAACGAGTTTTCTAGTGCCTCTTCCTGGTTTTCTTTCTATTTGTTGCCTTCCTCTCTGTTTGATTTCTCTGAAAACAATATAACCCCCAACCCAGTGCAGGGTAGCAAACCGGTAACTCGCGCCAGGTTATCCTCTCTGCCCTTCTTCTCTCTCTCTCATGACAATGCTGCTAGATCGGTTCATCTTCCTCCGTAAATCACCTCTATTCATTTTAAGAAGGTTCGATGTCTTAAATAATATGTCTGCCTGGCGCCTCCTCCTTGAGTGGTACACCAGCGGTAGTGCGGTGTGACTGAAAACGCCTTTCGTTCGTTGAAAACATCAATACCATGCCAAAAACGATGCGTCATATAGCTAACACTTTAAGTACTGAAAGAGCCGCCCTTTTGTTTCAGATTCTGCGTTCTCGGCACAGCAAAAGCATACCAAATGCGAATTGCGTGTGGCTGCTGATACAGAGATTTCTGTCGCTATATCGCAGCGTTGCAGCTTCGGGCTTACGAAATGAGCTGAAATTATGCGCATATGTGGAAACCGACGAAAACAATTTTTTTTTGTCTTTTACGAGAGGTTGTTAGTGCACCTATATATGTAAACATTTGAAACACACTCAGCTGACGTGGCAAGCATAAAAGGAATCTGCAAAACGGGAAGCAGACCCAAAACCTGTTGCAAATAATTCACGTAATAAATAGTGAATGCTGAGAGAACTTTCAAACGCTAACAATGCAGCTTGAAGATTTGTCAGAGTAAACGAAATAACAGGACTAATACTATAGCAATAAGAGCAGACTAAGAGACAGATAGACAGAAAGATAAAATGTAATGCATACCGATAAGGAAGCGCTCTAAGACGCTTTGACGACAACTAAAAGAGCAACAATACTCACTCTTAACAGGCATCGCGGGGTGCCTACTATTCTACTATTTGCAGGCGAAAAGCTGTGAGCTTTTGATTGCGCTTTGTGATCAACACACACAAAGTGTGGATTATAATAAATCTGGCAGCCTCCTACAGCTTCGTTCTCAAAAAGGAGGCACGTGATAGCCAGAGCAAGTGAGCGCATGTAATTAATCTCTAGATTGATTCACTTTCCTTTTGTTTACTTTCGTGCTTCTCAAAGAAATGCGTACGCTCGATCTACACAAGATTAAGCAGAAATATGAGAAAGAAAACGCTAATCCTTCTCACTGCTCAGGTGTCTTCTATAGTGTATATTATTTCTACTGCGGCCGGAAGCAAAGAGAAATAATGCAGCGTTATTCTCGGTGGAACAGCTGCGTTACTATATACGAACGGTAATTAAGACAGGGAGTGGAAGCCACATTCACGCTGTATGTGGAAGAGGCCGTTATTTCCACGTTTTATTCATTCATGAATGAACATTGATGAAAACGAATTATGCTTTATCGCTATCTGTAACCTAGAAGCTCGATCGAAATTCATAGGCTCGGCTTATCTGTAACATTGTTATCTTCAGTGTATCTTACGAACTTCACGCGAACTTCACGCGAACTTAATAGGAACTAAACTAAACTTAACTTAAACTTAACTAAAATAGGAACCATGCATCTTTTTTTAGTTTTGTTTT
The DNA here is from genome assembly GCF_050947875.1 of Dermacentor variabilis. Taxonomy (NCBI): domain Eukaryota; kingdom Metazoa; phylum Arthropoda; class Arachnida; order Ixodida; family Ixodidae; genus Dermacentor; species Dermacentor variabilis. Next base: position 158,304,745 of record NC_134568.1, on the reverse strand, counting down.
CTCAGTGCTCTGGCCCTTTCTCACTGCCTCATTTTTATCACTTTCCTGTGAACTTCTCGCCACGTAGCTTTATAAATATTGTTACCAATTCTGGAGAAGTTAGTGGAGCGTTAAGCGCATTGCACATATTCTTTACATTTCTACACATTAGTATAACTACGCGGCTGTAAAGTAGAGATAGACAAGCCTTCGTTCTTTTTTTGTTATTTTTAGTAAAGATTTACGCAATGCTAGCCGCATTTTTTTAACGTTTACTCCGCAATGTCCGATAGAACCCGACCGTTTTCGCCGCTCTCCGACGACTTATTTCTACTACGTCCTGCAGACCTAACCATTACTACTCGGCCGTGTGGCAATCGTTCCTTCGACTTCGCTGATTATATGCAAATATATTGAGACAACGTCCGTTACATTTAGGATAAGGTCACAAATAAGCGAGCGAACTGTTTAAAAAACACATTTGCAGACCTCGATCGAATTAATGGTCGTATCACAGTGGGATCTTGGCCACGACTTAAAATGTGATATCTGAGGGCCGTGCCGCAGCAGTATATCTTGACCGCTTTGTCGCCGCTGTTGGCAGCTGACACGGCTATATATCTCGTGTCAAGCGAATTGGTCCCGGCCGCGTATATAAGCCAGCACTTTCTCTTTAGGAGCATAACATGCGGCTGGTGCATGAGATCAGCTCACACTCATATTTTGCCACCACGAACACTTTTAGGAATAGTTTGGGCTTACGCCACGAATTACTCGCGCCTTGAAAAATACAAGTCCACTTTTCTAAACGTTCGCTCCGGCCTTTAACTTGTTCTCGTTTTGATCATCGTCGCGCCTTATTGGCACTTTCCATAGTGCACTGATCCAAGCCGTAGTAGGTCTTAAACAAGTTTCCATACCTATAAGTGCTGCACTCCTTTCCATATTGTTTTTACATTGTAATGCTCCGGGAAGTACACGCGGGCTGTACTACAGTTTGTAAAAGCTCTCGTCATTTCGTCCCTCAGGCCCCTTACCTTTTCGCAGTATAGGGTAACCTATTGGTTATCGTACAGTGGTTAGTTTCTAGGTGTTCCCTTTTCTCTGCTCCAGAGTCTGCGCAGTTACACAAGCTTTGAACATATCTCATTATCCAAGAATATACATGTGTAATTTATGTATTAATACTTATCTCCCACGCTTAATGGGGGTGTTTTTTGCTTGTATTAAGCAGACTTAACTTTACTACCAGGAAATTAATGCTCAACCAAATACCTAGTTGCTTGAGGGAACTTACTTTTTTTTCACCACGTGGTTGTCTACACTACACATGATTCAAATAAATACGTACAGTTTACAAATACGTACAGTTCTTCCTGAAGAACATGCATAAGTGGCCTATAAAACTTAGCGTCCATAATTAACTGTTTGTGATCTGTCAGCTGGTCAACCGATATCCTGACATCATGCTTCAATACTCGCGAATGAATACATAGGCGAAAAATTCAAGCTATGGTTGTGTTTTTCCGAAATTCGAATTATCAATGAAATGCCACAGTGGGTCTTTGTCCTTAGACGTAATGCCTCCCTGTAGTATGTACCTTATGAAAGAGAGAGAGGGGATTTCTAGGTAGAAAGTGATAACTTGTCATATTTATTGCAACCAACCTTTTAATTATTTGTAAACACCATGCTGTCTCAACAACTTGTCTGATTTATAGACAATTTTGACTTGAGGCCATGCACACTGCTTCTACTTGCACACTGGAAAGTCTTAGTGATACGAAGATTCTAACGACGCAGAAAGTAGCAATGCAATCCTGACTGGTTCGCTGAACGGAAGAGATGTTCAAACCACTATACAGTTGAAACTCGATCTAAGGAAGTGATGACCACGCTCGAATTATTTCGTTAAATCGGAAAGTTCGGAAAATCGAGCAAGGAATTCTTCGGTGCTTCGAAGCGACACCCAAAGGGTACTGCGGCCTTGTATTTGCCGCTAACGCGCGTGTAAGGAGTGAGCGAGGACGGCCCAACTACCGCCGCTCCTAGCGCCATCTGATATGCAAGAACGCTAGTGACTGCTGAGTCCGTTGTTATGTGCATAGGTTCAGCCTCGTCTAAATAAATCTAGGGCCTTGGCTAGGGTGCCTAGATGTTTTAAAGCGATAGCGTTGGAGCGCACGCTCGAAGAAAAACCCGTCTGCGTCAAAATTAGGAAGAAATCACAACTTTTTTTTACTCATTTATTTTTGGAAAAGCTTCTTTAGATCGGGTTTTATGCAAGCTGGTTTCTTTAATTCGATTTGATGACAACATTGAACATTATGGGTACTTGCCGGGGAATAGAAGTTTCTTCGTTAGATTGGGATCTTTGAAAATCGGGTTTGATTAGATTGAGTTTAACAGTACTTTTGTTTTTTTCTTGCAGGGGCTTTTCATCCGCCCAAGGAGGATGTTAACCAGAAATGCGTCTGGTTGGCTACCCTACTCTGGGGGACCGGATAGAGGGGATAGAAAAACAAGATAGAGAGAAAGAGGGGAGGAAAGCCGCGGTGAGCGCGCACGCACGCGGAGGGCCTGAACGAGGCAGAGGCGTTCACATAGGCCAGTCATCCTCAAGAAAGGCAAAAGTGCCTTCATAGCTTCGTGGATCTTCACGTAGCGCCTGCACAGACAACAGCCGATCGTCCAGTGGTCGCAATGCGATAGATAATGTTTGTCTTTCTAACTGAAATTAATGACATTGGCACAATAAATGTTCGATGTTCTCTTCCACGCCGCAGAAGTCGCATGCAGCACTGCCGGTTATCCCAATCAAAGTAGTGTACGCCTTCGTGAAAGCCACTCCCAACCATAGCCGGTATAGAAGCGATGCCTCACGTCGGTGAAGCCCAAGTGGAGGTCGGAGTTGGAGCGAAAGCTTCAGTTCGCACAACATGCACGGTGCGCCTTATATTCTAATGGTTGAAAAGCAGTTAAACAGTGCTCCTAAGGCAGTTATATTGTAGCACAGGTGGCAACCCTGGTTCTATTGCCTTATTTGATGCTTTATACATAAATGCTTGATACAAAAATACCAAATGCATGCAAAATATATCACAGAACTCATATTTTTTAATGTTATTATTACAGGACACCCCGACTATGCTTGCTGTTCTGGTCAGCCTCCCAAGCTAAGGTTTCACTGGGGGCTACGGCCTTGGCTATGGTGGCTATGGCCCCGCTTACAGATTCGGTCACAGTGGCCTTAGCCCCGGCTATGCCCTCGGATATAATGATGGTCCTGCCTACTGCTACGGGCTGGGATACAGCTATGGATTCAAGTAATAGAAGAAAGAAAATAAATAAAGTGTGTGAACATGGTTGTCTTCATCCGTTCTACACCACTCAGCGATAAATTGTGAACCCATGTTAATCAAATGACGTTTATAATTTACGGTGACATTGTATAGCGTATGTCAACATGAACACATAAGGAGATCTCCACTTAAGTCCGCTTTAGCCCCTTTACACGCACGTGACAATAGCTAATCACATTAATCATTCTAGCGCCTCGCAATCATGTAAAGGTTGATGATGCGATATAGGAAGACGCATCGCCTTGATGCGCCTCTGGACAGTAGCTTAAATGGGCCAAGTAACATCCAGTCAATTCATCTCATCTGCGAGCTCGTCACATCGTGGGGAAGAGAGCGAAGGCAGGATGGCGCTGGTGTTTGCTCTTCCCCATTCACAGGTCAGATACGTCCTTTAAAGACAGACGCGAGTTCGTTTTAGAGGCTGTGCACAAGTTTTGATACGCTGCATCTAAACTCGTCTTAAACGATTTTAGTGGAAGGACCTAACTTTTACGCTGCATATTTTAGTCATTAGATTTTCTGACTGTGTGAGTGTGTCAAGCTCACTGCCCGTTAATGCCGAAAAAAAAAAACCAAATCCTGACAAGATTGCGTGTAAACATTTTTCGCATGAGTCTGGAGCGGAACAACCTTACTCTGAGCAAGCCTATCTTTTAATGCCAGCCATGAATTATTGCTTTGAGACAGTTTGCTAAGAATGGAATTCATCTCGTCCAATATGGAGTGCCGCCAAGGCTCAATTTCAGCTGTTGAAATGGTTTCTTCCAGAGGGAGATGCCGGTAAGAATACTTATTCAAACCAGTATTTCTTCGCTATCACCGGCTAACAACAGCAAATAACAACATTCCTCAGTCTTGAGTGTATATCGACCAGCCGAAATAAAGAATATTTTGCATGAACAGGAGAGCAAACCGGTATAGCTAATATTCCCCAGACTTAAATGGTAAAGTTTATCGTCCTAAAGCAATTCAAGAGCTGCTACGTCGCAATGGTGTCTCTGGAATAATTCTGAGCCACTAAAGTTTTTTTAATGGGCACCCAAACCATGGCACACCTGCATTCTTGTAGGGATAGCTGCGTACGATATAATGAACGTGGTTTCTGCTCGGGATGTTTATCTGTAGATTCGGTTTGCCAACAAAAAAGGCTGAGAGCACAAAAAATTATTGTCTCTAGGCGGGACTTTGCACTGACTACTTTCCGTTAGTGAGCCAGGTGCTCAAACCACTTCACCTTATAGTTTATTTTTACCATCTGCCGTGTTTCGCCATGTAGCATCACATTGTATGAGTGTTATTTAACACATGGAATTGTTAAGAAGCGCTAGCTCGATGGAATTTGGAACGTCTAATACCTTGTGTAAAGATTAAACAATAATTGCATTCGTTAAAAAAAAACAGGTATTATACAAATTTCGCACTGTTATTTTTTCGTGATCTCGTTTTCACTGCGTGTTCGTCAAGTAGTCTTCATTTCCAGTGCCCTTATTTTCCTTAACACTTCTGTTTACATATGTATATGCAATCTTTAGCCTTATAGCAAGCAATATCATTTTTTATGATGCAGCTGTTGTTAGCCGGTTTATTTCTTTTGAAGACTGCTACTCCAGCCACCCACAAAATCGGTGTGGCTTATGCATGCTAGATATTTATGCTATAAACATGTAATGGAGATTATTATTAATAATATTGACATTATTGCTTTTTTTGGCTCTTGGTCAATCTATTCAGGGGGCATGCGAAGCTAGCGGTGTCTTTCGCCACCTTCTCGTAGCATGCTGCATACCATGACCGACCAAGCTGAGAAGATACTTTCAGCGCACTATTTTTTTTCCTAGTAAGGGTGCCAATCGAAGCCTGCTCTGGTTTAGGTACCTTTGCTCCCACCCTCCTTTTTTTGCTGCACAACCTAATCTTTGCAGCCATTTGACAGGGAAGTGATGACGCGCGTTGAAGCGATACAGCACGCTGTTATCAATTGTTTCTGCGCTAACGTTACCTGCAGAGATGAATATTCGGTGATTAACGCAAGGCTGACAATGGAATAGCCACGCCCGTTCTTCGCTCATCCCATAACGTTCCGGTTGCACCAAGGTAAGGCTAGCATTCAGGTACTGCAGTACATCCATTTTTCTTCTGACATAAATATTTACTGTTTAGGCCTTTTGCGCTTCGGGGAGTCTGGGGAAACCTGTACATTTCGGATGCCTTAGTTTCCAAGCAGAGAAGACGACAAAATAAAGTACATCACCATTCTGGCGTGACACGTCCAGTGGAAAGTCTTCTTGTGTAGAAATGACTCTATAGACACTTAGCGCGAGATTATCAAGATATACCAAGACGTTATTTTTTTATTTTGACACCGAAAGCTAAGACTGCAGTTCGTGGTAGCACAATGAGGACTCCTTGATAGTAACAATAGCAGTGAACCCTGTGGAGACGCGAGAAACGCTGACGAGGATTTCACACAGCTAGAAAGTCTGCAAACTGCAAAAGACGACATTAACGGCGGCAGTTCTTCCGGCGGCAATAATAACGGTCTCCACCATGGCGCAGAGCAAACCCGCATTCCACATTTGTTGCCCACATAAAAAAAGTCCTCATAAGCAATGCTAGCATGATAGCAGTTATTCATCCGCTTAATTCGAAATGCGACACAACCACTACTGACAGCTGTTAAGCCACAAAAATATGAGCTCTGTTGAAAGGAACGTGGACAGATTACAAATGTTGTATTTAAAGAGTACTTGCTACCTACAGCAAAATGAAAGACATACAGCCTACACACAAAACGCTTAGATTGTGGAAGTTGTGTGCACGCAAAGGCTTCCTTGTGTCGTCGCTGTTCCTGTCAACGTGAGAGCCGCGAAAAAAAAAACCCTACATAGCCATAATTGGCTGCTCGTAAACTGCGCGAAAATACAGTACCTGTGCCACCGGAGTGGAGAATAACAACAGGAAGTTATTTTTCGAATAGTGTGAAACATATAGCAGGTGAAGATAGCAAAAAATTAATCTCAAGCGCGATAATAAAAACAGCATGACAAAGTAAAATGATAGTTCTTTTCCGTTTCAGTTCTTTGCACATTTGAGAGGAGACCACTAGGTGGCGCCACCCTGTTTATCTGGCTGCTTATAGGGCTCCGTTTTCACCTGTCCCTGGCCCGGTCCAGGGCCTTACCCGCCCCTGGGTCTATTCTTTTCATCTTTTCACGAAGACTTACGCGACAAGTGGACACAATTCGCATCCCAGTCCGACGCCAGGCTGGCCCTCCAGTCCTCTCCAAATCTCCGAAGCGGCGCGGCTCCGCGCTAACCCTAACTCGCCGCGCCTGCACCTCTGGAATGCAACGTCTCACGAAGACCCTGTAGCCGACAGCCACCAATGCCCCGCTGGCCTCCTCTTCTACCGCCGCCGGTGCCACTGTGCCTATTCTGTCAACGCGCCACTAGCGGCGTGAATTCTAAGCCGGCAGCCCTGCCTCAACCGGCTGCGTTCCTGCACTCCGCGCACGCCACCGTGCATATTCCGGCCACATTCAACGCTGTGAGCAACGCTGAGAACTCTGACTCGACAGCCGTGTCGCAGTCGGCGTTCGTCGCCTCAGTGTCTCCTACGACCAAGTTCCACGCTGTCAGCGACGCCAAGATTCTCGGACCACTAAACATGTCGCAGCCAGCAGCGTTCACCGTCGCCGCCACGGATGATGCCGCGTCTATTCCAGCCACATTGGCGCCTGTTGTAAAGAGCTGCAATCAGGCATCAGAATCTGACCGCGCTTGTTGCAGCCGCTTCCACCGGATCCACCACTTCTGCAGTGCTGGACAGTGCAAACTCTATACCCGCCGATGACATTCCCAATGTTTCGAGCTGTGTTCCTGTCGCCCCTACCTCCTTGACCACCGTGTATCCGGCTGACGACTCGTCGGCGGAGATGAATTTCACGACGTCCTCAGACACCGACCATAATACGCCATCATTGGAAAGCGGCTGACGCACCGTCAGTACCAGCCGTAAACCTGCCTCCGCCGCACGCCCTCACACCGAGCTCATCTCAGTTGGGATCCAACTTCCGCCCGGTACGCTCACTCCCAAGCTGCCTCTTTACGACTTGCTCGCCGCCATCATCTCCGCCGCACATCTCTCATCCAAAACAGCGCAGAGATCACCCTTCAGGCCAAGCCAGCTCAGAGCCTTGTATTTCTTAAAACACACTCCCCTCTCACCGCCCAACTCCTACTCTCTCACGCATCTTCAGCTCCACGGTATGCCAACACTGTCAAAACATATGCCCCCAATCCTCACATTTCCTGCCTAGGCGTCATTCATAACGTCGGTGGCCACATTACTCCTGCTCAGCTCATGCTTGACCTTGAATCATACACGACTCATATTCTCAGTGCTCGTATGATGGGCAGCACTGAATCAGTGCTCATAACCTTCGCTGGCACCGTCATACCCCACTTCTTATATTTTAAACGCGTCGCTTTCCGATGCCGCCCATATAAGCCTAAGCCCCCTACATGCACCCGTTGTCTTGCTCTGGGACACCGTGCTCACCAATGCCCTCAGCACAACGTTCCGGCCAAGTGCCGCCGCTGTGCTGCTCCTCTACCCGCAGATCCTACCGCTCACGTGTGTGCCCAACCATGGTGCATTCATTGCCAAGTAAACACACGTCCCTCTCTCGACCCCACCTGCCACTTCCTCCTTGCTAAACAACGCGAGTGTGCCAAAGACGCGTTTCTCCGTCGCACAGCTTTGCGGAGGGCCGCGCAGCCCATCCCTTCATCCGCCTCTTTCGCTAACCATGCATCTCCTTCAACTCAGGCTCCATTACCTCCAGGCTCCTACGCCGCTACAGTGAAAGGGCCCTCGGTGCAAGCATCCCTTTCTTCCCCTACTATACCATCCCCATCCCTGATTGACGAGAACCGCTCCTTCGATCTCCGGCTCACAATGCTGGAGCGTTACCAGCGCGAACAACAGCGCATGTCCCAAGATTTACAACAGCAAATCCACGCATTGACACAAACCCTAAAGACAACCTCCTTCTCTCTTACATCCCAGCTTACCAAGCTAAATGAGCACCTTGCCACGTTCATCACCCCGTCCCCTAACGCCCAGGTCGCCGCATTGGCTGACCTGGTAGAAACCGCCACCACCGCACACCACACTCGCTTGCTTCAGCTCAAAACTTCGATTGTCCAGATCCTCACCACCCTCCAAACCCAATCCAAGCAATTGGGATCATTCACTTCTATGCTGGGCTCCCTCCAGGAGTCACTCCCCCCCGGCCAAAAAGAAGGAACGTGTCCTCGGAAACTCTTCTACCTCTAACCTATCGTAGATATGGCGCGTAGAAAGGACCTCGAGGTTGTGCAGGGAACTGTCGAAACCTTCGCCACAATAAGACCCCCCCCCTCCACCAGTATCTCCTCACCCGCCCTCCCTGCCCCATTTTCTCCTTCTCCAGAAGACACGGACGACCCGCACCGTCCCAGGTTACCGCGCCTACCATGCCACGACAGGCACGCCGCTTGTGTCCATTTAGGTACGCAGCGACGTCCTCGTCGAGCCACTTGATATCCCCTCCAGCTTCCATAAATATTTAGTTGGTGTTGTGTATTACCAACCTTCTTCGCGCATCTCACTCGCTCTTATGTCTTTCTAAAATCCCCCTGTCACATCCTCTTTATTCACAGCCTTGGGCAAGTTCCTTGATTATGTTCCCGCCACCACCAATCTCCTCCTTTGGGGCGATTTTAACGCCCCTCACACGCTCTGGGGCTACCCCCAGACCCTCAAGCCCGGCAGTCACTCGCCACCTCACCCTTCTTAATACTCCTGGCTCCCCTACTCGAGCGGGCACTCTCTCACAGGGCTCCACGACACCCAACCTCTCTTTCTCTCGGGGCTCCCTTTCCTTTCACTGGCAGGTCACAGCTGAAACCCTCCTCGGCGACCATTTCCTCATTCATATTAGCGCCTCTCTTTCCCACATCCCTCGATTGCACTCAACTACTCACACTGTCTGACACGCATTTCACACTAATCTCCTTTCCGCCTCCTTTGAATCTTACGACGACTGGACGTCGCGCATCTACGCAGCGCTTTCGACCAGTAGCCGTCACGTTCGCTCACGTCACCCTATCCCGGACCCGGATCCTCACTTTCTCCGTTTATGGCGTCGGCTGAAACGTCTCCAACGCTCCTTGCGCTCCCAACCCCAAAATACCATCCTTTCCTCCCAGATTGCTGCTCTGCAGGCCAAGATAGTCGCCCACGGCGCGTCCCTCAAGCATTCTCGTTGGAGTGCGCTTTGTGACGGCCTCGACTCCACATTACACTCGCGATCCACGTGGTCCCTTTTTAAATCTTTCTTATGTACGAAGCCTGCTCTTGCTCCCACTCTAGCAAAAGCCCTCACTCAGGGGTCTCCCTCCGATGTCTTTGACAAGCTCACTTCTTTGTATCTCCCACCCCTCTCACACCTTCCTACCCAGCCTACTCGGGCGATCCTAACCCAGACCTCGACCGCCCTTTCACTCTCCGGGAGCTCGAAGCTGCCCTGGCTGCTAATGCTTGTCGCTCGGCTCCCGGTGAGGACGCCATCACATACACTACACTCCGCAACCTCCCCGACCACTCCAAGAAATTCCTCCTTCAGACTTTCAACAATGCCTGGGACAGCGGCTGCTTGCCAAGCACTTGGACGTCTTCCCTTATTTCTATGATTCCGAAGCCGGGCAAACCTCCCTCCCTTCTAACCTTTGCCCTATCTCCTTGACGTCGTGTGTTGGCAAGACCCTTGAGCGAATGGCTTTAACTCGCCTCTCTGATTTTATTGAGGCGAGATAGTTCTTCCCCCTTTCTTATATCGGTTTTCGATGGCGCGTTTGTGACAGGACATGTTCCTGATCCTCCAGCACACCTTTCTCTCACCCAACCCCTGTCATATCCGCGCTCTTGTGACTGTTGATGTCCGCAAGGCCTTCGACGGTGTGTGCCACGACCACATCCTGTCTCAACTCTCCTCCCTGGACTGCGGAAACCGCATCTACTCTTATCTCCACAACTTTCTCTCTAACCGAGTGGCTCACTTCCGAGTGGACACCCAAATCTGTCCAACCCCCACCCGCTCACCCGCGGCACTCCTCAAGGTGCTGTTCTCTGTTCTACCCTTTTTAATCTTGCTATGACCCCTCTCACCTCCCAACCAGCCCAAATTCCTGACCTCCACCACTTCTTTTATGCCGACGACATCACCCTCTGGTGTTCGTCTGGCTCTCCCGGTCAGTGCCCGGTCACGTACAGGACACCATGCAACGTGGCCTCGATCTCATCAGCTCCTTTCTCTCCACTGCTGGCTTGTCTCCTGCTCCAGAGAAATCCGAGCTTCTCCTCCTTAACTACTCCTCATACCAGCGCTCCCACAACGCCCTAATCTCCCTCCATCTTTCCGGCTCTCCCATTCCTATTGTCCCCCAATGCAAAGTTCTTGGCTTCCCGTTGCATGCAGCCAAGAATGTGCAAGCCCTCCACCACGCTGTCAGGACTTGTCACTCGGTAACTCACCTCCTGCGGCGCGTGGTAACTCGGCGCTCGGGCCTCCACGAGGCTCATGCGTGCCGAGTTGTCCATGCGCTCGTCCTCAACAAGTTCCTGTACTTTGTACCTTACGTTTCCTTCATCCACACTCAGCTTAACACCCTCGAGACCACCCTTGTGGGCCTCTACAAGGCAGCTCTCAACCTCCCTGTCACCACCTCTGCAGCTAAGCACTTTGCCCCAGGCCTCTTTGACCCTCTTCGTTCTCTTCTCTCTCTCCACCGTGACTCCCAGCTTGCCCGGCTTTCTCTTACCCGTCAGGGTCAGTGGCTACTGGTCCAGGTGGGTATCTCTCCCATTCACGTTTCCACCTTTACCTCTCCAAAATCCACCTCGGCTCCCAATCTTCGCATCCTCCCCCTCCCGTCCAATATATCCCCTGTCCTGCATGCCGGCCGTCGTCACGCGGCCACGCAGCTTCATTCCCCCCTCTTTACTACCCAGGGAGTAGCCTAAACGGACGTCTCTTTCATAGCTCCTTGAGGTTCCTGAGGCTACGCTATCTACCATCCCCACCTCTCAGCACCTGAAACTCACACGAGTGGGCCTATCTACACCCTCCGGATGCACTCTCTTTCGAGGTCCTTGCCATTGTACATGCCCTACAATCATTTACCTCCCTTCCCTCGCTCCCAGAGTACACGATATACACCGACTCCCAAGCCGCCATTCACCACATACAGCACCGCGCCCTACCCCATTCTCTCCAACAAGAGGTCGAACGAGCGGTCTCCGCACTGCAACCTTCCACCGTTTTCCTCCGCTGGGTCCCTGGGCATTCGGGGATTGACGGCAATAAGCTGGCCCATCAGCTCGTCCGTGACGTTTTTAACCGGGCACCGTTGATCCCCTGGTCCAGGCCCTCGGAGGATTCTGGCGGACTCTGCCTGCGCCGTACTATCAATGAAGTTTACCTCCAGCTCCGTCTCGACAAGCGCCTCTACCCTCCCGCTCATCCATCACTCACTGTGCCGGAGGCTCGCCTTCTGCGGCACATCCAAATGAATGCACTGGTTACGCCTTCCCGCCTCTTTCTCTATCGCTATCGCTCCGACCCCTCCTGTCCCAACTGCCCCTCTACTTATGCAGACCCATCCCATTGCCTATTCTACTGTGTGCCTGCTCAGCAATCAAGTTCCTATCCTCCCCCTTCGCTTTCCATCACCACCTGGCTCAACTGGCTTGGAGCTGAAGGTGAAGAAGAACGGCGTCGATTGGCCACCCGGGCGGTCGATATGCTCGGCCTGTAATTTTGGGCTGAATAAATGTCTTATACCACTACTACTACTACTGCACATTTGAAATGTCCAGGAGGTTGTACATCTTTATTTAGTACGAAGGGCGTCGGAGCAAGCAGAACGCGTGATCCATCTAACAGCGAAAAGGAGGTGCGCATGCTAATAGTTCGAATCTAAAAGAGTGTCAGCGTGTTTGTACTATTCGACAGATTTATCGCAATGCGTACGATTACTAGCTGATTCCTAAGCCCACCACAAGCGGGAATTTAACTCTCATTTTCTTGCAGTAAACAATGGGAGAGATGCAGAAAGCAAAGGCCACTTAACTGTTACTAGAAACAAAAAAGGACCGGAGAAAGAAAAAAAAAATCAACCGCTTTCTCATTTTGAGGCATAAATAAGTCCATCCAATAACAATAGGGTAGATCATCCATTAGTGCTCGTAGAATGCAATGATTGTACACATTTCTTTCAAGCATAAAGGCAAGCTGCCGTTCATGAACTGTTAACGCCTGCCGTATGCAATCCAATTTATTTTTGTCCTTTTTTGGATTTCTTTATCTGGATCACGGTCTCATGTAAGTGGCCTAGATAGACGTACCTTTGCAAAGATTCTAAAGAGTGACTTCCAGTCAAGAATACTTGTTCTCTTGCGAGGCTACTGAACATTACCTTTGTCGTCGGCACATTAATCTTCAAGCCTGGTTGGGAGGTGCCTTCACAAAAGTTTTTTCAGCAGTTATTGGAATGGCTGACAGTCCTGCTTGTGATGTCTGCGGATGTGGGGAGAACACTGACCACCTATTGTGTGACATTCCTGAAACTGAGGCACAAAGATAATCTATGTGCAACTCATTCAAGAAACTAGATCGTCTTATGAGCCAACAGACAATACTATAACATCCCCATCGATCGTCGGCTCAGAAGACAGTGAAGACACTTTTGTGCTTTCTGAGAATGTCTGGCTTGTGCGAGCGCCTGTGTCTCTGTAGAGCGGTCCGTGCACGTGTCTCAACCCCCTTCTTTCTCCCTTCTTTCTATTCCCCTTCTCCCTTCCTGCAGCGTAGGTCAGCCAACCGCACTTTTGACTAGTTAAAGGGACACTAATGCGAAACAACAAATCAGTGTAGACTAATAAAGCATTATTTGAGAACACTGCAGGCAGTCATTTCAAAATAATAGTTTGTTTAATAGATGAGAAAAGGAAGGTTGAAGTATCAGTATTTGAATTTCGCGCCTAAACCCCAACACCGGTACGTCAGTGTGACGTCAGGGATTCCAAAGTATGTTTTTGCATTTGGGCCGCGTTGGCTGAGTAAAGGTTCCCGAAACTTGCCATGTTTAATATTTGGTTCCTTTAGAACACAATGCAGTCAATCTGCAGCGCTATATAATTAAGTAGGCCCTAGAAGATTCCATCAGAATCCATGACGTCAAAGCGACCAGGTGCAGCAAGTTCAAGCAGCGTCGCCACCCGTCTTTCGTTCTTGCGCTTTTTCTGGCTTACCAAGCGTCTTATCGTAGTAAGAGTGTGTTTTTGGTGTCCTAGAGAGGTAATTCACTGATTTAGAAGAAATCATTTTCTCTTTAGTGTCCCTTTAACATTCCCGCCTTCCTTTTATCCCCCCCCCCTTATCTCTCTCTCTGCTCTTACGCCTTCTCGGCTAAGGTCATCAATCATTTGTTGCAATTCGTCCGCAGCGATGCTGAAAAGGACTATTTTCTTTGCGAACCGAAGGTTGTTGAGATATTCGCCGTTGATCCTCCTAATTCTTCCCAGTCTAATTGCTTGAATAATTCTAAGCATGGAATGAATAGCATTGGAGAAATTTTGTCTCCTTGCCTGAACCCTTCCTTGATCGGCATTTTTCCGCGTTCCTTGTGGAGAATTGGGCAGCTGTGGAGTCTTTGCAGATATTTGCTAAGCTATTCAGGTATGCTTCCTGTACTTCTTGATTACCCACTGCCTCCATGACTTCTGGTATCACTATTGAATCAAAAGCCTTTTCATAATTTACAAAAGTCACATAGATAAGTTTCTTATACTCCGCAAATTTCCCCATTACCTGATTAATGACATGAATGTGTTTCACTGTAGAATGTCCCTTCCTGAAACCGGCCTGTTCTTTTGACTGATGGAAGTGTTGCTCTGATTCTTTTGGAAATTGCCTTGTTGAATATTTTATACAGTACAAGCTAATGGACCTATATTTTTTCAATTCTTTAGCTCCTTCCTTCTAATGCATTAATATAATGTTGGCGTTCTTCCAGCTCTCAGGTGCACTTGAAAACTTAAGGCATTGTGTATAAAAGACTAAATCTATTGTTATTCCATCTTCACCTTCCGCTTTTCCTCAAGACATCTCTTACAATGCGCTTCTGACATCCTTGACAATTGCCGATGGAACATCTGTATCCTGTTTGTCACTATTTCCAATAAAGGTTGCGTGGCTGCTCTGGGAATTGTACAGGTCAGTACAGAATTATTATGCTGCTTTTACTATATCATCGAAATTGCTGATGACATTACCCTGCTTATCTTCCACTGTCTCCCATGCCAAATTTTCTTCACACTGATTTCAAGCTGCCGCAATATTTTACTGCTTCCTCAATCTTGCACACGTTATAATTTCGAATGTCACTTACGTTCTAATTATCGATCAGCTTTGACAATACAATCAACTATATCCGATCTCTTAAGTTGCACACTTTCATGCTTTGTCGTTTCTTTATTAAGTCCATTGATAAGTTAATATGGCATGCCTAGCTATTTGCTATAGCGCATAGCGCATTCTGAAATTATTTTATTTACAGTACGTGTCGTTCATTATTTTTATGTTGCCGTCATCTTCCTATTCTTAAGCCACATACTTATTCGTGAGCAGTATCCCTAATTCATCTGCTTTTCCCTGACTGCTTCCAAAGTGGCCTGTTTCCACTTGGCTAATGTTGCTCTTCAAATCTTCAAACCTAGAGCTATCGCTGACCTCACTAGCCTGTGATCACTGCTCTTTACCCTCGCAAACATTTCTACATCCTGCACTATGCTGGGATCGGAAGAGGGTATGAAGCTTATTTCATTTCGTTATTTCCTGCCAGCGCTTTTTACGACCCACTTCTTGCTATTGCTAGTCCAGAAGAAGGTATTTATTATTTGGAGTCAATTTCTGTTTCACAATTCTACCAATCTACCTGCTCTATTAATTATATATATTCCTAGAGTCGGACGCCGTAGTTGCCTACTGCCTTTTCCTCAACCCGCCACACCCCCCCCCCCCCCCCCGTATCACATTGAATTCCTCCATGAATACCGTATACTGAGTTTGTGCCGTTGTCATTCCTAATTCACCATAATCATAGAAATGTTTTATTTTTTCATCATCATGACGGGACGTTGTATCATCGGTTTCTAATAAGTTTTGTCTATATTTCCTATTTCGCTTCTTTACGTTGAGTGATACCCATCATTATTGCTGTAGAATTGATCAATGTTGACCGCTGTGTCATTATGAATCAGAAATTCATTCCCGTATACTCTCTTATCTTGAATACCTCTGTATCAGAAGACGTGGCCATTATTCAGCATTGTATGCGCCTCACCAATTAACCTAATTTTACGAAGACCAATCATATCCCATGCAATGCCTTATAATGCATCAAACAGTTTCCACCTGTGGCATGTCCTTATCAAGAGACCCTCAACCCTCTCTGTTACGTGGCAGGTCTGACTGCAATCTTGGTCAGGTGCTCCACAGCAGCTGAGAGCTGAGGGCCAAGGGTTAATTACAAGAACCATGCCGGACATTGCAGTCAAATACTGCACGATGGAGGCCAATTCATGTCAATGTGAGGGACTGTCTTGTTGCAGGTCAGTTGCCCTGCATTATTTGCTTTCACCTGGACTACTATAGCCCCACTTACTGGAGGAAATATTTTTTTTTGTTTTTGTTTCATGGCTGAAAGTCTAAGCCTCTCGAAGCCACTCCAAGCCACGCCAAGCCTTACAGGGGAGAACAGATAGGCAAGAAAACACAGGAAAATTGAGGCAGCGTGTCCGTATGCTCCTGGCGCTCGTGTGCCCGAGCGCTGGGCTACTCTCGCATGCGTCATTCCTTCCACAGCAAATCACAACTCTCAGGAAACCCGTCGCTGCAAATCCCTCACAACTTTTTCGGTGTCGGGGTCTCTGTTTCCACGTCGCTTAGCCTGGCCCTCCGGTCGGCTTCACCTACCGTAATCCTGTGCACGCGCAATACCCGATGACCTACTGCCACCAGTCGGTGCTTTATCAGTGGCCAAGCTGCTCACGTGGCTGACTGCATTTCCTAGAGTGGGCGTCTTCTCACATAAAAAGAAAGGCACCGGCAGCACGCGAGTGTCCGCCTTAACGCTTTCGCCACTTCCGCGTATCGGTAAGCCATCTCACCCAGTTGTCATTCGTCGGGCGATATCCTCGCTCGGCGTGCGGGGCTGATACCAAATGCCCTGTCGTTGTGTGACAAGCCCGAGACGCCCCGTTGGACGGAGATAACATTCAAAGGCGTCGACCACGGCGACAGTATATAAGCACCAATTCAGCGGCGCAGAGAGCATTCGCTGCAGACCGGATTCCCTGAGCCTACTCAGCAGCCACCGCAAACTTCCAGTCACCATGAAGACCATTGTAAGTGAGCAGCATTGACTAGCGTGGCAAGCCGGGGAGGAGGACTTCAGAAGAGGACAGGACTAGGGTCACTTAAACTGTATATTTGAGAAGGACTTGTAGCTCGTGAGCGGATTAAAAAATACAGGGAGGAAACTTAGAATCGCGGGCAGTATAATAATGCATCCAAACTGAAGTTATTGCGCAGATATTCTGTTTTATCGCAGTTGTCTGAAAAGACGAGGGGCAGGGGGCGAATAACAGAATTTTCAAGAATAATTTTGCGTTCCCAGCCGCGCCGCCGCCAACCGTCCTACAGTGACAGAAAGCATTAAGAGTTCGCGAATGACTAAGAATTAAGAGAAGTTAAGGTTTCACAAATCGTCAATTATTTTTGAGTAACAAGACCATGTTTTTGTTTGATCCAGACCACAAAATTCCGAAATGCCATTGTCCCCTAATCTGAAGAAGTCAAGCACAGGACTACGCCCACTTAAACTGTATATTCGAGAAGCACTTGTAGCCTGTGAACGGGCTAGAAAACACAGGGGGAAAAGAACTTAAAATAGCGGGCAGTATGTTAAGAGGAAGCTCTAGCTCCGGCTCAACTCTTATGCGACCTATTGAAATACATAACGCTTTTCTGAGATAATCCCTGGACCGATTTTAATGAAATTTGTTCCATTTGAGAGAGAAAGTTAAATTGTAGTGACTGTTGAAACGGAATATCGATTTAGGGCCTGGATTCTGTTACAAGAATTTTTAAGGTTTCGCAAGTTAGAAAAAAATAGACGTACGAAGTTTATAAATTAATAGCGACGCATCACGAACAGATATCACGGTTCTTTAAACGGCATCCATAAGACCATTCAAAGCGGAAAAATTCGATATGCCAATTTATATCTTACGTGAATTTGTGACGTTGTGTGCAAGGGTTCTACAAAATCTGTATTTCCATATTACTCAATTTTTTTTATTCATGTGTAACATATCAATTCTGTCCGCTTCAGTTTACTATCAGATGCAATTCCCAGGATTGTCCTATCATTTTTCTTTGCGGAGTTAACAGGGTTATAAACTTGGTAGTTTCGTTTTCCGAAAACTTTCGATTTCTGCCTATCTTTAATAAAAAAAATTGACTACCTAAATAAAAAACTCGAAACCAGCAGTTACTAGATTTTAAGCTTTACTTTTAAATGCAACAAACCTAGTCAAGTTTGGTGCAGTGGTTGTCGAGAAAAGCGAATTCTTCTTTTACATGTATTTAGATAGGAGCACCCGAGCTAGAGCTTCCTCTTAAACTTTGCCGAAAAGTGGCAGGTGCGAATGAGAACACAGGATGAAAACGGTATATAAAGAAGATAAAGTTCCTGTCGTATACGTTAGTTGTTTCAGTAAAAAGTGTCTTTAAACTGAAAACTGAGTGCTTGCACAGTAAACTATGGTGCACACACCAATGAAGCATTGCTTTATTATCTCCCCCCCTCCCCCCTGAAAAAGACAGGCCATAAAATATATTGGGCGAAATGGCACGTTTACGAGTAAATCACCTGCTCTGCCATTTTGTCGTATACCTAAACTTCCTAGAATGCCCTGGGTGCACAGTGGAGAAAGGAATTCAACACGAATAACCCTTCTTTTCGGTTTGCTTGTTCTGGTTCATTGTATTAATCATCAGCAATACTACAGGCTTCTTACACGCAAACGCACTACGAAATGAAATGGGTGCTGGATAATGTATCGCTTTTTAATAGGTGAACGTCTGTTTGAAAGCATTTTGTAGCTGCAAGGAATACTTGAAACTCGGGTGAGCAACAGCGAGAGGACCAGCGAGAAGAGTGCTTCGTCATCGGTGTACCGCAATTTCTTACCCCGCGTTTATTCGTGTTGTCATCTCTCTTCCGCAGGCTGTCCTCGCTACTCTCCTCGCCCTCGCAACTGCAGGCTACCTCGGAGGCTACGGCGGACTCGGATACGGTGGTGGTCTCGGCTACGGCGGCTACGGCGGCTACGGCGGCTACGGCTTGGGTTACGGCTTGGGTTACGGTGGCTATGGCTTGGGTTACGGCGGCTACGGTGGCTACGGCGGCTACGGCGGCTACGGTGGCTACGGTGGCTACGGTGGATATGGTGGCTATGGTCTCGGCTACGGCTACAAGGGCTGATGAAGGAAGAAAGGGGAGTGACTGAAAGGATGAACGTTCAGGTGCTTGCTACGACATCGCACGAAAATGCCAAGGATTCCAGTGAGGCTATCAGACGGGTAATAAAGTTGCCGAAACACGTGAAGTTCGCCCTTCTACGTTTTCTCATTTCGCTTGCAGCAGAAGCTGTCCTATATCGTTGATTCTAACTTGAGTGACCGGATATGCACTACATGTTTATTCATGGCCGCAGTGGCACAATTGCCACTTTCTGTAGTTCTCAATGCAAACTTTGATGAACTTGGACAGTTATGACCTTAGTACATGTTGCTTTAGTTCCAATTACCGAAAAAGGTGAAATGCTTAAGCTCCAGCATCTGTATCACGCAGCAACAAATTTTAGGTTTGCACTTACGTGGGCGTTCTCCCTCAATATGACGTTTGCTTGATGCAGGTCTCTGTAGGGGCAGAACAGTGCATAGCAATTAGTTTACCGATAAAATTAGACACAAAGTAAAAAGTTGATACGCTGTGGCATAGGGATAGGGATAAAGTTTATTCGATCGACCAAGATAATGTTTGCAGAAGGAAATACGGAAAGCGCATTTGATCAGCAGCATGGCATAAAAAAACGAGTTGAGTGTTAGACGAGGTATATACACTGATTCAGAAGGAAAGCGACCGAGATTCGGTTTGCGTTGTTTGTTATTTGAGTCTGGAAGTAGCAAAATGTGCAAGACCAACGTGCATATCGTATTTTGAAAACAATTCTCATTTTTCAGCGCTGTTCTCTCATTTCGCCCTGTATCATCTTTCATTTATGTGAATGAACAACAGAAAGCGTAAGCTGATACAATTTACTATATTTATTTATTTATTTATTATACCCTCAAGGTACAGTTGTACATTTCAGAGGGGAGGGACAAGGTAAATTCAGAGGCAAATCACCAATAGTTGATTATAGAAAAGAAAAAAGTACAAAGAAGCAAAAAAAAACTTTCGAAGAAAGCGTCAAAGCTAAATACGTGTAAGTCAATAATTAATAAAAAGAACAAGAAAAAATAAGGAAGGAAGGCAACAACATGGCAAAAACATCGCAGAACATGGTACACAAAATTATAACAATGGTAAATAGGAACTTGTAAGCGTAGCAAAAATACATGGCGTAACAAAAGAAAGGAAAGAAAGAAAGAAAAGAACATATATAAAAATACAGGCCATAACTTAAAATTATGGCATAAGAGCAGTTATTATACAAAACAAGCAACCGCAACATTAATATATAACGTGAAACATTGAAGTGTGGTTTTAAAGTTATTGGTGTCAGTTATGCTTGTAAGTAATGCGGGTAAGTTATTCCAATCTTTCTCGTTTGGGGAAGAAATGAATATGAAAAGCCGACGGTGTTGCAGTGCGGAATGTTTACCTTTTGGCGGTGGTTAATGCGAGATGAAATGTATGGTGGCGGTTGAACAAGTATAGAACGTAAATATGCGTTGTGGTAGTAGATTTTATGGAAAAGACATATGCGATATAGTTTTCTGTAGGAGAGCTTTGATGTTAGTGACACTCGCAGCTCTTTGGTAGTTGGTGAGAATAAAACGGGCTGATCGATTCTGTATTGCCTCTAGAGACTGTATGAAGGTGTCATGACCAGGGTCCCATACTGATGATGCGTACTCTAGCTGTGGACGAATGTAAGTTGTGTATAATAAGAGTTTTAGCGATGATGGTGTTAGCGAAAATTTCCGACGAAAGTATCCCAATGTACGAGTGGCCTTAGAGGTTATGTGATCAATATGAGTTTTCCAGGATAGATTGCTGGCAATGTGAACCCCCAAGTATCGATATGACGTTACATATTCTAGTGGGATGTTATTTAACGTATAGGTAGGGCAGATCACGTTAGTACGAGAGGTCCTCGTAGTCTTACACTTTCTAATGTTTAATTCCATGCGCCACGTACGACACCACTCATTTCTGTTATTGAGATCCTCCTGAATTACTAGAATATCTGAGGAATTAGTTATTTTGCAGTACAAGAGTCATCCGCAAATAGACAAATGTTCGAGGAAACGTGAGTGGGCAAGTCATTATTATAAATTAGGAATAATAAAGGATCGAGAACGGACCCTTGCGGGACACCGGAGTCAACTGGAGCTAAAGGTGAGTTAGTGTCATTAGTGGTTACAAATTGAATACGGGATGTCAGAAATGCGCGAATCCAATAAATTACTCAGGGGTCTATGTTTAGAACGTTTAATTTATTATGAAGCAATGCATGGTTCACTTTGTCAAATGCTTTAGAAAAGTCAAGAAATATACAGTCTGTTAAAAAACCAGAATCTAAATTGGCATGTAGGCCATTAGTGAAGAGGATCAGCTGAGTGTCACAGGAGAAGTTTTTACGGAATCCATGCTGCATAACTGTGAAAAAGCTGCTATTTTCAAGAAAATTAACTATATGCGTGTATATTATATGTTCCATAACTTTACATGGTACAGATGTAAGTGAAATAGGTCTATAGTTCTGTGGATCATGGGTTGGTCCAGTTTTGTGAATGGGGATTACTTTGCCAATTTCCAATCATACGGTAAGGTGCCAGAGTTGTAAGATTGTGAGTAAATACATTCTAGTATAATTGAACAGTATTCCACTGTGTTTTGTAAGAATATAGTATTAATTTCGTCTACCCGACATGATGCTTTGGGTTTTAATTTCTGTACTATGGCTTTGATACTGGTTGAGTCGAAAACGATGGGATCCATGAAGTGGTAGTTAGTTCTATTAATCTCAGGCATCGGATCAGGGATCTGAGGTGATGAGAATGACTGAGTGAAGGTACTGTTAAGCACAGTAGAACACAATAGGTTAGGTACTGGGTCCCCAGATCTTGTCAGCAATGATATTCCAGTTTTATAGCTATTTCCTCGTATGGTTTCCCAGAAACGCTCTGGATTAGTCTTCAATAAATTTGGAAGTGTACAATTAAGGAATGAAAATTTGGCTGACCTTAGGGCCTTAAGATAGGAAATTGCTGCGTGTTTATATGCTAGCCAATGTGTCTGTTTTGAGGAATCTTTCGCTGTACGGAATAAACGTTTCGTCTTGTTCGATAACCAATTGAGATATGTGCTGTACCATGGTGCTTTATTGTTAGCATAGACAGATCGAAGGGGCACGTGTTTGGTGATTAGCTTACTGATTTTATTTTTGAAAATAGACCAGTTAGTTTCTACGGAGTGTTGCAGATGAAGTGGTAGGAAAGTGTCCACAAATATGCACAGTTCTCTGTTAATGACTTGATAGTTAGCTTTTCTATAATCTCTGAACTTTTTCCGCTGCGGCATGTTTTTTGTTGTGTTGTTGTAAGTGTAAAATGCAAGATATCATGATCGCTCAGTCCGGGCAAGTGTGTCAACGCAGAAAAGTTATCGGGCGATCACGTTAGAATGAGGTCCAGGAGTGATGATGTGTTTTGTGCTACACGTGTTGGAAGTCTGACGATCTGCGATAAGCCGAGGTCAGAGCAAATGGAAATGAACCGATTGGTCTCGACCGACGAAGTATTAGAAAAGGGATTGACGTGTGACCAAACAATGTTGGGAAAATTAAAATCGCCTAAAAGTATAATTTCAGTTCCAGGGAAACGCATGGTAATCTTATTTAAACAATCATATAAGTCATCGCAAAATGATGAGTCGCTTGATGAGGATCGGTAGCACACACCTAGTATTATTTTTTTAAACTAATAGTTACACAACACCAAATCAGCTCTAAATTCGTATGAATGGTCGCACAAAAACAATTAATACATTCTTTAACGGCGAGCGGAACACCACCACCAATTCTACCTGTTCGGTCACTTCGGTAAACAACATATTGGTTCTCGCACTCAAACAGCTCGGGGTTTGTTATTTCGCTATTTAACCATGTTTCTGTGAGTACAATAATGTCAGCATTACAGTCGTTAATAAAATCACATAATTCGTCTTTCTTAGGAAAAAACTACGAATGTTAGTAAAAAGAACAGAACACACCAATCTTTTAAGGCACCTCCCCTCGGATGGCCCTAACTTGGCTGTAACGTACGGCCAGAACGAAGAGTTGTGCCAGGTGTATGCGTTCTGCGCATTTCATAAATACTGTCAGTCGCTTCGTCATATCCATAGCATTTCCCATCCATCATTAGTTTTTTATATCGTAGTTTGAAAAACGTGCTTTTCGATTTGTCATATTCTATTAATTTTTTATATATAATCTATATAATTTTAATAAATTTAATTATTGAATAATCTTAATGTAATTATTTTTTTATATATAATCTTTAATGTCGCCTTGAAAGTGAGCGAGTGAACGAACAAACAATAAAGCAAGAAAGAAAAATAAGTTAGTCGAATATCGAAATATGGCAATGATAAAATAAACACTGTGGCATAGGGTGACTATAGTATATGGAACTACGCAGGTGCAATCAAACTAAAATCTGCGTCCATGATTTGTTCTCTAGTGTTATGTATCTATGCGAAGGATGTTGTAGCGATGGGCCAGTTGTGATTTTTAACACCCGAAATTTCAGAAATCCTTTAGTGTACATTGCAACGTGGGTACTCGGATGCATTTGTGTTTCACTTTATATGAGTAAGGGCCGGATTCATCATCATCATCAGCCTGGTTACGCCCACTGCAGTGCAAAGCCCTCTCCCATACTTCTCCAACTACCCCGGTCATGTACTAATTGTGGCCATGTTGTCCCTGCAAACTTCTTAATGTCGTCCGCCCACCTAACTTTCTGCTGCCCCCTGCTACGCTTCCCTTTCGTTGGAATCCAGTCCGTAACCCTTAATGACCATCGGTTATCTTCCCTCCTCACTACATGTCCTGCCCATGCCCATTTCCACTAAGATTTCAACTAAGATGTCATTAACTCGCGTTTGTTCCCTCACCCAATCTGCTCTTTTCTTATCCCTTAGTGTTACACCCATCATTCTTCTTTCCATAGCTCGTTGCGTCGTCCTCAATTTAAGTAGAACCCTTTTCGTAAGCCTCCAGGTTTCTGCCCCGTAGGTGAGTACTGGTAAGACACAGCTATTATACACTTTTCTCTTGACGGATAATGGCAACCTGCTGTTCATGATCTCAGAATGCCTGCCAAACGCATCCCAGCCCATTCTAATTCTTCTGATTATTTCCGTCTCATGATCCGGATCCGCGGTCACTACCTGCCCTAAGTAGATGTATTCCTTTACCACTTCCAGTGCCTCGCTACCTATCGTAAATTGCTGTTCTCTTCCGAGACTGTTAAACATTACTTTAGTTTTCTGCAGATTAATTTCTAGACCCAGTCTTCTGTTTTGCCTCTCCAGGTCAGTGAGCATGCATTGCAATTGGTCCCCTGAGTTACTTTGCAAGGCAATATCATCAGCGAACCGCAAGTTACTAAGGTATTCTCCATTAACTCTTATCCCCAATTCTTCCCAGTCCAGATCTCTGAATACATCCTGTAAACACGCTGTGAATAGCACTGGAAAGATTGTATCTCCCTGCCTGACGCCTTTCTTTATTGGGATTTTGTTGCTTTCTTTATGGAGGACTACGGTGGCTGTGGAGCCGCTGTAGATATCTTTCAGTATTTTTACATACGGCTCGTCTACACCCTGATTCCGTAATGCCTCCATGACTGCTGAGGTTTCGACTGAATCAAACGCTTTCTGGTAATCAATGAAAGCTATATACAACGGTTGCTTATATTCTGCACATTTCTCTATCACTTGATTGATAGTGTGAATATGGTCTATTGTTGAGTAGCCTTTACGGAATCCTGCCTGGTCCTTTGGTTGACAGAAGTCTAAGGTGTTCCTGATTCTAGTTGCAATTACCTTAGTAAATACTTTGTAGGCAATGGACGGTCAGCTGATCGGTCTATAATTTTTCAAGTCTTTGGCGTCCCCTTTCTTATGGATTAGGATTATGTTAGCGTTCTTGCAAGACTCTGGTACGCTCGAGGTCATGAGGCATTGCGTGTACAGGGTGGCCAGTTTCTCTAGAACAATCTGCCCACCATCCTTCAACAAATCTGCTGTTACGTGATCGTCCCCAGCAGCCTTCCCCCTTTGCATAGCGCGCAAGGGCTTTCTTTACTTCTTCCGGTGTTACTTGTGGGATTTCGAATTCCTCTAGAATATTCTCTCTTCCATTATTGTTGTGGGTGCCACTGGTACTGTATAAATCTCTATAGAACTCCTCAGCCACTTGAACTATATCATCCATATTAGTCATGTCATTACCGGCTTTGTCTCCTAACGCATACATCTGATTCTTGCCAATTCCTAGTTTATTCTTCACTGTTTTTAGGCTTCCTCCGTTCCTGAGAACATGTTCAATTCTATCCATGTTAAACTTCCTTATGTCAGCTGTCTTACGTTTGTTGATTATCTTCGAAAGTTCTGCCAGTTCTATTCTAGCTGTAGGGTTAGAGACTTTCATACATTGGCGTTTCATGATCAGATCTTTTGTCTCCTGCCATAGCTTACTGGTATCCTGTCTAACGTAGTTACCACCGACTTCTATTGCACACTCCTTAATCATGCCCACAAGATTGTCGTTCATTGCTTCAACACTAAGGTCCTCTTCCTGAGTTAAAGCCGAAAACCTGTTCTGTGGCTTGATCTGGAATTGCTCTAGTTTCCTTCCCTCTTACCGCTAACTCATTGATCGGCTTCTTATGTACCAGTTTCTTCCGTTCCCTCCTCAGGTTTAGGCTAATTCGAGTTCTTACCATCCTATGGTCACTGCAGCCACATCTTGTCCACATCAGCATGTCCACATCTTGTATGATGCCAGGGTTAGCGCAAAGTATAAAGTCTATTTCATTTCTAGTCTCGCCGTTCGGGCTCCTCCACGTCACTTTCGGCTATCCCGCTCGCGAAAGAAGGTATTCATTATCTGCATATTATTCTGTTCCGCAAAGTCTACTAATAGCTCTCCCCTGCTATTCCTGGTGTCTATGCCATATTCCCCCACTGACTTGTATCCAGCCTGCTTCTTGCCTACCTTGGCATTGAAGTCGCCTGTCAATATAGTGTATTTTGTTTTCACATTACCCATCGCCGATTCCACGTCTTCATAGAAGCTTTCGACTTCCTGGTCATCATGACTGGATGTAGGCGCGTAGACCTGTACGACCTTCAGTTTGTACCTCTGACTACGTTTCACAACAAGACCTGCCACCTTCTCGTTAATGCTATAGAATTCCTGTATGTTACCAGCTATAATCTTATTAATCAGGGATCCGACTCCTAGTTCTGGTCTCTCCGCGAAGCCGTGGTACCACAGGACGTGCCCGATCTTTAGCACTGTATATGCTTCTTTTGGCCTCCTAACTTCACTGAGCCTTTTTATATCCCATTTACTGCCCTCTAATTCCTCCAATAGCACTGCTAGACTCGCCTCACTAGGTAACGTTCTAGCGTTAAACGTTGCCAGGTTCTGATTCCAATGGCGGCCTGTAATGTAATGTAATGATTATTTTCGTTTTTGATTGTTTTTGCCCTGCATCATTGGCAGACATGATGGCAGGCTTTCTTTGTCATCAGTATTGATCACTCGCTGCGCGGAGTGGTTAAAGATAATGTGAACAGAAGGAAAATAATGCTTGCATAATACAGTCCCTAGGAGAAATATCACAACGCGATTCCTCGTCAAGCAGTATTTCTGCATTCATATGTTTGCTATGTGATGATTGTGGTCAGCGCCTGGTCGGCGCTGGTTGGTCGGCGCACTGCATCCAGCTTGCGAATTGCTTCGTGAATATACGAGCCGAGGTCCGGTACAATACAACGACTAATTTCCCTCTATTCTATTCTTTTCTAATCATCGACAGTCAACGAGGGGCTGATCCTGTTGATGACGTTGGACGCCGCTCTCACCAGTGATGAATCGGGAAATGGAGTCGGAATATTCCTGTCCAGCGACGGCACTCTCTGGCGAACCATTTCACTTCCCACACCAGTCTTTTCGCCCTTCGTCATTTGCTGCGACGTGGCTGGGACGTCACCGCACAACTGTTGCCACTCGGTTCGACCTATTGGCAAAACTCGTGATTGGTTGATGAATGGGTAATCAAATTGAGCATTACGAAATACGGGTCCTGATTGTAAAGCCAGCCGGTGATGAAAAATTTTAGGGTTTTACGCACTAAAACCACGATTTTATTATGACGCATGTCGTAGCGAGGGACTCCTGACTATAATTTTGACCCCCTGGGATCTTTTAACGGCCATCGAATTCGTGGTACGCACGCGCAATTGCATTCAGCCCCCATCGGAATGGGAATAGGTTTGGGCATGTTGGCTACCCATCGTGATACAAGTAACATGGCGCACTAAGGACGAGGGACAAATCGAGACAGGACAAGCGCTAACTTTCAACAAAGATTTTATTGCGGATCCTGAGAATATACCGGGTGTTCAAAATTAAGCTTTAAGTTAGGCACTGGGATGCACGCGAAGACCACCTGTCCAAATAAGCTATGTGGCCAGGGGGACACAAAGGGAGATGAGAATTATCGCTGCCAGCGGCCCAATTAACCAATATTGAATAATAAACTTTTCATTCACTGCAGTAAGTGTGTTTATTTGTATTAAAAGGTTAGAGACACTCAGCAAATATTGTATTTAAATGGTTGCCAAGCTACTGTGGAATTGTTGCACCGACAGCGCAGATGGTGTTTTTGGTGATCCGAACTGCGCGTTCGGCTCACAAAAAACGTCAGCGGGTTCCCATCTCACTTTCAAGAACTGATGCTGCGCGACAATATCAATCACTTGCTCGCCACATCACACTTCTAGGATGGAATTCACCGGGTTTCGCAGACTCGCGCTTGCTCTCTTTCGGCCCTAACTAGCGACTTCACCTGCCACCTGGACTCTCCCATCGTGAAACAACTTTACTGTGTCGCATGTGGTTGGACGTCGCATTTACAAATTTATATTGATTCCTGATTGAGAATGGCGTACAGTGCGGCGAGCAATTTGTGCGGGTGCGGTGAGTCTCTAGAGCACCTTCTGCGTCGCTGCCCATCCTTTGACACTCAAGGACGTACCGTACAAGCGAAACTCAACCTGTTAGACAATAGAGAGCTGTCAGAAGAGAAGATCATTTGACCATGGCCTATGCGTTCTTGCATGCAAAATGCTACAAAAGCCCTTCTGCGGTTCTTGAAGGACACTGGATTGTATGAACGCTTGTGACAGGGAAGATTCCTCTGCGACTGACTGTGAATGACTGATTGTCATTTTTCTTTTCTCTCGCTTTTTGTTTTTCCCTTTTCCTACTCCGCATGTATAGGGCAGCCAACTGGGCACGTCCATGGTTAACCTCTCTAACTTTCGCTCTTCCTTTCTCTCGCTCTCTAATTAAGCTATTGCCATGGCGATACACGACAACAGTGTGATCAAACAAATGACGGAAAGGTGGCTGCGCGTCACATTTTTTTAGTCAGCTGCCATTTCGCCGTCTGTAGCAATAATGCTGACTTTTTTACTGTGCTCTTGGAGACGTACACTAAAGCATCTGCAGAAGGATTGAAATCCGGGCCAGTTGGTACACAGCTGAAGGAAAAAACTGGACACAAAACACAAATGACAGGAAAAGAGGTTCACACCACAACGACTGGTCATTGTGGTGTGAACCTTTCTTCTCGTGCTTTGTGTTTTGTGACTGGGTTTTTTCCTTCAACTCAAGCATCTGCCGGTCTGGCCATTGTAGTGTATACCACAAGAGAGTGGAATTCTGTAAACAACTTCCTTTTTGCATGTGACGTAGGCATCTAACGCGCGAACCAGAGTGTTCCATCAAACTTAAAGATGCACCCAAGGTCTTGGGTTGGAGCACCTTAATATCTGCATCTTACTTACCTGTGCCTTAATTAACTACGGATTCAGTACCACCAAAGGTCTTGGGTCCGACTCCAACTTTTGGTCGTGCATTCGAGTGCCTTTATTAAATATATCTTCATTAATTTCACCTTTATTAAATTCCCCTTAATTACCACCAAGGTCGCTGGGTTCGACTCCCACCTGTGGCCCAGGGTTCGAGTACCTTAATTAACTATATCTTAGTTAACTGTGCCTTAATTAACTTCGCCTTCATTAACACCAAAGCTCATGGATTCGACTCCCACAAATGGTGGTGGTTTGGCTCCCGCCAAGTGTCGAGAGCTCATAGCCTTAATAAACATCAAAGGTAGCGAGTTCGACTCCCACTAAAGGTATAGGGTTCCTATTCTTTTTGTTCCTTCCATGTAGTCAACGCGTTTTCGTTCAAGGATATTGAAGTTCGGCTGATGGATAGGAGTTAAACCACAAGTTCTGTGGACTCATAGACAGAAGAGGGCAGTGTAATATACTCGAACGAGTCGTAAACACATGATTAGAAGTATACAAGATTCCCCATGTTTATCAAACGTCACACCCTACGCACTGTGCCTTCTCAAGACCAGTCTGATTTAGTCACGCCAAGGGAGCAAAGAACCAAGCATTAAAAAAAGAGAAAGAAAACGGTCGAATAATGCCATGCTTCAAAGGTAATATCTGCTTATGCGGATTTTGCAACGTTATGAATCAGGTGCAAAACGGCATTTTCGTAAGCCTGAATGCACGTGCTCCCGAAGCCTTCTACTGAAATATAGTAATTTGAGCTTTACGAAGCAGCACAGAAACAAAAAACAGACTAAATAGGACACGATGCTCAGTCATAGCAGCTGCTTCGACATCCTTGGCTGTCTCTCTGTAGGTTGTTGCGCAGTTTGATCAGATAGCAGCTCTGTGGGAAGTTGTAATCTTCCCATCAACCTTCGGCTTTTTCTTCATTTTTTGTTTATTGTGAACATTCACAGACGAGCAGGCATCGACCGCGTGGAGGCGGGCGCGTTATGTTGTTTTGGACTCCATCGGCTATAGATCACGCATGGCAAGCGTCGCAGATGCGGCAGTGATGGACAGAGTTGTTCGCTCCAGCATCGTGCTGCTCGCAACATGTTTTAAGCAGGTGCTGAACCATAAGCTGGAGTTATAGCTTTCATTCGCGTTCGCAGCAGGGACGAGCTTGCACAGACAGCCTGGTTAGACTCCTAGCATACTCGCGAGCACGCAGCACGGTCCACCCCCCTTTCGCTCCCTTGCTCTTCCCGACCTTTCATCCTTCTTACTGGCATCAAACTTTCGAGACGAATGCTTCAGTGCCTGATCCCACTAACAAATCGTTCGTTTTATGTCTAAAGGATAAACATCAAACCGAAAAAGAAAGACAATTTGACCGAGCGATTCCATGCGGCTGGTCAAGGCAGACCGAGAACTCGTGGCTTGTACTCGAGGCTTCTTTCTCGCGCCGATGACATTATACCCCACACCGGTTCCTAACGGCCCAAGGTTTCAGACGCGCAGGGCCCTGCTCTCTGCGTGACCTGATAACGCCGCACATAGAGGATAAACTCGCCAGCTCCAACCCTCACTATACTTCCCACCAAAGTGAGCGTTTTCTTGTCACTGCTTCTTTATATGTGTCAGTGCTATGGCAATAATGCTTTCAATAGTAAGGCGAAAGCCTTGTATTTGATCCTAAGCTGCACAGCCGCCGTCACACTTGACTACAACAGTGTTCAAATACATTTCTGTTTCTTCCTCAGATTGAGCTAGAATTTTCTGGTGACGGACCAGCCAGTGTGAGCGCCTGTAATTGGAACGTCTTTCATGTTACCTGTTCCTGGGATTTTTCCGTCTTTTTTTCTCTGTCTCGTTCTCCTATTTCCAAACCCTATATCCCCTACCCAGTGCAGGGTATACGAAACCGCAAAATCGCGTATGGTTAACCTCCCTGCCTTTCCTCTCTCTCCCTTTATCTAATGACAGTGCTACTAGATTGGGTCATCTTCCTCCCCCAAGTCCCCATTATTTATTTTAAAAAGCTGCGATGTGTGCCTGTGCAGTGTGACTGAACACACCGTTCGCTCGTTGAAAGCATCAATACCATACCAAAATCGATGCGTCATAATTTTATGGTATCGAAAAAGCCAGTTTTTTGTTTTAGTTTTGCATTCTCGGCAGAGTAAGAACGTACGAATTGTGAATTATGTTTCGCTGCCGATGTAGGGATTTCTGTCGAGCGGCGTCGAAGCTTCGGGCTCACGAAATGAGCTGAAACTAGCGCAGATGTGGAAACAGACCACAAATATTGTTTGTTGGTTTCCTAGAGATTGTTCGCACAACTACAGGCATAGACACTGCAAACACTCTCAGCTGACTTGGCAATAATGAAAGGAAAGTACATAACAGGAAAAAGACCCCTAATCTGCTTCAAATAATTGCAGTAATAAATAGTGAATGCTGAGAAAACTCTCAAGCGCCAACAACAGAGCTTGAAGATTTGTCAGAGATTTCTCAGAGCCCAAGGAACGCAAACACAGTGTGTACTTTCGTCATGTGTGTCCGTCTGTTTCATGGCGCACAATGCTCGCATTGCATTCATGGACGACGTATACATTGGACATGGTTGTGGTTCAAAGCACCACTTGCAGGGCGTGGAAGTGAGCCTCTATTTTTCCATGTGCAGGAAGTGTCGTGAAGTAAAGGCACATGGAGGACGTGCCGACGATACTTCCAAAATACGGTCAATATGATTTCGGCGCTATATAATAATCGTCATTGTAGAGCAATAAGAGGACTAATACTATAGCAGTAAGAGCACACTAAGAGACATATAGAAAGAAAGATCAAATGCGATGTATACCGATAAGAAAGCGCACTAAGACGCTTTGACGACAACAACACACAAGAAGAGCAAAAGCACTCCCTCTTAACACGGATCGCGGGGTGCCGCGTTCCGGGTGTTTCAACTGCTATAACATGTGATGGCCCGCACGGACTTTAAGCCTTGCTTTAGTACGTGGTAGAAAAAAAACTATTAGTTAAACATAATTGATGGTGTGTTAATCAGGGCGTTGATTAGATATTTGCATACACTGTCCGCAGCGTGACGCCAACAGTGCACTCTAACCGTCATTATTTACTGCCTGCCAAAAAGAATTTCAAAATATACTGCTGTTGCACGATGATAATTTCTACTATTTGCAGGCGAAAAGCTGTGAGCTCTTGATTGCACTTTGTGATCAACACACATAAAATGTGGATTATAATAAATCTGGCAGCTTTCTACAGCTTCGTTCCCATCAAAGAGACCCGTGATAGCCAGAGCAAGTGAGCATATGTAATTAATCTCTAAATTGATTCACTTCACATTTCCTTCTGTTTACTTTTGTGTTTCTCAAGGAAACGTGTACATTGGAGCGACACAAGATTAGGCAGAAATATAAGAAAAAAACGCTAATCCTTCTCACAGCTCAGATGTCTTCTACAGCGCATATTGTTTCTACTGCGGCCGCAAGCAAAGAGAAGTAATGCAGCATTATTCTCGGCGGAGCAGCTGCGTTACTACGAACGGTATTTAAGTCAGGTAGTGGAAGCCACATTCACCTTGTATGTGGAAGAGGCCGTAATTTCCACGTTTTATTCATTCATGAACGAACATTGACGAAAAGGAAATATGCTTTATCGCTATCTGTAACCAAGAAGCTTGATCAAAATTCATAGGCTCGGCTCATCTGTAACATTGTTATCGCCAGTGTATCTTCAAAACATGCAAGCATGCAGCGAACTTCACTGACTGTAATAGGAACCATGCATCTTTTTTCATTTTGTTTGCCCAGCGCTCTGGCCCTTTCACGCTCCCTGATTTTTATCACTTTCCTGTGAACTTCTCGCCACGTAGCTTTATAAATTTTGTTACCAATTCTGGAGGCGTTAGTGGAGCGTTAAGCGCATTGCGCATATTCGTGACATTTCTACACATTAGTAGAACTACGAGGCTGTAAAGTTGGGATAGACAAGCCTTCGTTCTTTTTGTTGTTATTTTTAGCAAAGATTTACGCAATGCTAACCGCATTTCTTTAAAGTGTACTCCGCAATGTCCGATAGAAGCCGACCGTTTTTGTCGTTCTCAGATGACTGATTTCAACTACGTCCTGCAGACCTAACCATTACCACTCAGCCGTGTGGCAATCTGTTCTTCGACTTCATTGATTATGCGCAAATACATTGAGACAACGTCCGTTACATTTAGGATAAGGTCCCAAATAAGCGAGCGAACTGTTTAAAAACTCATTTGTAGAGCTCTATCGAATGGTCGTATCACAGTGGGATCTTGGCCACCACTCAAAATGTGATATCTGAGGGCAGTGCCGCAGCAGTATATCTTGACCGCTTTGTCGCCGCTGTTGGCCGCTGACACGGCTATATATCTCGCGTCCAGCCAGTTGGTCCCGGCCGCATATATAAGCCAGCACTTTCTCTTGAGGAGCATTACATCCAGCTGGTGCACAAGATCAGCTCAGACTCAAATTTTGCCACCATGAAGACTTTTGGAAATAGTTAGGGCTTACGCCACAAATTACTCGCGCCTTGAAAAATACAAGTCAGCTTTTCTAAACGTTCGCTCCGGCCTTTAACTTGTTCTCGTTTCGCTCATCGTAGCGCCTTATTGGTACTTTCCATGGTGACTTGATCCAAGCCGTAGTAGGTCTTAAACAAGTTTCCACACTTAAGTGCTGCGTTCTTTTCCATTGAGTTTTTACACTGTAATGCTCCGGGAAGTACACACAGGCTGTACAATAGTTTGTAAAAGCTGTGGTCATATCGTCCCTCTGGCCCTTTACCTTTTCGCAGTATAGGGTAGCCTATTGGTTACCGTACAGTGGTTAATTTCTAGGTGTTCCCTTTTCTCTGTTCCAGAGTCTGCGCAGTTACGCAAGGTTGGAATATATCTCATTATCCAACAAGATACACGTGTAAATTGTGTGTTAATATTTATCTCCCACGCTTAATGTGGGTGTTTTTGCTTGTATTAAGCAGACTTAACTTTGCTATCAATAAATTAATGCTGAAACCAGATAACTAGTTCCTTGGGGGAACTTAATTTTTCTTCACCACACGGTTGTCTACGCTACACATGATTCATATAAAGGCGTACAGTTCTTCCAGACGACGCTGCATAAATGGGCTTTGAAACTTATCGTCCATAATCAACTGTTTGTAATCTGTCAGCTGGTCTATCGGTATCCCGAGATACCGCTTCAATTCTCCCGAATGAATACGTAGATAGAAAATTCAAGCTACGATTATGTTTTTTCTAAATTTGGAGTATTAATGAAACGCCACAGGGGTTTTTTGTCTTTAGAGGTAACGACTCCCTGAAAGATGTATCTTATACGACAGAGAAAGAGAGTGAGACGATTTCTAGGTAAAAACTGATAGTTTGTCACATTTGTTGCCACAGACTGCTTAATTTTTCGTAAAAGTCTCGTCTCAACAACTTCCCTAATTTATGGACAATCTTAATTTCAGGCCATGCGCGCTGTTTCTACTTGCACGCTGGAAAGTCTTAGTGATACGAAGATTCTAGCGACGCAGAATGTAGCAATGCAATCCTGACTGGTTCGCTGAGCGGAAGAGATGTTCAAATCACTATACTTTGCTTTCTTGGTCGGGAAGTTCGCACAAGGAGGGGAAACCTTCCTTTAAATGATTCTAGTTGATGGGCGTCTTAAGGGCGCACGCATTCGCCCTCAGTTTCTGAGCGCAAAAGAGGTCTTTACATAATAATAATAATAATAATAATAATAATAATAATAATAATAATAATAATAATAATAATAATAATAATAATAATAATAATAATAATAATAATAATAATAATAATAATAATAATAATAATAATAATAATCACGTTTTATATCCACTGCAGGACGGGGCCCTCTCCCTGGGATCTCCAATTACCCCTGTCCTACGCCAACCAATTCCAACTAGCGCCCGCGAATTTCCTAATACCATCGCTCTACCTTGCCTTCTGCAGTCCTTGACTGCGTTTCCCTTCTCTTGGTACCCATTCTGTAACCCTAATACTCCAACGGTTATCTAAGCCGCGCATTACATGACTTGCCCAGTTCCAATTTTTTCTCTTGATGTCAATTAGAATATCGTCTATACTCGTTTGCTTTCAGATCCAAACCGCTCTCTTTCTGTCTATTAACCTTATGCCTAGCCATCTTCGTTCCATCGCTCTTTGCACGGTCCTTAACATGTTCTCTAGCTTGTTTGGCAGTCTCCAAGTCTCTGCCCCATATGTAAGCACTGGTAAAATGCACTGATTGTAAACATTCCTTTTCAATGATAATGGTAAGCTTCCAGTCAGGAGCTGACAATGTCTGCCGTATGCGGTCCAACCCATTTTTATTCTTCTATGAATTTCCTTCTCATGATCAGGGTTCCCTGTGAATAATTGAGCTAGGTAAACGTGCTTATTCACAGGCTCTAGAGGCTGACTGGTTATCTTGAACTCTTGATCCCTTGACCGGCTATTCATCATTATCTTTGTCTTCTGCATATTAATCTTCAATCCCACTCTTACACTCTCGCTGTTAAGGTCCTCAATCATTCGTTGTAACTCGTCTGCATTGTTGCTGAATAGAGCAATGTCATCGGCAAAGCGAAGGTTGCTGAGATATTCGCCGTCGATCCTTACTCCTAAGCCTTCCCAGTTTAACAGCTTGAATACTCCTTCCAAGCACGCAGTAAATAGTATTGGAGAGATTGTTTCTCCCTGTCTGACCCCTTTCTTTATAGGTATGTTCCTGCTTTCCTTGTGTAGAAATAAGGTAGCTGTGGAATCTCTGTAGATATTTTCCAAAGTATTTATGTAAGCGTTCTGTACTCCTTAATTTATTACGTAATGCCTCTATGACTGCTGGTATCTCTACTAAATCAAATGCTTTTCGTAAGCTATGAAAGCCATATAGAGAGGGTTATTGTACTCTGCGGATTTCTCAATAACCTGATTAATGACATTGATGACATCAATTCCTGAAGCCAGCCTGTTTCCTTGGTTGACTTAAGTCCAGTGTTGCCCTTATACTATTGGATATTATTTTGGGAAATATCTTATATAATACTCGGAGTAAGCTAATGTGCCTATAATTTTTCAATTATTTAACGTCACCCTTTCTTTTTGGATTAGTATAGTGTTTGCATTCTTCGAGTTTTCTAGGACTCTTGCAGTCGATAGGCACTTCGTATAAAGAGCCGCCACTTTTCCAAGCATTATGTATCTTCCGTCGTTGATTACATCGACTGTTATGCCATTTACCCGCCGCTTTTCCTCGTTTCGTGTCTTGCAAGGCCCTTCTGACCTCATCGCTAGTTGTAGGAGGAGTTTCTGTATCCTTTTCACCACTGTTTCTAATGGAAGTATCCTGACTCCTCTGCGTACTGTACAGGTCAGTATAGAATTCTTCCGCTTCTTTTACTATATAGTCGAGATTGCTGACGATATTGCCCTGCTTATCTTTCAGTGCATACATCTTGGTTTGTCCTATGCCATGTTTCTTTCTCACTGATTTCAGGCTGTGTCCGTCTTTTACGGCTTTTTCAGTCTTTCTCACCTTATAGTTTCAAATATCACTTATTTTCGCTTGTTGATCAGGTTTTACACTTCCGGGAATTCTATCTTATCTCTTGAGTTGGACACTTTCGTTCTTTGTCGTTTCCTTATTAGGTCCTGTGTTACTTGGGAGAGCTTTCCTACTGGTTGCCTTGATGCCTTGCTTCCCACTTCAATTGCTGCCTCTGAAGCCAGACTAGCTACCGTTTCATTCATTATCTCTATATCATCTTCATCTCTCTGTTCTAAGACTGCATATTTGTTTGCAAGTACCAGCCTGAATTTGCCTGCTTTTACCCTTACTGCCTCTAGGTTGACCTGTTCTTTCTTGACGAATTTTACTCTTTCCCTTTTCAAATTGAGGTGAATCC
Organism: Dermacentor variabilis; assembly: GCF_050947875.1. Taxonomy (NCBI): domain Eukaryota; kingdom Metazoa; phylum Arthropoda; class Arachnida; order Ixodida; family Ixodidae; genus Dermacentor; species Dermacentor variabilis. Next base: position 158,267,849 of record NC_134568.1, on the reverse strand, counting down.
TAGCCCTCACTAACCTATGATCACTGCACTTTACCCTGCCTATCACGCCTACATCCTGCAGAAAGTATGATCAGCAGAAAGTATGAAGTCAATTTCATTTCTTGTTCCACCATTAGGGCTTTTCCTGGTCCACTTTTTTTTCTACGCTTCGTGAAACAGGTGTTCATTATTCGAAGCTTATTCCTTTCTGCGAATTCTACCAGTATCTTTCCTCTAGCGTTGCTAGGATCGACGCCGTAATTACCTATTGCTTGTTCAGCAGCCTGCTTCCCCCCCCCCCCCCTTTTGCATTGAAGTCACCCATTACAAAAGTATACTGAGTTTGCCGTTTTCACATCGCTAATTCCACATCTTTATTAAAACTGATCTACTTCCTCATTATGGTGACTGACTGTTGGAGCATAGGCTTGTACTACCTTTAATCTCTACCTCTTATTAAGTTTGATTACGACTACAGCTACCCTCTCATAAATGCTGTAGAATTCTTCAATGTTCCCGCTATGTCTTTATGGATTAGGCATTTACTTAAAGGTCGATTTCTCACTATGCAGAATGCTTCACTTATCTATACTGGCTGAACAGCAGTTAAGCAGTGCACCTGAGGCAATTTTATTGCAGTACAGTGATGGCTATGATGCCTTTTTTGACGCCTTCTGTATAAATGGGGGATAGAAAAACACCGAATTCGTGCAGTGTATATCACAAAACTCATAATTTCTTTTGATGTTATTATTACAGGGCATCCCGACTATCCTTGGTGTTCTGGTCAGCCTCGCAGGCTCAGAAGGAAGGAAGGAAAACAAGAGACGAAAGGCAGAGAGGTTAACCAGACTGTCATATTGGCTACTTTGCACAGGGGGATGGGGTAAGGACAGAAAATATAAGAAAACAAAGGAGATAAAGAAAGGAATGCATCAGTTCGCAGATTCTATAGTTTTTCAATGTGACCAGTTTTCTGCTAAAAGCACATTAGTGTTTTTGATGCAGTTCGTGCTGACGTCGGCTGAGACCAGGTTCCAAGAATTCTGCCTTCCGTAAGGAGATGGTTGTCAGTCTTGTAACGCGCGGTGCTGAGCACTTTTCTTCTTGTATTGAACTGACGAAAATCACACAGAAGTTCGTTATCGTCTCTTTGCACACGCAAAGTTCGCAATATGGACTCGTGGTCATTCCGGTGAGGTAAGAGTACGCATTGGTAAAAACTACTCCAAGCCATAGGCGACAGATGAGAGTTACCTCCCGTCGTTATAAGGCATGTGGAAGGCGGAGGTTCAGATCAGGATTCAGGGAAGAAAGGCACTGGTTTTTAAAATCTGACCAATTCCATCGGGCCAACGTAAGCTCGCAAGCAAGTGCGTGGAGCTTTCCCACTGCGTTTGTTCTTGACAGCGGGATAGCGACGCACTCGGCACTGTTATATGAAGATCCAGCGTCTGCGTCTGCTTGCTCGTGTCCAAGGATGTCACAGTGACTTGACAACCATTTAAATATGATGTCATGTCCTGTCTCTACTGTCCGATGTTAAATTACCCGTGTGTCCGCGCAAGTCGTTCGTGGGGTCCACGGTGTAATGCAGAGAGGATACTCTGGACGGCAGCCTTGGAATCGTACAAGATGAACCATTTTACTTATTATGCTACTTATTGTGCATTTCCTTATTTTATGCTGCTGTTGCTTTGACATGTTAACTATAATAACTGTTTTTGTACAGGAGGTCCCGATACAGTCGTTGACTATAGGACCTCCTTCTGCATACTTGTAATGTGAACCAACTTCAAATAATAAATTCTGATTCTGATTTCTAGGGCATTTCCTGGTCGATCAATTGAGTTGCTGCACGCAGAGCTTCAAGTTCGACAGTCGGCGTTGATGTCAAGTGCGATGTCCTGAATTTTATCACTATAAATTTTCCTGGGACAAATGCTGCACCTGCTGAACTGGAGTGAATGACCAACCCATCGGTGTAAACGTGTAAGCGGTCACTGTGGACCTCATGAAATAGCCATAATGCTGCCTGGTTCAATGTGGCTGACTGCATTTGTGCCTGCTTCTTGGTGCCTGGAATGGTAAGGCGTACCCGAAGTGAATGCAGAGACCCCAGTGCGAACGAAGGCCATGCTGCTGGAACGCAATTGGTTGGTAGCAATGCTCCGTGAGCAGTCACGAGACGGCTGAAACTAGTATGCCTCCTAGTTGTTGACAGGCAAGCAAACTGTTGAAAGGGTGTTCTTGCGACATGTCGAATGTGCACTCTTCGAGTGTCAACTGCAATGCATGTTGCTACAGGGTGGTCACACGTTATGGCGATTGTGGCTGCTATTGATGCCCACTTAGGAATGCCGAGGCACATCCACAGAACTTGGGCTTGTATGCTCTGGCGTGTGCGAAGATTCAGTTCACTGGTGCTTCCCAGCACGAACAGTCTGCATCTCAGGAAGCCCATAAATAATGCATGGTGCAGCTGTAGCACCGATTGCACAGATGCTTCCCAAGACTTTCCGTCGACAAAGTTGAATACATGGGCTATTGCAGTCAACCTCTTTTTCATATATGAAATATGTGGCGTCCGAGAGAAATCACGGTCGGTGATGCCTCCAAGAAAACGGCGCTTTGCTTCGTAAGCAATTACTTGTCTACTTATGCGTATAACATATGGAGTCATTGTTTTGCCTGTAAAGGCGACAAATCTGCGCTTTTCTGAGGAGAGTTCCACGCCTTTCGTATGCAGTTAAGAAGGCGTTTGTGTGACTGCCTTCTGCAGTCTCGCTCGTATCTATGGACGTGTCATGCCGGACGCCCAGATGCAGCTATTATCTGCGTAGATGGATATCTGGACCGTCCTTGGAAATGATCCAACAAGGCCCAACAGTGCTACGTTGAAGAGCATGGTGCTTAACAATCCGCCTTGTGGCACACCTGTACTGGTTAGATGGTGGGATGTCATGTCATCCTCTGTAAGCACGAAGAAGGATGTATCCTAAAAATAGCTGTGAATCCAGCGCAGTGCACGGCCACTGATGACCACATCATTCAAAGTATCGAGGATTCCTTGGTGTGCTACATTATCATATGCGCCTTTGACATCAAAAACATGGCAACCGTTCATCGCTTCATGCTCCTTTGATGTTGAATAGACGTTGCCAAGTCAAGCACGTTCGCGACGGATGACCAACTGCGCCGGAAACCCGCCATTGCACTCGGATATACCCCATTGTGTTGTAAGTACCATTCAAGGCGCGTCAACACCACACTTTCCATTAGTTTTTCAACGCCACCGGCAAGAGTGATCGTACGGTACAATGCCAAGTCTAATAGATATTTAGAACTCTTAAGTAAAGGAAATAGGCAGCTGACCTTCCACTCACAAGGAATCAGTCTTTCGCGCCAGGATTCGTTGTATCACTTCAAGAGTACACTGCGAGCTTTTTGGTCAAAGTTCCCAAGTGCCTAGTGTGTGACTTCACCGGGCCCAGGCGTTGACGACATCCCACAAGTCACCAGCGCAGCTTCTACCTCCTCCACAGAGAACATGAGATTGATTCAGGTGTGATGGGATGCCGAAAAATCACGTAGTGTTGATACAGGCGGTGACGGCAAGCCAGCAATTCTTGCGCAGAAGTCCTCAGCAACGTCCACCTGACGTCGTCCATGATACAGGGCAAACGAGAAGAAAGGGAGTTAACCGAGGGGTCCGATCTTTATTAGTCATATTATAAGAAGCCAACAAACACTGACATCAAGGGCAACATAGGGGCAATTACTTGTGCTTAATAACTGAAATAAAGAAACGATAAATTAATGGAAATGAAAGTGGATGAAAAAAAAACTTGCCGCAGGTGGGCAATGATCCCACAGCCTTCGCATTTCACGTGTGATCCTTTACCAATTCAGCTACTGCGGCACCATTTCCCCATCCACTTTCTTGGGTATTCATGTTTTTACTAGAACCCTGGGAGTGTTAGCCAGCGCGACCACTCATAGACCCTGGCGGCGGAAGTGGAACATCCTTTCTGCCGCAGGCGTCACGAGAACGTGATCTTTTTCGGTGAAGGCAACCGGTCAATAAACCCACACATGCTACCTGAAGGCATCAATGTTGCTGGATTCGAGACCCTCGTTATGTAATAAAGGAGAAGAAAGGGGTTAACCGAGGGGCCCGATTTTTATTAGTCATATCATAAGAAGCCAACAAACACTGGCACCAAGGACAACATAGGGGAAATTACTTGTGCTTAATAAATGAAATAAAGAAACAATAAATAAATGGAAGTGAAAGTGGATAAAAAGGAACTCGCCGCATGTGGGGAACGATCCCACAACCTTGGCATTTCGCGTACGATGCTCTACTAATTGAGCTACCGCGGCGCGGTATCCCCATTCACTTTCTTGGGTATTTATATTTCCTAGTAGAACCCTCGGAGTTTTAGCCAGCGCCACCACTCAGAGACCTTGGCGGCGGAAGTGGAACATATCCTTTATGCCACAGGCGTCATGAGAACGTGATCAAACTTAGGTTCTCACGCACAGTTCTCCATATGTGGGGCAGATGCTTACCAGGAATCACAAAGTCGCAAAAGGATTTTCACTTCGGAGATCGTAACGTGTCGATGCGGCGCTAGAATCTCTTTTGGATCCACCTCGCTTCCCTCAGATCGTGAATACATTTGGTGCGCCTGTATCTTCTTTCTGCTCGTCGGTGAATCACTCAAAGCCTTTGCAATTCACCTTGGTGTCCTGTGTATTTTGGAGAAGGCATAAAAGTGAACGCAAACTCTTGCAGTGCATTTCGAATCTGATTCGCCAGGATTGACGGGTGCCCTTAATGACATTCGTCTTCCGTAAGCGACTTGGACTTCGTCACGTCTGTTCTACGGAGGGCAGTGGATATATACTTGGCCGCTCCCTTGATCTTCAAATAGGTAGGAACGTGATCCCTTCCACGAGATTCTATGCCTGAGAACCACTTTACACTGCTTCGAAGAAGTCAAGACAACTGCTGTAGGCCAGTCCCCGTAAATATGTTGGGCTGCCGTCATTGAGACAACAAAGCTCTTGGTCTGAGGAAAATGCTACTAGTTTTCTTCCCTCGTATTCCATATGCAAACTCGCCGAGAGCGGGTGGTGTGCGTTATAATCCCTACAAAGAAGCCATATGCGAGGTGTTGCAGGTTACAAAGCACCGAGTCGTGGGGTGTCAAAACAATTGGTTGCAGAAATATATGCAGTGACAAGGGTGAATGCAAGTTTCTTTGTTTTCACAGCTTAGCACACGTACTGATTGTCATCGTGAGACGAAACTGAATGCAGCGAGTAAGTGAGTTCACACCGAACAAAAACGACAGCCTTGCTGAGGACATTACACGCCATCGATGTGAAAGCTTCGGAGCCTGACAGCCGGATTGTAGTTAGAAGGTTTGGTTCGCAGACGACGATGACGGAAAATTTCTTCGAGAAAATGAAAGGTCGCAAATATGAAATTCTTGATCTCAGGCCTCGAGCATTCTACTGAAAAAGTGATGCTTCCTTCACATCTTTACGGAACGACAGCGGTGAATGAGTCATGATGCTATTCAAGATTTGCAATTACTGATTTCATCGCGTCCAGTAACTGCAGTGCGCTGCGAGCATTCCAGGTGTTCAATATTATCAGTAATGTACGCATAACATTCATGAGGGACCTCAGCCTGTCGAGCACTTGCAAGTCCTAGAATTCTGCACGGACTGCTGCAGGGTTTGCTTCAGGGCCTGCTGCAGGACCTGCTGTAAGGTCATTCGTAGTTGGTGGACAAATCATGTATAGTGGTTTCGCGAGTCGGCGTGGCTTCGGTAGAGGTGGCTATGCCTCACTTGGATCAGCGATTGTGGGCGTCCCTCTCATCTGCGCTGGTAACGCATGGTGTCAGTGGTTGACGACGAGTCTTCGCCGGATTGTGCGCTTCCTTAGAACTATCAGTGTGTTTTCTTGACTTGCGGTGCCGGGAACGTCGGAGTCTTACATTAGTTGCGGCTTCTTGATGTGTCGAATGGTCTAACCATCTGCCTCAAGATCCTCTGTTCATTTTTCGGGAGCTGACAATCTTTCGAAGTCTCATCGCGTGCACCAATGCAGATGGGCAAGCTGAGGTTGAATCGGGGACTACGGCCTTGGCTGTGGTGGCTATGACCCCCCTTACGGGTTGGGTCACAGTGGCCATTGTTCTATTCTAAGCAGCAGACAGACGCTTCGGTGGCAGCAACGCAAAAAGCCCTTTATTCAAGGCAGCAGCGTACTTTTATAGATAACGCTGCATGCCGGTCAGGCAACGTCATTCACGGTACAATCTTATCATACCGCCTGGCCGATACAGAACAGCCATGGCCTCGTTTTTGCCTTCGGATTTGGACTCGGATGCAGGGGCTATGGTTTCGGCAACGGTGGTTATGGTCGCTGTGGCTAAGAGTGTGGATACGGCTATGGAGTCAAGTGACACAACAAAGAAAAAAAAACGAACTTACCGAGGGACTGAATAAGACGAACACAGTCATCATCTCCGTGGGCATCTACGTTCAACACAAAACATGGGATCGGATCTTGCCTTACGTGACCTCCGCGTTGTTACAATCGGCCTGCGGAGGCTGGCGATCTTCGGAGAAGCGACCTCAGAGCCCTCCCAGCCCGCTGCGACGACTCGCTTTGTAAAGACAACAATGCGCCTCGTCAACAGCTCGACGGCGCCGGCATGTCTAGTGACGGTCGGCGGACCGAGTATTCTTAGTTGATTCGGCGTCGCCTTCACGGTTTGTTTGGAGCAAGAGAACTCGAGGAACAGGGTGTTTTGTGGTGCGATCTCACGGGCCTCAGAAGTCATCACAGTCAATGGACAGACGCGGCGGCCACTGACTGCGAGGTCAGGTCTGGGATCAAGAGGCGCCTGCTCGGGGCAAGACCCCTGTCTGCAAGAACCCTCTCACTTCGGTGTGTTCAGTGAAGCCTGTGCGGAAGTGAGTGTGTAAACCCTCCCCCTCAAAGGCTGGTCGGCTACGATGACTTTGGATGCTCCCATTGCTCAAAGGTTGAACAGCGGTTTTCCTTCACCTAGGGATCTAGATAGGACAGAGTGTTTTAAGTAGCCGTTGACGGCTGCGTGGTGTGCAGGTGTGCATTCTCTTTCAGTCATGCTAGACTGATGAACTGTATCGTTCTCCATCCTTCATGTAGATACTGTAAATATATCCCATATTCCTCGTTCTCGATGAGAACAAGTCTCTCCCTTCAACAACGTCCTCAGCGTGGATGAGTGGGACGAAGGCACGGGCCAGCTACCCGACCCCAATCCTTACAACTGGCTGACAGTGGCGAGACGGACTTTGCCACCCTGTTGCTGTGTCTGCGGTGAGTCCTTGGTTCTTGCTTTGACTCTCTAGGCTTCATTTTGTGGTTGTTCTGTTTAGAACAGGAGAGAAGCTGGATTGTTAGCAAGGTTGCGCTTACCTAGGTATGTTTAGCGAGCAAAACAAGCCAGTAAAGCAGCAATCATGGAATTTAGAACACTGCTGAGAGACGAATTGTTGATTGTTGGTGAGGGACTGGGCCTAGAGGTACACAAGGCTAAAATGCTAAAATGCGAATTATTGAAGCTGATTTCCGAACAGGCCACTGAGGTGGACATTGAAATTGGGTTATAACTTTTTAGAAAAAGCGAGCAACGGGACAGAGAAACATGGGACAGAAAAGAACGAGTGAGAGAGGAACGCGGGAAAGATCGCGAGTTAAGAAAAAATGTAACTTGACCTTGAAAGAAAACGTTTGGAGTTGTCTCAAGGAAGTGAAGGGGCTCTGGAACGATCAAGTGAGGCAGAATCATACCACATGGACGGGCTGTTAAATCCATTTGAGGTCGGGAACGACGTAGGCTTGTTCCTAGGAAATTTTGAAAGGACAGTGGTCAATAGGACAGTGGCAATACAATAGACCACTGTCGGAGGACCTCTTCCTAGGCGCATGGCCACAGAGTGGGCACACGATAGAGACAATGCGTGCTCTTTCACGTTTCATAGGCGACACGGGCCTGGACTCAAGCTTTTGATAACATTTATGCAATGTGTCCTTCACCTAGTTCCTCCCATTATCATCCCCCATTGTGACCCTTTTTCTTCCCCTCTTCACATTCCCTTATGTAGAGTAGCAGGCCAGATGCTGCATTTTCCGGCGCACCTCTCTACATTTTCCAATCATTAAACTACTGCTTGAAAGGACTTGCGAGAAGATGAACTTCGGTTTGAGTACATGTGTTTGTACATGTACATGTACCAGACAAAGTGTTTTTAAGCAGCCGTGGACGGCTGCTTGGTGGGCATTCTCTTTCAGTCATGCTAGACTGATGAACTGCAACGTCCTCCACTCTTCATGTAGATACTGTAAATAAATCCCATATTCCTCGTTCTCGATGAGAACAAGTCTCTCCCTTCAAAAACGTCCTCAGCGTGCATGAGTTGGACGACGGCATGGGCCAGCTACCATTTATTTCATGCCCAACCCCAACTCTTACAGCGTATACCACCGTCGTGCAAGAGTCGACGCTATTCACACCATTTCGCCCCCTCTACGGTCGCGAAGTCCAGACGATACTAGATGCTATGCTGCCGTGTGAAGACGCCGACCAATGACAACTGACGTCGATGAATTTGCTGAGCGTTCCGAGGAAGCTCGGTAGCTCGCGCGGCTGCAAATCGGCCAGCGGCAGCAGACGGACGCACGGCGTTACAACACCAGCCACAGGGGCGTGTCATACAACCCGGAGACCAAGTTTGGCTGTGGACCACTGTTCGCCGCCGTGGCCTCTGTGAAAAGTTACTGATCCAGCATTTTGTTCCGTATAAAGTACTACGCTGCATCAGTGACGTTAACTGCGAAGTGGCCCCGGACACATCATCACGGACACGGATCCGGACACAAAGACAACGGAGCTCGGACATAGTTCATGTTGTGCGCATGAAACCGTACACTACGCGTTCATAATTTTTTTTCTCTCATTTACCCTTCTTTGTTTCTGCTTTTCATTTATCTTCGTGAGCTTGACTGTGCCAGCGGAACGTTTCTTTTTCTTTTTTCTACTTTCGCTTTTTCTGCGTTGTGGTATGTTTTTTTGTTTGATTTGCTTTTATTGCTTACGCCTATTTTACAGAATCGAGGCGACGCTTTTTTGCGGAAGAGAGGATAAAGCCGCAGATAGGTAGTGGGTCGCGTGCAAGAGTCGGTCGAGCCCAAAAGAACAAAGAAGACCGCGCGTCTTCCCTGCTCGCGAGCCAACCCCGAAGGACGCGCTTTCCAAGAGCCAGCTGCTGTGCGGTTTATTAAAACCCCAAGGGTACTTCTAAAAGCTCCCGACAATATTAACTTGGTGAAATATATCGTAGATGAAGCTATCTGCCATATAGTCAACCCCATTTCTACCACAGTAATATTTACCAACCAATTTCATATAGCTAAAGTAATTCCTATAATAAAGAAGGGAGACCCCGAATGGCAAAGAATTATGGACCGATTTCTGTACTTCGGTTTCTCAGCTAAATAGTTGAAATAATAATTGAAATTTGCATTTCTGACTGTTACGCTAAATTTAATATGCTGTCTTTGTCACAGTTCTGCTTTCACGCAGGTCTTTCGACAGCACAAGCAGTTATTAGCTTCATTGACTGTATTAGAACACAGCTGGACAAGGGATTTATAGCAGGTTCCATCTTCAATTTTTTTAAAGAAGCCTTTGACAATAATAACCATCCAATTTTGTTTTATAAGTTAGAAAGTTAAGGCATTAGTGGGCCACTTTTGGTACTTCTTAAAAATCACCTTTCTAACAGATATCAAAGTGTTTTCATTAATGGCGTCTTTTCCCAACAAAGGCTGCTCACCAAAGGAGTACCACAGGGATCAATTGTCAGTCCTCTCTTATACTTGACAGTTATTGATGATCTAACCAGTTATTTATATAATTCCAAATGTTTTATTAACGCCGATGATACGACGATTGTAACATCTGCCATAAACCCAATTCAACTTTTAGATCAAATAAACTACACTGCACGCCGGCTGGAAAAGTGGGGTCATAAAAATTATATAGGCATAAACCCTGATAAGTCTCAGTTTATAGTTTTCCATTCTCCTCAAAGATCTATGACAGCTAATTTACACATAAGAATAAGCAACGTTGAAATTAGGCAAATAGGTTGTGCAATGTTCCTAGGAGTCATTATAGATTCCAATCTAAAATTTGACGCTCATATTGATTCAGTTGTTAAGAAAATTGGCTGCGGCCTAAGATAGTTAATTAAAACTCGTTCATTTCTCACTTTACCACGCTTTCATCCACACACACATTAAATATTGCATTACTGTTTGGGGAAATATCTATTATGCTCACATGTCTTGCTCGGTTAGTATCCTAAAACGGGTGTTGAAAATTATAACGTTTACATCCCCTCTTTCATCATCCATCATCCAAAGCCCCTATTTCTAAAATTGGTGTACTTCCTGTTCGTTTCACATATGAAGCTAGTCGGATGGTCCTGTTTTATAAAGTCATCGACCCTCAAGTTTCCATCGATGCTTTTCCAATTAATCGATTGAATAATAAAAATCCAAACAGGATTTTTGTCAAATAACTTTCTCCTACCAGAAGTCGCTACAAATCACGGTAAACAAGCTGCCTGTTTTAGTGCTATCTTCATTTGGAAGAATCTAAATTCTGATTTAAAAATGTTGCCATTGAGCCGTTTTAGATCTCCTTTGAAAAAGCATTTGCTTTCGTCACTTTAATTAGTCTACTACTCAATTTTGCGTTGTCTCCATTGATGTTTTTCTATGTTCGTTTTAATCATTTATTATATTTTCGTCAATTGATTCCTGTGCTTATTGAAATTATTTTAACCAATTCTAATAGGAAGCCCTCCCACAGGTCTTACTTTTGTGCCTTCTCCTGAAAATGTATCACATTCATGTATGTATTGTATTTTGCACTTATGGTTATACACTTGAAACTTGAAAGCTATACGCGCTACAGTTAAAGACAGATGCGATTAGATGCACCACACAATTCACGGAGGACTAAAGTATCTTTATGAACAATAAATCCGAAACACTTTTTCAGAGGGAACGTCAATGAGGGAGCAGACTCTGAACACCGTAACGCGATGCCAACACATTATAAATCGCATAAAGGCGTTGAGAAGTGCTTGTGTAAACACATTTATTGCAGGAAACATGTGTCTTCCCCTGTGATATCACCTTTGCACCTTGTTCGGTCTCAGAAGTGATAGTTGCAGTCTTTTCCCCATCGCAATACGACCACCGTGCCACGGCAATCGAACATCGTGTTCACCAGCAAAACACCGAAGCTACTGAGCCACCGTGACGGGTAAGCAGATACTCTACTTCGGATAAAGAAGAAAGAGTAGTTAAGGTAGAAAGTTGGGCTGGTTGGGTTAAATTGCGTGACATACCGTATCTGCTCAGCTAAAGACGGAACGCAACAATATAAAGTACTGGTGCCCGTCTTATCTACTTCATATTGTGTTCCGTGTTTCGCGCTGCAATTATGGTAAACAAAGGAGCACGTGGAGTCTGGAAGGTCATGTTATGCATCAAGCAGATAACTTGTGGCTTATTAGACTAACTATCGACGTCGAGAGAAGGGAAGCGCAGTCGAGGATGCAGAGGATCACGGTAAATGAAGAGATTAAAAAATTTGCAGGAACAAAACGACATTGGCTGATACCATGCAGGAGCAATTCAAGATCACTGGGAGAAGCATTCAGGATCAGTGAACTTAATCTTCGTATACATGAACTCGACGGGAGCGAGTCGAGTCGGAAATCGAGTTGACCCAGGCTGTTGGGGCAAGCCAACCCACTCTTTGCAAGCCTGGCATCGATGCTTGCTTGACCTGATTTCGTGTAATAATGGCGACGCAGATATACATGAAGACGAAGAAGTAGAAGGAAGAGCACAAACACACGCGTAAGAGAGGGACAGATAGATAGGACAGTAAGCCTTGCATCAGCCGCAAAGTAATCTAGAATCATGCACCATAGTACCCTTATAGTGCATTGTGCTGATTTGGGACATCAAATTCCGACAATCATCCGAAAGCCTTGTGGCTACGGTTGCTTTCGACCTACCAGAACAATGCGGGAGCTCGGAGATCACCGACAATGAATGAGGGAATAAGAGGACCGCCACTAAAGCAGAAATGGCCAAGCGCTGGCACATGCTGGTGATCTCGACAAGCCACTTTGCATCGGAAGATCTTTGCATCGAGATAAGTCTCCCTCTCCACTTGTTCGATGTCACTGCCGTCATTCATCTGACACCGCCCGCCACCCTGCATCGGGCGCAGCAGTGGCGGCCCGTTACAATATATCTCTTACGCTTGCGCGTAACCGGGGAGCATAACCTGCGCGTGGCGGCCACGCGGGTCAATTATATGGGCGGCGGTTGGCAGTCAGACTGCGTCGCACGAGCACTGCAGTTCCCGAGGCTGTTCCGCAATCCGGGGGGCAGGAGAAGGCGAAAGAGGGGTGCGTGCGTAAAAAAACAAGGAGAAATAGAGCGCATTACAGGCCTTCTTTTCGATCGTCCAAGCCCTTACCCTCTCTCAAAGAGAACGCGGCATTCGAAGTTATAGCGACGCCGCGCCCACCGTAAGCGGATTGGCGATAACAGAAGCGTGTCAGAAAACTGGACGACATTTGGCTATAAAAGCGGGAAGCCGGATAGCAGTGAGTTCAGTAGCAGCGAACAAAGAGCACAGCAGCACCATGAACGCACTCGTAAGTACACAGCATAAGCGTGCAGCTCTCGCCAAATACAGTATAACAGTGCGGATCGCACACCGGACTCTTGTGCTTCTTGACTGCAAATAGCACAGCCGCAGTAGAGAAAGCAGATAGAGAGAGCCGTATTTGCTTTAAAGGAAGCTCCCAACGCACGCTGAACAGTTGCGGAGTTTCACGAACGTGATGCTCCGCATTTCATTACTAAACGAATAACGTATGCGCAGCTTTCCGTAGTGTAGATGAGAGGCGTGCCTTTCGGACCGGGTTAGGAGAATTAGATGACAGGCCCTTTATAGGAGGCAAGATTTTGGGACCGTGGCCTCATACGTCTGCGATGTAAAAAGTTTACGAAATTGTTGCGGTCTTTCTTGATATCCCCCAGTCTATGTGACCGCTTGCGACCGACTGAACGATGAAGGTTTGTGTGTGTGTATGGCGTGAGCTTTTCTTAACGCCTCCTACTCAAATTTTAGTCCCATTTCCCTCTAGCCAAAGATCAGGGTGGTCAACCGGGGTTCAGCCTGGTTAACCTCTCTGCCTTTCCCTTCTTCACCTGTTTCTCTCCCTCTTCAGTTTATATACGCACACTGGTGAACGGGAAGGAAATAAACTTGCGTTCCTTTAAAGAAATGTTTGCAATGTAGAAGATATATCAAGTATGGGAAAAGCAGCAGCGGTACCGCTTTACAGAACCTCAATGTCAAGCGGCTGACCCTCGTGCTTGCGAACCAATGCTATCATTCAGATATTTGATTCACATTGGCTTAGAGGTGACCGTTCCTCGTTTGAGCGACTTTTCCTTGTCGCCCCGCACGTTTACCGCACCATTCTAACATGGGTCATTTAGAGCTTCTAAATGTTACACTTCTCTATTGTGACCTGTTCGTTTGAATATGTGCTGATAGTAAGATACAAAAATCGAAGTATTTGTCCAGCACCTCAGTTTTATCGCACGTCTAAAGCTGTTTTAAGTTTATTAAACACATATAATCAAATAATGTTCAAGTTCGGGATAAAAACATAGATGCACCAGTTTTAGAGACTTGGTCAGTCTCTTTAAAGTGTGTGATAATATATAAAAGAAAAAGAAAGCATTTAGCGTAGAATGCCCGTTCATAATTCATAACAGCAATAATTACAGGCAAATCATCGATGAATACAACGGTAAAGAATTCCATTAGTGTTTCTGTTACCCTATCGAAGGTTCCCAATGTACCTAGCTGAAAACACAGCTTCCATGTGACGCAGTTTCGACAGCTTACTGTACTTTCAATATGACGCGCGTCTTCACTCCAGCCGCCAAGACGGGTCTGTTTAAATTCTCAAAAACAAGACTTTAGCGAATCTGATGAACAAATATATGGGGGTGCATTTCAATCAATCAATCAATCAATCAATCAATCAATCAATCAATCAATCAATCAATCAATCAATCAATCAATCAATCAATCAATCAATCAATCAATCAATCAATCAACATCATACTTTCAACGACACCGAAACTTTCAACAACTGTTCACCGGCTATGACAACCTACTGTTGGGCCCAACGTATGGGGTTCGATTGCCAGCCGCAGTCCGGCGGGATCAGTGCACTGAAGTTATAGTTTTGAGATGTTATTTGAAGCCTGAATGAAAGGGTTCATCCGAAAGTGGTAGCCGGCTTAAGGTTCTCGCCATATCATCATGGTGATTTGCTTCCAGGTTTCATTTCATGTTGGATTGATCCGGCAACCGATGCAGAGTCCCATGATCATCCGTGGGCTGTGAAGGATATGACACAGTTATTGCCAAGTGGCTAGGAGAGAAATGTGTAAATAACAGGGGCGTACTGGAAAGAACTTGTGAAAAATAGATGAATAACACATTAAATTTGGTTTTGTTCCAGGGATTCCTTGCAATCATTGTAGTCGTAGCCACGGCCGCGAATGCCGGCTTCATTGGTGGCTACGGAGGCTACGGTGGTTACGGTGGTGGCTACGGTTACGGCGGTTACGGAGGCTACGGCCTTGGACACGGGTACGGAGGCTATGGCGGAGGCTACGGCCATGGACTTGGATATGGAGGCTATGGAGGATTCGGAGGTTACGGCCTCGGATTCGGCAAGGTCATCAGAGTTGGCTACGGAGGATACGGTGGATATGGCGGCTACGGAGGCTACGGTGGATACGGAGGTTATGGCGGCTACGGTGGATACGGAGGCTATGGCGGCTATGGCGGCGGTTATGGAAAGTACTGGTAGATACAACTTCGCAGCATTGTAACCATCCCACCTTTAACTGCACATCTCATGTACACATCATCACACTAAATTGACCAAATACAAAGGAAATTATGCAATAAATTGCATTTTGAGTGAAGCATTCGAATCATCTTCTTTCATTCGTTGTGAGAGCATTTGACGCTCAAGCTTTCACTGGTATCGCCCCTCCGGACTGCATGTCGAAAGGCCTCCATGTCGGTGTGTTAAAAAATGCACTCGAAAATTCTTTAAAATGGGAAAGATGAGATAATTAAGCTGTTTCCTCAGGTTACATTTTAGCAACAAGGCATACATGTTAAAATGATTTGAGATACTAAGTAGAAAAGGAATTATAAAAATTATACTATTAACTTAGTAACTTAAGGAGACAGAGGATCCATTTTATTGTACTTGAAACTCATCATCCGGGATGTACAAAAAGCGGACATTGCTTTCTGCAGCGCAAGTTTTTCAGATCAATTTCATCCCAAATACTGAAACGTTCGATGAAAAAGTAAATTATTCAAATGACCACAATTACTAGTCTAATTTCAAGCTTGACTCATTTTAAGTTATATGCATCTGTGATAAAAGCAATGTCGAAGAAACAGCGAAATTACTGCTCCTTCGCTATTTTGAAGGAACTTTGGTCGCGTTTACCGAAACCCCTTCTATAAAAGCCCACGGAGGTTTTCCGTCTTTCGATCCAGTAATAGATCTCGAGAAACAAAATTATAAAAAGAGCATTTTTATGTCGTGCACTCTTCATGTAGGCGTGCAAGAACTTCATTTCAGCAATACGTCCCATTATATTGGTTCCTTGGGGTAGCACCTTCAAGCTGAGTAAGACAGTCCCTAAAAACGGATCGATACGCTGAGTAGTTCACATAGCAAGGTTTAAAAGTTGCTACGCCCCATTGCGACTGGCTGTTGCTGGCGCGAACGAAGCTGGCAAGTCTTCAGAATGCGGGCGACCGCCTTTATGGTAGCCGAATGCGACTTGTGGCGGATTTACCGCGAGCGTTCGAAAACTGCCACCGCAGCCTCTGCTTCTCGACGCGTGCAGGTTATAATTCGACACTCCCTGTCAGTGAAAGAAATCAAGTGAAGAACAGGCGGCTGTAACATGTCACGTATGAGGTAAAGGAGTAGGAAGGCTAAAATACTCAAGCACGTGGCCAATGGGTTAATTCACTGCCGCGATTCAAGACTCGCTCTGCGTAAGATATAGCTGAATTACCGACGGCCCGACCAAAAATTTGGAGGACGCTTAAACTTCGCCTTTAGGAGTGGAACGCGATAACATTCAAAGATCCCTGACTGCTTCTCACGCTTCCCGGCAACTACAGCGTATGTAACCGTAATGTTCACCGGAATACGCTGGCGGTGAAAGCTATGAACGAAGACGGGTTTTCTGGTAGAAACGCGACCTCTTGCGTGGGCCGCGATGCGGCGGAGGCCAGCGCCATCTGGAGGTGTTGCAAGGAACCGGACGCGCTGCTCCGTGGCCTCCAAGATATTCGGACGCAGGCGCGCGCAAATTTTAGACGCCGTGACTGGTCTAGGAATGGTAAGAACGCTGCAAAATGGGTTTGCTTGAGGTTTCGAATAACAGAATTATGTTTTCTCGCATATTCAAATTACAAACCGACTCTATCAATTCTGTCGGTTGTGTGTAAGTTGTACTTTACGATTTTTCTACGTATTTTAACTTGAGAAATTGAAGTAGTTCAATAACTTTCTTGCGCCTCATGGAGGGCCGGGGTATGCGTGGTTCGAATATCTCTTTGCCGAAACGGCGTCCGACGGTGGGTGCCGGACGCTGACGCCTGATTTTCTGCGACACGGGGCTCTTAATGCTATCGCGTTAACATACGTATGTCTATCGAATTTTCGGGAAGAGATGTCTAGGAAGGAGCCAACGCCTGCCGTTCACGCGCTTACAGGAGAAATTCGTAACTTTCGAAGAGCTTCCAGAAATCACTACTTGGGAGATTCTGCCCATCGGATAAAGTGAGCCATCCTGCAATGGCGTTCCCTCAATTTAAAGTTCGAGCAGTACATACGTGCGTTGCTCCGCTGACTGCAGCGGGATAGCACTACATTTAACGCGATGTGCAAGTATAGGTATGTCGGAGACATTGAAACGCACTGAATAATCGAATACGTTTTATTTTTTTATTTTTGGCCGAAGCTTTCTTTGCCTCCAGCCCGCCGTTTGGTGTCGGTTGGTTTCTCACTGGATCTATTTATTTATTTTTTATTTATTTATTTATTTATTTGAAGTACCTTACAGGCCCATAGGGCATTGTGTAAGGGGTGTGGCGAAAAATCCCAACAGTGCATACACAACCACATGAAAAAGAAGAAAGTACAATACATGGTAAATAAAATTTGTGCACATAATATCAGTAAAGAAGAAGAGACTAAGCAATAGTGAAATAACGAGAAGAAATATGGTGCATAGTTTAGAGCGCACGATAACATAAAAAGCGCACGACGCATGAATAAGTGCGCAACTCGTCAAGCGTGTTAACGCAAATGTAAAAAAAAAGGGAAAACGGAATGCTTAACTTCAGAATATGCACTGATAACATGAATATGAAAGATGAATAAACATGAACGCAAACACGAATATGAAACATACTAAACGACGGCTTCAGTGAAATGTGTAATAGGTTGCTGATGGAATGTATCAGGATTAGACAGAGATGCGATGCTGTTTGGTAGATTATTCCATAATCTGATGGCTCGTGGAAGTGCTGATGAATTAAAAACTAAAGTGTCACCAACATCACGTAAGACTCAAATGATTGTGCAATCTTTTGGACGTGCGGGATGGGACATCGAGGTGAAAGGAACATGATCTATTGGAGCTTACATACTTGTGAAAAGCTGTTAGGAGGGTGATGTCACGGCGTGTGCCTAAAGATTAGAGAAAAGGATCAGTTTTAATCTGAGTGACGCTTGAATGGTAGTTACAGTTTCTTGAGATGAATCTTGCGGCCCTATTTTGGATGGATTCTAAAGTGGTGACCATATTGTTATGGTAAGGAGACCAAATGGAGGAAGCAAACTCAAGTTGATGGCGAACAAAAGTACGATAGGCTAGTTTGCGAATATTAGCAGGGGAACTTCTGAGGTTACGGCGTAGGTACCCTAAAGACTTAGAGGCGACGGCACATATGGATGTGATATGATATGACCATGAAAGATCTGATGAAAGGTTAACATCGAGATATTTGTGATCGGAGACGTGAGGCAGTCATTCATCTTGAGTATGCTATGCATAACTAGAATTGTTATGTTTGCGGCTGAATGAGATGACTTTACATTTCGATGAGTTAAGGGTCATCAACCATGTTTTGCATCACTCTTTGATAAGATGAAGATCGGATTGGAGTGCCAGATGGTCATCAGCAGAGTTAATGGGGCGGCAGATGATACAATCATGCGCGAAAATTCGCATACAGGGAGAAATGTTATCATAAATATTTTTTGAGGCCAGGCTTCTTTTCTAAACGTGGTCGACCGTAGCGACAAGGATAGAGCTGTTGGTCCACGCGCCGGTTGGCGCCATAGACGTAAATTAAAGAAAACAAGAAAGAAAAGTCCACCTAAGAAGCAGTAGGTTCTGGCGACGACAGATCAAACCACAAAGGGATGAGAAATGCATTGTGCATTTCTTCACAAATCTCCTAAAATAGCGCGTCGAACTATGGGTGCAGGTCACGCGACTCTTACATCCATGGCGGCTCACCGCTTCTCGTGTTTCACACATTTGCAACATTTTCTGGGTATTTTGTGCATTTTCTGTCCATCTATACTATGGCGTGTTTTGGCATAGCGCCACCCTTCAATCGGTAATACTGGGACTGCCCCAACCATCTGGCCTGGAAGGCGTCCGGCTGTGCCCAGGAAAGTCTTACGCTTTGCCCACTGAAATAGCTCATTAATTTCAATAGGCAACAAAGTCAATGGCAAGCTGCAAAGGCGCAGTAGTAGAGAAGCGCTTTAATTTTCAAATGTATTCGTTTGCAGTCAACCACAATTTTAGAGATCAATTTTTTGTGTAGTAAAAGAGGAATTATTCATACATGCCCTTGAGGCACGACACGCGTTTATTTTATTTGAGGAGATAAATACGGACGTACCGTGTATACTCTCAACGCACGCGAAAGCAAACGATTCTCCCTCAGCAAAGCCGGCTTCAGACATACGAGACGGAAAGTGTCTTGGCACCTCTGGCTATCAGCGGCTACGGCAGGTGCGAAATCGTCTGCGGCCGATCCCTATACCGTGCATCTACTTGGCGCAGCTTAGCTGTAGCGCGCACACACTCTAAAGCTGTCACGTCGTTAGCGGTAGCGATATGGGCAGAGCCATGCTAAAACACTCTTTTAGCGTTGGGATGCGGACAATCACGTCATTTTAAATGACAGCCGCGTTCGAGCCGGTTCATTTAGAATTTAGGCCTCGTTGGTGGGACTGGCATGGTCAGCATTTACAACGAGAAACTTGAAGCAGGGGCAGTAAGCAGGGCACACACACATTAGCTAACACACTCTTCCTCTCACAAGCTAATATGAGTAAAGCAGAGCATGTCCACAAATGCATAGGTGACAAAGAGAAAACCTGTAAAAAGGCACGACTGCGGCTTGGCTGCCGAGTATCGCGGTCATTGCGCGTGCACCACCGGGCCTCAATCCGACAGAATTGCAATGACGACAAGAGGGGGAAAACAACTTGAGATCAGCGTCAAAGAGATGTCTCGGGCAGGGGCCTTTTATTAGTTTCAGGCATTCGTTCTGCTTGCGTCACGAAAGCGCCTGTGATGATTTCTCCGAAAAGTCAGAAAAGAAAACGAAAAAAAAAAACCCAAAGAAAACGCATTCGAAATGGGTCGGAACAGAAACACAAACCTCTGCGACCCAAGCGTCAGAGAAAGAATGATAACTTCGCTCGATCTCGCAAAGCAATTGCCTCGCGGCGCTTGAGTGTCGCTACCGAGATATCTGCTCACTAATCGGACACCTCATTCAAAGTGCCACTTTTCCGTGGCAGCATAACATAAAGCAAGTTTCACCGGTTTCCAATTTAACTGGATCGCAGCAAAGCCGTGAAGGAAGCGTTTATGAAGTTGAGGCGACTGGAAATTTAATGTAAGTTGGCGCCTTCTTTTTGACATGGAATCCGATGTTCGAAGCGGGACCACATATATAACCTGGCATGTATTTTAACGTGATATAACACGCGTAAAATGTTACGAAACGTAATATTTATTGCGGCGGCAGAAGGCCTTAAAGTGCAAATAAAAGCATAGCCCAGCCAAGGCACTAGCTTACGCTTGCAGCAGCATTCGGGAGTCTGGTGTACTGTGATTGGAGATATGAATGAATGAATGAATGAATGAATAAGCCTTTATTTAAACAGTGAGTTGTCACTCGAGGATCCATTCCGAGAACCCTCAGGTCTGGACCGTCCGCCGGGCCCGGGCGACGAGTTGGCGCTGGTCGACCAAGTCCGGCTTGGAGATCGCAGCCTTCCACGTTTCAGTGAAGAGGTTTGGGTATGCCTCTGCTGCTGGTGGTTGGTTGGATATATGTAATAGAATTAAGATAGAACTTACCTTTAAATCAGTTTTTATTCTTTGTTACGGACGTTAGACTACGCGAAAGAACCCTTCAGTGGGGTTCGTGAACTATGAACTTATCATTAGAGGCAGTGAACGCTCAACAATGTATCTGGTGCCCTAAATGTTTGAAGCTTGATCCAGCTGAATAAGGATGTAGTAGCTCGGATGCACTCTCTTCACTTCCGTCATTACAACACCGTATCTGTACCGGCCAAGGACTCCGTCGACAGCCCGAAGAGGCTGTGTGCAAGCCGGTGGACAGTGTGCGCCAGCGGCCGCCGACGCTGTAATGCGACGAAGCCCGCCGGCGATATCAAGTTGGTAGGCCAGGTCCAGCACACCGGCCTACAAAGAACTCCCAGCACGGCACTGCAGGAGAGGGCAGAACGCACCAAAGTAAGGAGTTAAAGCACGATTACTGTTCGGCAGGAAAGTAAAATCGGCCTATCCCCCCCACTCCCCCACCGCTCCTGCTTCTAGGCGCGTGTATGTACAGAGCGCTGTAGCCGCTTTTCCCCTACCCCCGAGCCGTGAGTCGCCGCAGTTTCACAAGAACACGAGCCGTTGGCATCCCGAGGCACACGAAGTCGGTGTGCTGTTTTGTTATCCGCGCATGTTCAGAGACAACAGGCGTAACGTTTCCTCAATTCTGCATTGAAACCTGGCTTTAATTCTGATTGTGCTTTGCACTCAGCTAGCGCTGCTCACTTTCCATTACTTACCGCGTCTTAAAGAAAAAATCGGAGTGAGCCTTCTTGGCTAAGTGATCGTCCTTTTGATACAAACTGTTACTGTGTTCACTAAGATGTGAATATGATTTAGGCAATGTAGCTTGTGTTCCGCAACTTCTGTTTGCAAAATTTCATTGATATAGCACTTTAAAATTACATCACTCCGATGTCTTGTTCACCACCGAGAGAGAATGCGTCGAGGAGGCAACCATATTAAATGTTTCCGCTACGAACAATGCTGGTCCTGTAGATTTGCCGTCATATATGCTCGTAGTATTTGAATAAGCCCACTCAAATCAAATCGTTGCCTTCATACGGGATTACTTCATACGGGATTAGGATTTTATACTCAAAGTTAGATGTTATCTTGGTTTACATAATCTGGGTACTCTATGCTACGCATTCATTCATAAACATCTAAACTATTGAACAACTTCCTAGGGTCAAACCTATCACTCACATCTTTCTTCCTTACAACATGTCCAAAATCAAGCCATCCGTATTATGACTATTGGAGTAATCACCGATCACATGTTACTGCACTGTATTGCGATATTAACACACTTCGCATTACTGATGGTGCGAAATTTAATGTTTATATATTTGGGTATCGAGGAATTGAATACCATCACCTCGTAAAATTTGTTTTGATGCAAGAACTTACCAATACAAATATTACACGTTTTTCTCTAAACAACAATTTTTTACTGCCAAAATCCAGACTAACTACGGTACACAGAGTTGATTTTGTTTTAATTAAATTGTGGAATTCATTACCTTGTAATATTAGAACAGCAGTTTCTGTGTCATCATTTGAACGTTTGCTTCATGATTTTATTTGTAACCAATTACACAATTTGACTAACGAAATAACCTGATCTTTATCGTTTTATGCTGAATAATGACCATTTAAGTATGACTAGAATTATTGAACAACCTAAATGATCGTACTTGTTTAATTATTTTATTAGTGATTGTGTCACAGCTGGTACTTCATTGTAATAGTTTTTTTCTTATTATTTTTTGCCCTTTAGTAGTTTTGCATTTAATGTAACATATTTCGGAGGTCCCCCTACAGTGTTTTCGCTATGGGACGTCCTTCTGCGCGATATCATACCCAGCTTTGTACATGAATTTTAACAGAATAAACTTCAACTTCAAACTTTAAACTACTAATCAGACATATGGGCAAAACGAGAACGAGGTAAAAAGCGGGAGCCAACGTAAAAAGCGGCAGCCACCTGGAACTAGTCGTGGCAAGGCCATCGAGAGTTGCTAATAAAAGGCTAATCAATAAATTTATATCGACTTGTGGGCTATGACCCGGCTAGGTGTGACCGTTGGCGTGACAAATCGCGCGTCATACCACCACCACATAAGCCGCTATTCTAGAGTAATTTCTCTGTAATTGGCTCGGCGAAGAGCTGGGTATACCACAGAGAGCTGGTTATTACAGGGGTAGCGGGAGCCATTCTGTTAAATTACTTAGCAGCCGCTTAGGGTCATATGGCAAGTGTTTATCTTCCAGGAATCACAGAGATAATTCATGCAGCACATGACGCTACAAGTGATAATCGATTTCTGCTTCTGCTGGACGCCCTGTGTATTGTTAATCTAAGTAATTTTGCTACACATTCCCTAAGATTTCCACTGACGCTTTTGGCGACGTGAATCCTGGTTAGCCTCTTAGCACATCAGGTGCGAAGGAGTCAAGCATTGCGTAGCTTATCTGCGAAAGTTAGTTCATTCGATCGCCGTTTTACGAAATTGTAATTCGTAAATTTGCTGAAGTTCTTAAGTGTGTTCGGAAAGGAACACACACATACGCACCCCCCCCCCCCACACACACACGCACACGCACACACGCACACACGCACACGCACACGCACACGCACACACGCACACACGCGCACACACGCGCACACACGCATACACACACATACACACGCACGCACGCACACGCGCGCGCTCTCTCTCACACACACACACACACACACAAACACACACACACACACACACACACACACACACACACACACACACACACACACACACACACACACACACACACACACACACACAAGAAGGAACAATTGACTCGAAGACGAGCATGATAACCTTAAAACATGTCTTGACCAGCAACCTCTGAACAACTTCTTGTGGATACGTCACACCTCGTGACTACTACTACTAATAATAATAATAATATTATTATTAATAATAATTATTATTATTATTATTATTAGATAGGAAAACACAGCCACACATAGAGAGGGAATTAGGGAAGGAACAGGCTGGCAGCTGCCACTAAGAGGGGCACACAGCCTACCTGCTCTTTAGGAAGGGGGGGGGGATAGAAAAAGGAAGTTGAAGATAAGGAGAATGCAAGTAAAGAAGAAAGAAATAGCAAGGTGAAAGGCCTCAAAGACGAAAGTAAAGCAAAGCACGCAGTGAGCAAGTAGAAATACCCGCACTAATCACAGAAGGATGTAAAAATACAAAAAAAAGTTAGCAAAAAAATATTGCGTCCTTTGCAAACTCTCTCATAAACGGTATGCCAAACCAGTTTTTTGTAGAAAAGTAATCAGGGTGCGATGATCGAGCCTAGTCGCGTCGAGAAGCACGGCCACTCTGATACAGGCAATGATCAAGGGTCGTACACTGCAGGCCAAGTAGGCTATATAGTCTCTTAGTAGCGACGTACGCTGAGAAAGGAAAGCAGGGTACTCTAATGTAATCCAGTGCCTCGCACGAACCGCAAGAAGCACACGTAGGACTGTCTATACGTCCTTGCCGGTATAAACGTTCAGGCATCAGGTCACAGCCAATCCTTCCCTTTAGCAATAAAGCTCTAGCACAACGAGGCAAGCCTCGCACACGAACATGGGGGGGAAAGGATCCTTTTGTAACACGCTGGTCTGGGTGCTCCTTGAGCAGGTATCTTAGAATCAACAGACGAGCATCGTGAAGCCTGCACAAAATTTCCGGGCGGTCACATTCGTTGTGAGCACAAGACGAAGCCAGTTGATCGGCCTCTTCGCTTCCGGCTATACCTACGGGCGAGGTTATCCTTCGGCCAACGGGGTATACTCTGAGTTGTAATTCTGCTGGCAGACTCACGATGCTACGCACAACTAAGTGGGCGATCAGCGTTATTTCTGTATAGTATGCTGAGGGCAGCGCGGGAGCCCGTACTTTAGAGCAGCATCAATCGTTGCCAGCTCCGCAGTTGTTGATGAAGCTGCGTGCAGGAAACACCCGTCGGATGTCAGTTGATGGGCAGAAGAAAGCTGCAGAGGGGTTTTGGTCATCCCTGTGTACAGATGCGTCCGTAAATAATTTAACATTATCTATAAATATTTCAAATAAGTGTGACAAGGCCAATTGTAATAGCACCGGGACAGAAAGTGTGGACTTTTTTTGTGCATCTCCGGAATTTCAAGATAAACGTAGAATATACATTTGCTGAAACCTTCCACAGGTGTAACTGAAGTAGCCCCTTGAGAACTGCCTGCAATGGTTTTAAACAACGCCGCCGTTTTCCCCATGCGAGGGAATGGGTGCTGAATCAGCTGATTAAGAAGTGCTTGGCCATCCGATGCACGATGTAGACGCTCGATGTGGCGTAGAGCTCTGTGGTCCGCTTGCAGACTGTTAAGCTAGAAGTCAAGTGTAAACGCCCAGAAGCCCCTAGAATCACCTAGATGTTCGATATACAAACGCCCATCGTTGGTGCGCGGATGTCGGGAGACTGGAACAACATGTGAAAGGCGAGCTGGTTAGTTCGTTCATTCCGCGACGTGACCAGAAGATCTTTAAATACCTAAGTACCACGCACACGAAGGGAGACATGGACATACGAAAGCAATTCTCTAAAGTGGCTTAAGAATCACGTTAAACATAAGACTACGAGGAAAGGAAAACATCACTATATGAAAAAAGCAACAAGAAAGAATAAACAATGCGAAAGAAAGTAACGAAAGCACTAAACCACCGTACCCACGAGCCTAAGCAGTGCGTTCCCACTAATATTCTACTCGTGTGTTATTTGTGTGTGTTTCATTCACGTTACTGCGGCTTCCTCCTGTTTCAACTAGCCTGCATGCAATCCCTGATAAACTAGCTTGGTTATCGGGTTACCTGCATGTCAGGCCACAGTCTCTTTCTTTTAACTACGTAAAGTAAGGTTTACTTCAGACAACTTCGGGGTTTGTAGTGGGATAATATGGGTTTCTTGTGGAAGCACTTTTGCTTGCTGTTTATGATAATGGTGCTGTTAAGGTAACGAAAGTTACTGCGGTAAAACTACGACCACACGCCGATGTTTGTGCTTTTACTAGAACGTTGCTAGTGATCATTACAGTGTCAGCAACATTTTTTTGTTTCTATGTTCTGCAAATGGATCAAAACTTGGCAGATCATTACACGTGACAAATACTGGTAATGAGCTTTGCTAACAAAAGAAGAAAATAAACTTTAATTTAGTTATGCCAATGAAGAAAGCCCTTTGCCACAGAAATTAAATATCTTTGTGAGACTTTTACTAACAGTGTCGAGTGGCGGACATGTCAACCCGGCGCCCTATAACGTAAAACTATTCCAATATGCTTTTATTCCAATCTCCTGACGTTAAATTTTCGTAACCGCCGACGCAAGCATCGCGCGGTGACTCGCAGGGTTGTCTGAAGAGCCCAATGAAACGCTCTCCTCGTTTGTAGGAGGACACTTTTGTTTCCTTTAAAAACCTATAACAATGCCTACACTGTGCGGCTTGTCTTATCTAATTGGCTGACAAGAGGCAAGGTGCACGTTCAAGTGAAGAGGGATTCGATGGGGTCGATCCAGTGCACTGAAAATAGATAACCGGATGAAGAGGATGGTGCCGGCGTCTGCGATTGGTCCGCTTTCCGTTACTGAGTTGCGGTGGCTGGTCGAAAATCGCGGCGGCATGCAACGGAAGGTTAAGAATAATGCTAAAACGGATCCTCAGCAAAGAAGAGTTGGCAGAGCGAGGTCGTAAACGTGCCGAGAATGCTCGAAAACGTTACCCGGCGGCGCAAAAAGTTTTATTGTACGCAAAAAAACCCATGCTCTCCGTCAGGCGCGAGCAGCCAGTGCCTGAGCGATTGGTGGCAGCCACCTTTTATTCCTTTCGGAACGGGGCAGCCTGTGGCTATTCAGAAAAAAATTCAGTTTTGTTCGGCATATTAATGCATCCTTAACGCGGTCACGTCACTCTGGGCGCCATAACATAAAGCTATTTCAAGCTTTTCTATTCCAATTCTGCAATCATCCCTCGGCCATTGGCCAACAACTTTTTTTAACCACCCCCACTTTGCCTGCCTGTCAAGCGACGTCACGAAAACCGCGGTAACTCCCCATCTGATGTGATGTGAACACACTGATTATGCATGACTGCAAAGAACAAAAGAAAAGTAGTCATTTCTGATTCGACACCTTTTCGCCATTCGACCTCGGCTATTGGTCAAAAGTTTTCGCGCTGCACCCACTTCACCTGCCTGTCACGCGACGTCACAAAACGGCGGAAACTCACCGCGGTAAGGTGACGTGTAGGCGTTAAAGATGCATTAATATGCCGAACAAAACTGAATTTTTCTCTGAATAGCCGCAGGCTGTCTAGTTCCGATAGGAATAAAATATGGCTGCCGCCGATCGCTCAGGCACTGATTACTCGGACCTGCCGGATAGCATGGGTTTATTTGAGCACAATAATACCTTATTGCGTGGCTGTGTAACGTTTTCGAGCACTTTCGGCACGTTTGCGGCCTCGCTCAGTCAACTTTTCTTTGCCGATGATCCATTTTTAGCGGCATTCTTAACCTTCCGTTGCATGTCGCCGTGATTTTCGACGAGCCACCCCAAGCTGAGTAAGGGAAAGCCGACCAATCGCAGACGTCGCACCACTTTCTTCATCCGGTTATCGATTTTCAGTGCACTGCTGCATTAGTGTATTTTTCATTTACATGGTCCAAGAGTGGCACAGGTTGTCTTACGTTATTGCCTATTTTGAAGAGACACCAAGTGCATGTTACAAGTGTCCTAAATGCACAGCATAATGTTTACTGCAATAATTTTATTCATTTTCTTGAATAATAAACAAAGCAATAAACTGAAAGCTCCTTTATAAGGTGTCTTCTGGGAGCTCGACTGGAGAGCAGTGAGGGTACCGATACTATTGTTGCAGAGCAGCCCTCTGGACCTCTGTCACACTCTCAAGAGCACGTGCCTGGTGCTCGCCTTCTGCCACCAGGCGGTTGAGTGCCTCCAGCAGCAGAATGTCTTGCTGCAGAAAAAGTGTATTATTTGAATGAATCAACCACATATAAAGTATTCTTTACAAAGAAAAATGCTCGTTGCACTATTGGTACTAAGTGCGCTTAACTGTGGAAGCCTTTAGTGTAGTATGCATAATAAAACAATCTGTTGGGACAACGTTGCTTTATTTTTCATAACTGGGGTTGTCTTTTTCAGAGCCAATTGTCATGTTGATTAGTGTGCCAGCAGCTGAGGTGTCCCCGCACCTTCACGAGTCTTTACTGTCAGCCCCACAAACCTATTTTTGTTCATTGCAAAACAAATGCCTCTCCCTACAATCCTGTCTTATGCGAGCTGATTGCATCCTATGCCTAGAAACATCATATTTTTGTCCCATTACGCAATTTTCTACCATCCTCGGTTGCAGTTCTCTCTCCTTGACATCCATTCTGTCACGCTTATGTAATCACCTGTTACGAACTGGCAAGAAGAGATTGAAGACGTGCATGGCCTGCCTGCTGATTCCATTTTTTTTCTTAATCTCAACTAGCATATCAGTTGCCACGGTTTACTACGCCACTGTGTTCCTGCCTTAATATTATCTCCAACAATTTTTGTTACTTCGCTTTCTGCACAGTCCTCGACTTCTCCAGTTTCTTTGTTAACCTCCAGGTTTATGTCCCATATTGCATAACCGGTAGAATACAATGATTCTAAACTTTTTTCAAGGGTATCGGTAACGTGGCGATCACGATTCGGTAATGCGTTCCATGTGCTCTTCAACCCATCAAATTTTTGTATAAGTTTCTTGCTTTATATCAGCACCTGCTATTGATATTTCACCTGGATAAAGATACTCTTCCATAGATTCTGCGGGCTTAATGTCACTCATGAATTTCTGTTATCTCACCAAGTTAGTGAAGATTATCTTTCCATATTTTCGCGGGCCCACGCGCATGTAAAAGCACGAACACTCATTGGTTCTCAATGCCTTTTTTAAAGGTGACTTAATCCGTGCACTATTATTATGCTAAATATGAAACAGCCGAAATATAGTTATCTGCAGTTTGTCGATGTGTCCTTCACTGTGTTGGTAGCGAGATCCATCGTTGGCACCACGTCCTTGTCGCATTGTAGCTATATAGGCTGTCTTCCTTTTGCACACACTATGTAATATTCGTGACGCTCGCAGTCACGCAGAGTGGAGGAACTCAGCGCACTCGCAGAAGCAGCACCGGACAAGTTGTTTGTTCAGCATTGCGCCGTGAACAGTAGGTGCGCGTTGCGATCTGCAAAATCGCCGAAGCTATTGGCAGTCTTACGGGGTGCACGGAAAGATTGCTCACGGAGGAACAGAACTATCCAAGAAATAGTGGTCATCGTCGAGCCTGATCACTACGTCGCGCACTGCAAGCTCGTTGTACGAGTTTGTTTACATTGGGCCTCTTCGATGTTTTGCCGCCATGCTCACCCGGTGAATGGATGTGATGACGCCACCACAGCGTTCCCTCGTCGTATAATGCGAAGCGTACTAAATTATAAATTAGTCTAATACACATTCAATGTACATCTTGTAAGATTTAAAATGCTTCTAAACCACGGTAAATTAACCGTGGTACTAAATTTATTGTACTAAATGCATTTGTTTTATAACTTGCTTGTGCATGTAATGCACTCGGTGTAACGACAAACAAGTGAAAGAAGGCACGACCATGCACCGACGGTATGATCACGTGAGCCCCGGTTTGTCGACCGCCCAGAAGGCAACGCCCAAGGAATGATCGACACCCAGAATAAATCTTGATAAACCAATGAAACTGGAGGCGTGTCGAAAGATAAGCTGTGTCTTGGTACCATTTGTGCTTTCATCTTGGGGTGTCGCCAGAGGTCGTGAAGATACCGAGTTTCGCCAAACTCGGCGCATCCTGCATGGCACCCTTGAAATAAAAAAGTTTGGAATCGCTTTACGTTATAGCACCCCTGGTTTGCTCGCAGGCTCTTCGTAACGCGCTCACTAAACAAATCAACAAAACAATGCAAATGTACGGCGTACAAGACATTTCAGCAGCCAATTCTAGAGTAGGTAGGAGTGATTTGCTTCCTTTCCCATTCTTCTGATGTGAAAAATAAAAAATAAAAAATATCAATTTCATCAAGTAGAAGGCGATCAGATTTGTTTTCAGTCAATATGATTGCTATTTCTCCCTACCATCGCACATTCATAATCTATTGCTACTATATCTGGCTCTGCGGCGCTCATTAGAACCCCTATTCATGGTACACCAAGATTGTTCACTAATACTCGGCCATACAAGTAGGAATTTTATTGACAGATCAGTCGTTGCTGCCAAATCGCCCTCACCTACTAAAACTTGCCCCGCTTATGTTGCATACCAATTGTTTCGAGCCCGCTTGCTCCATCCCTCTTTCTTCCCCCAGATAGTGCTGAGGTGGTTGTAAAAATTAGACCTTTCACTTATTAGGTATCTGCCATTCAACGAGTTTTCACAAGTAACAAGCCTGCTCTAGTTGTTCATGCCATGTAACAGCGTTTCGCTTTCCCGACATGTTCTGTATTGTTTTGTTCCTTGTACAATAGAACTCTGGGAATTATAGTTTTAATTCTTGTTATTCTTGCACTCGAACCTGCCGTCGCCTTCCAGAGACAGTGGTATGTCGAAATAAATAAAACAAATAAAAGAAGTCCGACTGAAGAGTATGATAAATTCAATCGAGCGAAGCCATGGGAACGCAAACGGTGATATTGGTTTACTACGCAAGCAAGAAAAAAAAACAAGAAAAAGAAAACGTTTCTGGTTTTAGTATGGGAAAATTAATTTTACTAAACAAAATGTACAAAAGATTAGGTGTAAGTTATACATAAAGGATGAATGAGTGTTGCAGCCTCACTCACACAAGATAGGAGCTTTTGGTTTGTTCCTGCGACTGAATGGTAAGGCGTCTAGCGCGCCAGATTATGGAGACATATAATGACGCCTCCAGTCAATACGCTGGATGGAGCTTGGAATTTATTTGCAGTAGGGTTGAAATCTGGGCCAGTTGGTACATACTTGAAGGGAAAAAACCAGTCAAAAAACACAAAGGACAAGAGGAGAGATTCACACCACAACGACTGATTCGCACCACCAGTCGTTGTAGTGTGAACCTCCCCTCTTGTCCTTTGTGTTTTTTGACTGGTTTTTTCCTTCAAGATGAAATTTATATACGCCTTATTTTCTCACACACATGTCATAGAAGGTATTTCCGATTACTGGAAAGTCGCGAGAAGTGTGAAAACTCATAAATCTGGCCGTAAGGTAAACGCACACGCATAGAAACGGTGGTTTCTCTGTTATGCTTCCTAGAGAGGCCCTGAAGAACATCTGCAATCCTATCACTTCTCTCTTTGAAAATATTTAATAGAGACTCCTAGCTGAGCGCTTCCAGGCAGCTCCACTCAGACCGGTGTATCCTAACAATCTGCACACAGCCGCTTAGAGGGAACGTTAGTGCAGGTGCGCCAACGGCCATGCCGGTAGCGGAAGGGCAAGGCTGCCCTAGCTCGCTCCGGTGCAGAGTCGACTGTAGGAAGCGTGGAGGTGCGTACAACTGGGCTCCATTGTCATTTTTTAGCCAAGCTGACTGCTCGTCGTTCCCGTCTCTGGTCTCCGCAGTGCATCGGCGCGTGAAATGCGAGTGGAGCGGACCGTAAGCGACGCACAGCTAGAACTTTCTGGAAGGTATATATTCTTTTCCGTAAAGGGTAGCGTGTTTCGAGGCGTGGTTTACATATCGTTCGTCAGATCATATACGGTGCTAATAAATTGGCAAGAACAGTTGACTAATTCGCACGACGACGCATTTGATTTCTGAAATTCTGGAGATCATTCGATCACCGGTCACACTGGGAGATCATGCAAAAGCGGATTATGATGGCAAATAGTTTTTTGAATATTGCTAAAGGATGCATTACGGAGTCCAGGGGAGTATTTCCTAAATATCCCCATAGAGGACATGTCCATTTCGTCTGCTGCTGAGGTGCCGATTGGCTGGGGACGCCTGTCTCCTTCTCATGCATACTCCATGCCAGCCAAGTAGAATCTCCTCTTTCCCCCCAGGGATTCGATAACGGCGTTCTTCATCGTTGCACCACTGAATTCAGCTGTGTAGCTACTCTCGCCGTATGTAGTCGCCAGAGTCAGCCACTCAGCGGTCCGTTTAGGATTGGCAAGTGTAGGTGTATGGGCAGAATGAGAGAGCGATTCTTGGTTGGGCGTGAAAGGTGGGGTTAAGTGCAGCGGAGTGGGAGGGTGGGGGCTAAGGGGGAGGGCGGTTGGGATAGCCCCCACGGTTAAGTTAGAGACAAGGGTGTAGAGTGTGTTCATAGTAGCAAACAACTTCGGCCCCTTAGCCGATATACTCGCAGTTCCGAACACCTTCATGCCAGTTAGCCTCTATGGGATAGCCACCTTTAGAGGATCTCCGGGTGATCGCCGATTATGGAGTAATCCTGTGGTTCGGTCGTTAGCTCAGGCAACAGAAGCACCAACCTTAAAATGAAAAGTATTCGCGACTGAGGCAATCGGCAGACCCCAAGAGCACCACGAGACAAGCATAGCGGAAGAAAGATGCACTCGCGGAGTGAAGGCGGCAAGTCAGACAGAGGAATTATAACACATGCTGCGGCCATTTTGCAACATCGCTGAAGCGCTTCAAAACGACCAGCCCAAAATGCCATCAGAAGAGCAGTTGGACAGATATTGTCCTAATCCAGATTCAATTCAGCTTTTTTTTTATTATTGAAGTGGATATTAGGAGTGGTTGGCGCCTTTATGGTGGCACCGGCTACTCCTTGTCACTTGGCAAAGGAAGCAAATTTGCGTAAAAAGGGAGAATAGCGACATGAAATATGGCATTCAGTAGAACACTGGATGAATAAAAAATATACAGTCCAACAGTACATCAGTCGCCAAGTTCTGTGCATTAGTTCAGTCCAGGTACGCATATATAAAGTCAGATATTTTGTAGAACCAAAACACACAACACATGTAATGCACTGCAAGTACAGAACAGAATTATACACATTGCGTAAAAGTTGCGATCACCACATAAACCAATTATGAACCACGGACAACACTTGTGTTACTCATTTAGCGTATTCGGATCATCTGATACCTAATATTTTCCCAAAATGTTGGGGTCCTCTAAAAACTTTTTCAGAGCAAGAAGCGCTCTTTTTTGAAGGCCCGCAGTTGGCCATGGGCCAAGTATCATTTTTAGAGTGAATGCTCTTCTGTCTAACATCAACAAATTTGCTTGCAGTACCCTTCTTTGTGGATCGTATTTCGTGCGCTCGAGAAGAAGATGATTCACATCTTCGTCTGGATGGCCAGAAGAACACTGCGGACTAGAGACACGTTTTATCCTGTACAAGAAGTGTTTTGTAAATGCAGTGCCAAGACGCAGGCGGTGTACCAATGTTTCAAATTTTCTGTTGTCTCTTAGATTTTGCGGCATTGATAAGTTTATACATGGGTCTACAAAGTATAACTCCGACTTTTTAGTTTGCTGATCAAACCAGGTAGTTTTGCTGAGGCGACAAGAAACCTGTCTCAGGAGTAGACGGACTTCACTACGCAATAGAGGAAGATTGGTTGTCTCCGCGTTATTGTGCGCTCGATTCGCAGCTGCGTCCGCTGCAATATTACCAGGAATATTACTGTGCCCAGGTATCCACTGGAATGCAATTACGTGGTTCATTGCCCTTGCTTTTGTAAGTTCTTTGAGTGTCTCATACAATAGCGAAGTGTTCAAAGAATTTTTCCTATTGCTCTGTAGTAATGTGAGAGCGGCTTGCGAATCGGTAAAGATAACCCATTTTTGCGAATGTTTTTCTGATGTTATGAAACGCAAAGCACACAGGATTGCAAACAGTTCTGCCACGGTGGAAGATGTCTCTCGGGATAACTTAAATGTTTGCTCTAGCGCTAAATGTGGAATGAGGAATGCTGAAGTCGAGGAATTTTTATGACACGAACCATCTGCATAAACGTGGATGTACTGGGGATATAAGGAGTGAATTTGGAAGAGTGCCAGTTGTTGTGCGGCTACTATGAACATGTCTCTCTTAGATATAATCCCTTCAACCGATAATTCTATTTGAGGACATGTTAACATCCAGGGAGGGTAACAAACATCCACTTTGAATAATTCGAATCTTGGTAATAATGCTTTATGTTCTCGAACAACATCGTGAATTTTGCTTCTGTTTCTTTCGGTAAGCGCATGGTTTAATGGATGCTTCTCGTGTTGGGTTAAGGTGCGATAAATATTTCGGCATGTTTTAACCGTTAGTATGACTGGAAATGGTGGGTGCCGAGCTTCAGCAATTACTAAAGAACTAAAGAACAAATACAGCTTTGTCGTAGGAGTGCGGAACTTGCACGCACTGCTCGTGGGACATACTATACTAGCAGAGTCATAAGAAGCCAACAAACGCTGACACCAAGGACAACATTGGGGAAATTACTTGTGCTTAATAATTGAAACAAAGAAACAATAAATTAATGGAGGTTAAAGTGGATGAAACAACAACTTCCCGCAGGTGGGAACCGAACCCAGAACCTTTGCATTTCGCGTGTGATGCTCTACCAATTGAGCTACCGCGGCGCCATTTTCCCATCCACTTTCTTGGGTATTTATGTGTCCTAGTAGAACCCTGGGAGTGTTAGCCAGCGCCACTACTCACAGACCTTGGCGGAGGACGTGGAACATCCTTTTTGCCTCAGGCGTCACGAGAACGTGATCTTTTTTGGGGAAGGCAACTGGTCAATAAACCCACATATGCTACCTGAAGGCATCAATGTTGCCGGATTCGAGACAGGATTCGGATGCGAAATGCGGAGGTTGTGGCTTCGGTTCCCACCTGCGGCAAGTTGTTTTTTCATCCACTTTAACTTCCATTAATTTATTGTTTCTTTGTTTCATTTATTAAGCATAAGTAATTTACCCTATGTTGTCCTTGGTGTCAGTGTTTGTTGGCTTCTTATGATATGACTAATAAAAATCGGGCCGCTCGGTTAACCCCCTTTCTTCTCGCTTATACTAGCAGAGGTATCATACACAGAATAGAAGACATCTTTACGTTCTTGTCGCGCAATGTAAGGGTAAAGAAGAGCTCATTCATTCTGTTAAGAGGAGGCTGATTTAGTCCGCACTGCAAACGTTTCTGGGGAAATTTCCGTAGACGCCATAATTCATTTATTGGCATGACCGAAAAAGGAGACGTTGGCCTACAGATATGGGCGCCGGTTACTCCTTCTTTATAAACGAGTGCTACCGTTAAACATATAGTCTTGTACACTTAGGCGCATTACTTGTGTTGAAGAACGAGTAAAAGAACAGTTAATAAACACACGACTACATTACAACGTAAGTCAGAAACAACACAGCGACATTACAACGAACCTCTCAATGTCGAACAGTGCGAACAAGAAAGAAAACGGGCAATGTATTACATTAGGGGCACGGCGACAGTACAAACAAGGAACCAATTTAGGAACGAAGCGCCATTTAAATCCGTTAGCAATGTCCAATTAACAATGCTGCTGTCCTCGAGAATTTTTGTTCTATGAATGCAGCTTTTTTTGCGCACAAGACGAGGACACTTCTCTTCCTGAGAAATGTACAGTGTCCAAGCGAAAAATCCACGTCCTTCCAGACGTCAGCTTGCCTCATGACGTCCAACAGGTGCTCGGCTTGGGACCCAAGTTCGCCGTTCAGAGGAGGCGGACAGTCCCGGAACTTCTGGCCCTTGTCAGACAGGTTGCCCGGTGTGCTTCAGATGAGGAATTTGTGCGGTGTGTGTCGGGCCATGTGGACTCTTTACACCGGAGCGGAGTCCCTGGACCGAAGCTTCCTGTAAGGCGAGCCTTGTATTTCCTGAAGGATAATAATCTGTGCGTTTTACCGGCAGACGAAGAGGGACGTTTCGCGGTGCTATCTCATCGTCTTTTCAATGAGAAAGCTTTAGAAGCAGTGCAAAACGCTTTTACAGCACGCAGAAACCTGTCAATTTCAAAAGAAAAATCAAAGGCTAAAAAAACTGTGTAGCAGGCTCAAATTAGATTGTGTTCTCAAAGGTATAGGAGCGAGCAATCTAGATTGGCTCGATGTGTTTTTCAGTGCTAAAACACATAAGGTTGACACTCCTTTCAGAGCTATCATCTCTAAAAGGGGAACTTGGCAGAAGTCAATTGCCGTATTTCTGCAAGGATCGCTTAGTCTGTTCCGCACTGATGGCCCTTTTCTCGTCAAAAGCTCTGATGTTGTGGCAGACTACGTCAGGCAATCCTCACATAAAACCTCGTGGCGTTTTCAGTTCACAGCAATGGTCTGTTTTATTCCTTACCCCAATCTTGCCTGCTCTCATCTGTATAGAATAGCATTGATAGGTTTGGAAGGGTCGCCTTTATGAATAAGACGGGGGTGTCATGTAGTGGTTTTTTGGAACTGTTCAGTTTCCACCTTCAGCCCACTTTAATTCAGTGGGCGGGCCGGCCATTCACACCGAAGGAAGGAATCACCCCCGTTCTGAGCGATTTATTTTTAGCTGAACTGGACAGAGGCCTCAGTAGCCGCCTTCATGAATTTAGCATCGCAGAGATCTTTAGGTACATGGATAATTTTATAAAATGTTTCGTGACTGCAGGTCCGAGCGTTTCAAGACGCTAGCTACAAGCGCACTATCCTTCACACGTCAGGGCTTGTCACCTTTAGTTTTAAGTCATGAGTTGCCGTCTCACGGAAGCCTACACTTTCTCGGCATCAGGTTTTTATTCTGAGGCAAACGTATGTACTGGAAATACGAGCCTCATGCCAACAAGGCACTGCTCCCGTATGCGTCAGCGCACTCAAAGGTGGTAAAAAGGGGCATCGGGAAGTTGTACCTTTTCGATTCTTTAAGCAAGTCTTGCCCAGAGCGCATGGCCGACAGCTTCTCTGAACATGTCCTTCGCCTCAGGAACCTGGGTACCCCACACATGTCCTCGTTAGCATTGCTGAAGCCCCTTTGAAGCGCTTGTCACCGCAAATAATTGATGCCTTTCAGTCTTCCACACTTTACAAAAAAGTCGCAGTTATTCCGTATCTCCACGGCATATAGCATCGAATAAAAAGGATTGGCCAGCGGGCCAATGTAGAAGTGGTTTTTTCCGCTCCCTATAAATTGCAATCTTTGTGCAGATTGACAAGTGCTTGTGCCCCCAAAGAACCTGCGTGCAAAAAGAGACATCAGTCAAACTTCGTTTACTGTGCGGAAGGAATAGTTTATAGTGTGCCTTTGAACTGTTGGTCCAACTATATTGGTCAGAGCGGACGATGTGTTAATGACAGGTTACGGGAGCATCGCTACAGTGGGATAGATAAGAAAGGTTTTTTTTAATGCCCACTATAGAAAGTGTATGCGTAATCAGGCAAACGCCACAAATACGGTCACGTGTAAACCGGTATATAGTGCTTGCTCAATTGTCAGCAAAAATAGTAATCAGTTGACCCCAGAAATCATCGAAGCGGAATCGATTGGCAGGTGTGGTGACACCTGTGTGTCAAAACCGTCTATCGCCCTTTCCAGCAAGGAGCTATCCTTCTTGCGTAGAGATAGGAATATTCTGCGGGGGTTGCACACGCGATGTGTCATGGATTCTGCTATATATGTGGTCACTTTCTTCAAAATAAAACACTGTCGTAAGTCTGCGCTCGTGTGTCTCAGCGTCTTCTTTGTCCTGGACTTGTGCGCAAAAAGCTGCATTCATGACCTACCAGCATGCCGACACAGTCACCTTAGTTTTGTTCAATGCTATCAAAGTGCACTTTGCCTGACCCTTGTTGACAACGGGCCCAAGAGAGAAGAGAGAGAGAGGGAGGGGTATAAGGAAGGCAGAGTTGTTAACCAGTCATGAGTCCGTTTGGCTAATGTTTTCTTTAAACTTTATGGTGTACGATCTGATGAAGGCATTTTAGAAAAGGTGATATTTGTATTCGTCCGCAAGGCCGCAATTGCACTTTGAAATTTCAGAGCACCCCATTCTGTGCAGAAAGTGTTCCGTATAAGCAATGTCAAGCCGTTATCTGTGAATAAGGGTTTTAGGTCTTTACCTAATGTAAGTGAAATTCTGCATTCAACAAGCGGATCAATAAAAATTGATTGGAGCTCCTGGAATTTCTCTCTGACCATATCCTTCTACATGTTTTAGATGATGTGGCTTTCACAATATAGCCTAGATTACTTCCTGATAGGGAGAGGGACAACACCTTATATATCCGATGATCCTGTCTTACTGCCGTATCGGCTACTGTGTTGACTAGAATATACAATGCTGACATCCGCTAACAAAATACTGTACTTTGCGCTTGGTTGGCCTTTATGAGCTCTTTGAGTGTTTCATAAGCTATAATTTCGTTTAACATTTCTATATATGTGCAAATAAGGTCTCACATTGCTTAAGTCCCTAATTTACAGTGAGCCACACGTTCTTTCATGGCATGCTTTAACGCAGAGTGGAAACGAATCGAATTTGTATAAATAACCGCCTACTTCATTCAAAATTTAAAATATTGCTATTGCGATGTCGTGACCTACAAAAATAAAATGACGCTTTCACCTTGGGTTTGCCGTCTTCAGATTTCGTCTGGAAACTCTGTCCCCGGAATGTCGGAACCTATGCCCCACTGTACATATAGGCTAACTATGCAGTCAGTATATGATGCGTGTAGTCTGTTGTCGCTGTAGCAGGATGATCATGACACTTCAAACAAATCAAAGAGCAGTGGCTACCATGGAAACATCTTGACGGGGAGGAACTCCCAAACATTCTTTCAAGAGTTTCAGTCGATGATTTTGCCGTCAAAACCAGCCTGTTGAAAGTGAACGTGCGCTGTGAAAATTAATTTGCAACAGCTTATCGATAGCTCCACTAAGTTGCTTGGAATATATAACGCTAACAAATTAAACCAGCGATTTCCTGCCATTTGTTTAATGAACAAACATATAAGTTCCTTCATCGTATTTCAGGACGACTGCACTTGTAGTTCTTCGCAACTCTTGTCAATTCTTTAACTTTTCATTTTGTTCATACGCTTTGCCAGCGTTCAATTTCCTGTGTAGATGTTCGTTTTCTCTTTAAGTTTAAACAAAACAATGGCCTTGAAGGACCAGTTGGTCTCAGATAATGATAACTTGTTTTCCAAATGAACATAATAAGTTGCACAAATCATCGTAATGAACTATGGCATGTCTAGTCGGCCTCCTGTTCTATCCGCAACGCTCAAATAAACTGGAGAGAGAATTCAACTGTCGTTTCTCATCGTCTAGAGCATTGCAGCATCAGCAGTTTTGCTAGGAGGACACATCGTTGAAGATTCAATAATATTTATACTCGTATTGGAATGGTTTCTGCTGGAACTAGGTACACGTTAGTTTGGGGTAGTTTTCGCTCAGGTTTAAAAAGTAAGGTAAAACGAAATCGCGACTTTGGTGGTGGAACCGAACCTTTATTTTTGACTGATGACCATGCGCATGAGATGCTCGTTTACACAGGAACGGTATGAGTGTCAGCACACTACACCGGACGTCTTCACAAAGAGCATGCGTCGCTGGCGGCAGCATTGAGAGCTTGAGACGACTCTCTGCTGGTGCATTTCAGTGGAGACGCTTATCCATGGAAGCCCTTGCCGAATCCGTAGCCACCGTATCCACCATAGCCGCCGTATCCTCTGTATCCACCTCCATAGCCTCCGTAGCCGAAGCCCCTGACTAGGCCGATGCCACCATAGCCTCCGCCGAAGCGCCCGAATCCTCCGTAGCCGAAGCCGCCGGCAGCAGCCAGAGCGAGGACGACGGCGAGGCAGACGAGGAAGAACTGCGAAGTTAGCAGACTCTGATAAAGTCGAGCACACTCTAGAGGGGGCTTTCACGAGCCCTGCTTTAAGTACAGCGTTAAAATATTGCTCCCGTTTGCAAGTTAATTCATTCCGACAAAATTTTTGTCGAGATCAAAAAGAAAGACATCATGTTTGAACCATCTTCAAGTGAGGCACAGTGCAGCGAAACGTTGTTCCTGGTTCTCGAAGAGGCCGAAATTAAAGTGGCCAGCAACCAGTCCACTCAGCGTAGCCTTCATGTTGCTTGCTTAGATAGCTCCACCTGGTTGGGGATCATCACTGTGTAAGAGGCCCTTCTTTCACATTTTATTATTGCTTATGTGTGATAATTATTTTCTATTTGTCACTTCTCCGCATTAAACACAACTCTTGTTCTGTACAGTTTATTGCAACTAATTTAATTCTGTTTTACATCGGTGATGAGAGGATTATCAATTTTTTTATAAGCATTTCTTGGTTGCCTCAGCAAATTTACAGCACCAATCGAAAACGATGCCCTCCAAGGAAGCATGAATTGCCTCGCGGACAAGTTGCTCGCATGGTAGTATTTCACTGCAGTTGTGAACTCGTTCTTATTACACCAGCGCAAGACTACTGAGCAACATTAGCGGTAGGCCGAGGTTAGAGTTTAATAATAAAAACTGTCGCACAGAAAATCTAATTTTCCACAAGAACAGTAGATTTAACAACCTTTAAATAAAACAGAAAGCGCATGAGATAAAGTAGACAAAAAAAAAAAAAACGTTGTCAGGCTTGAGCGAAAGAGACTTGATCTCGCGAGAAACTTTGGTTAGTAGTGGCAATGTCGACACTACCGCAATGAACTTAGCCATCTTGGCGCCCCTTTAGGAGCGATATCTAGTCATTTCTCAATAAAGGTCATAGAAAACACAGGAGAACACAAACTAAAAGCATCATGACACAACACCAATAACATCATGCACAGTTTACGTAAATGGCCAGTAAGAAGCCAGAGTGGTCAGTTATACCGCATGCAGAGTCCGTCCACATGTAGCGGCTAATCTGAGCACGGAATAACACCGACGGTACCTTGAAAACAAAAACAAAGTGATGCTTGTATCTTCAAGCGAGGCACAAAGTACAGGAATACCGGAGCGGCACGGAATCCGCGTCGCCTCGGTTTCTGTGGTTCATCTGTGTTTGCTTCTAGCAGAGGCCGAAAGTGAATTGGAGGGGAACTGGTCGACTCACCGTAGCCTTCATGTTTCTTGCTTCGATAGCTGGGACGAGAGCAAATGTCATGACATGAACGGGGGTCTCCGCGGACCGCTTTTATAGGGAAACCGCGGCTCGCCGGGGACCGCCTTCCAAGTTAGAAGAGGAGAGGCGTGGCGCGGGGAAGAGGACAGCGAACTCTGAGGATCCCACTGCCCTCTCCGACACGGCTCGGGCACGCTGGCCTGCAGAAATGGAACGCACAGAGAAAGAAGAAAAAAAAGAAGAAATTTCAAGGCCCCGCGAAGCCGCAGTTCGGCCGCACATCGCGACTGCCGCACTCGATGGCAGCCCAAGGTCCCCCCGAGGAAGATATGGAACCACACGCGCAGGCTTACCAATCGTTTCCATCGCCCAGGTGCCCCTGTTCAGCGGCGGAGGACTTTCTCGGCTTCCTCGCGCTGCGCACGAGTGCCGGCGAGCTTGCGTTCTTTATTTTTTTTTTTTTTTTTGCCTGGCCGCTGTGACCATTGGCGACAACGAGCCGGGTCCGAGAGACTGACAGTGCCGAGAGAAGTGAGAAAAATGTGTTTGCAAAGCAAACTCGAGTGCGAGCGATCACAGAATACGAACTTACTAACCGACCGGGAGATCGGCACCGGCCGCTGAGATAGAGATTTTTCCGACCGGCCTTGCAGGCCGCAATGCGACACTCAACGCAAAAAGAAAAAAAAAAGGTTTGCCTAGTGTATGCACAATGACGCAAACTCGTAATGCGGTGCCCATTAGTTGTCGCCCTTTTAGCGTATAAAAGGAGAAAAAAATGCATTCATGCATACAGCTGCGCGTATATTTTCCCGATAGGCGACGAAAAAAAATATCGTAAAAGAACAAAGATTAGTGCATAGTCTGTCTATAATCGAAGATAAGCCAGAGTTGTAAAGTGCGAGCTGAAGTACGCGAAGGAAAATAATTTCGCCGGCCCATGCATTCTTGTGAGGCAAGCGAAAAAAAAAAACCGAAAATGCAGAACGGTAGATACGAGGAGTATAGGAAATTGCAGCGGCAATTTTTTTTCTCGGCCGTTATTAATGCGTGGCTGCGCGGAAGCTACAAAAGGCAATTTGAACTGGACGCGGCGCACGCAGTAGCCCTTCCCGGCACGATATCAGCATCGGTAGATACATCGGCGGTTTCTTGGCGCGCTGACCCAGATAAGGTCTCCACGCTTAGGGACATGCTCTGCATTCGATGAGCAGCCAGGGTGTCCGCCGGCTCCGCCGGCATCTGAAGTGGGCGCGGGATGATTGCTGACGATACAACAGTGGAGGCTAGTTGGAAAGCCGTAACCACGTTTGCAAACAAGTATAGAAATGTGCGCACCTTGGACACGTCGTCATAAGAAATAAAGCTCCATGGAACTGCATGAATTTACATCTTTACTCCTTTGCACGTAAGAGAACAAATTTTTGTTTAAACCAGAAAGACCATTTCTTTAATAGGAAAATCGAGAGCAGGAGCATGGCTGCAGGGCGTAGCCCGACACGCGCACCACCATGCATTTGAGTTTCCACTTGAAATTCCACTTCCAATTTCCACTTGAAAGAAATGTGAAAGGGAAAGCTACGATACCCATTGAACTATAACTTAACGTATAACAATTGCGACACACAGCGACGAAAATGGTGTATACCATTTTCGTCGCTGTGTGTCACCATTTAAATGGTGTGTACCGAATGGGTCGTTACACGGAAGCAAAGAAACGCCCCATTATTGTAAAATTTGCACGTTTCAAATCCATATCAATTACACTTTCAGCTACATCTCAGCTTAAAAATTCAGGGTATACTGTTCGCGAAGATTATTCAGCCCGTGTCAGATTGGCCCGGAAAAAACTTTTTGCGTATGCTCAGCAAACTAACGCTGCGTTCAAGATATGTTTCAACAAAGTTGTTATTGGTAGCAAGCAATACGTCTACAATGACGCAACCGATACTGTAACAGAGCTATTGTCATCATAGCCATCACCACCACCTGCTTTCCGCCCTCTACGTGCCAATCTTCATCAAACATCATTGCTAACAGAAATGCGCGGGCTTCAAAGAACATGACTCTAATATTGACAAATATCTGCAGTTACCTCCCAAAGAAAGAAGCAGTAGGGTCCCTTCTTGAAGATAGTTCCGCGGACATTGCTATTTTTACCGAGTCTTGGCTAACTCCAGATATCGACGACACAGAACTTCTTTCCGAACGAAATCTTTTATTGCTTACAGGCTCGACAGATCGGGAAGAAGGGGTGGTGGCGTCCTTGTTCTCTCGAAATCAGAATTGCATACATCCCCCGTCCATGTTAGTTCCTCTCACGAGATACTTTGCGTTAAACTGGCCCTTCCTAGCTGTACAAACATTATTGTTGCTTGTTATCGGCCTCCTAATTCCGACTCCTCCTTTCTTACCGACCTTCACTCCGTCCTACTTGATCTGCACTCTCGGTTTGTCCATGCGAACTTCCTACTTTGTGGAGACTTTAACTTTCCCGATATCGACTGGGAAACAATGTCAGCACCTTCCGGTCCGTCGAACAAATGCATTGACTTAGTCCTCACGTTTAACTTCACCCAGACAGTTAAAGTGCCTACTCGTGGCGACAACATTCTCGATCTTGTTCTCGCTTCCAAACCTGAGTTACTTGAGTCATTAACAAGCATCACTGGTCTGAGCGATCACGAGGTGCTTGTGTTCAATTTTTCCGTACCCATACTCACAAAGCAACGCTCCATAAAATACATTCGCGACTACAATAAAGAAGATTTTCGCCCTATTAACCGTGAGTTAGAAACTTTTTTCCACCTTTTCCAGCAGGCCGCACCCACTAGATGAGTAGAATAATATTATTTGGGGTTTTACGTGCCAAAACCACTTTCTGATTATGAGGCACGCCGTAGTGGAGGACTACGGAAATTTTGACCACCTGGGGTTCTTTAACGTGCACCTAAATCTAAGCACACGGGTGTTTTCGCATTTCGCCCCCATCGATATGCGGCCGCCGTGGCCGGGATTCGATCCCGCGACCTCGTGCTCAGCAGCCCAACACCATAGCCACTGAGCAACCACGGCGGGTCTAGATGAGTAGAACAAAACTGGTTGCTCTACAAGAATAAAATCTTATGCCTTGTCGAAACCTATGTCCCCCTTGTCTGCATACATGGTGACTGTAACAAGCCCTGGTATAGCAACGCCTTGCGACAGTTAGCAAACAAAAAGAATCGCCTCTATTGTGCGGCCAAGCCCACAAATTCTGTAAAAAAATGGGAAACGTACAGCAAGTGCCTACAAGAATACACTAGCATACTACGACGTTCTAAAAAGAAATTTTTTCACGAAGATCTTGAAAACATTACACGCGTTAACCGCCAAAAATTCTGGAATCTGGTCCACCCCGTGCAAAAGCCGTACTCAAAACATTTCTTTGGTTAACCATGATGGCTTACATGTCCCTTATATTGAGCGCGCAGATGTCATGAATTCATATTTTTCCTCCGTGTTCACCCACGAACCTGCACTTTGTATTCCCCCAATACCTGCCACTAGTTTTTCCCTAATGCC
The DNA here is from genome assembly GCF_050947875.1 of Dermacentor variabilis. NCBI lineage: Eukaryota > Metazoa > Arthropoda > Arachnida > Ixodida > Ixodidae > Dermacentor > Dermacentor variabilis. The sequence continues at coordinate 158,223,428 of NC_134568.1, read as the reverse complement.
ACCAGTTTTATAACCCATGAAGGTATCGCTAAACTCATCGACAACCTTAAGTTGTCAAGCGCTCCTGGACCAGACAACATAAGTGCCAAAATATTGAAGGGCACCGTGAGCATTTCTCGCCGTATTTTGCAAATTATTTTTCAGCAGTCTGTTTCAAACAGCGAAATACCAACTGATTGGAAAGCTAGGAAAGTAACCGCAGTATTTAAGGCAGGCAATAGATCCGATCCTTCTAATTACCGCCCAATTTCATTAACATCCATTCCATGCAAGCTACTAGAGCACATTTTATATTCGCAGATCGCTTCACACCTCGACAATAACGCTTTCTTTTATGAAAAACCGCGTGGTTTTAGATCAGGCCATTCTTGCGAGTCCCAGCTTTTCGAAATCACCACAGACCTTCGCTTAAACTTAGATTCTTCTTTTCAAACTGACGTCATTTACCTAGACTTTTCCAAAGCCTTCGATCGCGTTCCACATCGGCGTTTAATGGCAAAACTGTCCTGCCTCCGCATTAACCCTTTAATCTTGTCATGGATTGACTGCTTTCTCTGCGAACGCTCACAATATACAGTAATAGGGAACCACAGATCGCAAACTACTAGAGTCATCTCTGGTGTCCCCCAGGGATCGGTGCTGGGACCACTCCTTTTTCTGATATTTATAAATGATCTTCCTAATGCCATATCATCTTGTATCCGCCTCTTCGCAGACGATTGTGTCCTTTACCGCCGCATATCTACTCCCGATGATCAGACTCTGCTTCAACGCGACTTAAATCTCATAGAAACCTGGTGCGCGTCATGGCTTATGCAACTGTACATTTCCAAATGTAAGTTCGTGCATGTATCAAGTAAGCGAAATAACCTCAGCTATCCGTATTCATTAAATTATACCCCACTCTCTGAAACAGAATCATACAGGTATCTTGGAATCATCGTGAACAACAAACTAACATCGTCTGAGCACATTGCAAAACTTTGTACAGATGCTTCTAAGTTGCTTGGGTTTATCAGACGATCCCTCGCTTTTTCACCCCGTTCTGTCCGTCAACTCGCCTACGTAACATTCATCCGTTCGGAACTCGAATATGCCTCGGCGATCTGGAATCCCCATCAGAACTATCTAATCGATCAGCTGGAAGCCATCCAAAATCGCGCGGCACGTTTTATCACATCGCAGTATGACAGACGACACAGTATAACTCTTATCAAGGCATCCCTTTATCTTCAACCCCTGGCACTTCGGCGTAAAATTTCACAGCTTTGCCTATTTCACAAATTGTACTATACCTTCCCACAGCTAAGAAATTCTGTATTACACCCGCCGCTTCGCACCTCACGCTGTCTTTTCAACTCTTTAAGTTTGCAGCGCATACATGGCTCCACAAACTCATTTAATAAATCTTTTTTACCTAGCTCCATTACATTGTGGAATGACTTACCCGATTCCATAGTTACTGAAATAGAACCTAATAAATTCAGGCACTTATTAACAGCACATTTCAAGGGCTGAGTATGCGTGTTTTGTTTTGTTTCCAAGTTGTTCTTGAGCCGCTGTGTCTATCTTAGTGTTGATGCTTCTGATAATGTTAATGTTGAACATGAACCCTGCACTTTGTATAGCTTTTCTGTTGTTACCGACCATTGTATATGTAACGACTGCTCCCCCCTCCCCTTATGTAATGCCCTAAGCCAAGGGCCTTTAAGGGTAAATAAATGATGATGATGACTTGCCCAATTGCGGCCTGAGAGCATGTCCCAGATAAACTTATTTGGGCAACGCCAGTTGAATATTTTTCTAACCATTAGTGGCGTGCAATGTATTTCGGTGTTCGGTCGGCGGGTTGGCACTTGGAGCCCAAGGTAAAACCACAGATGGGGCAGTGCAGGGCGACGTAGGCTGGGCCTCTTGTGAATTAAGAGAATCGCAGAGCAAAATTAGTTTTGGAGAGAGACTCAGGAACAGGGATAAATTGGCGGCTAAAGAGCGCAGGTACCTCAGAAGCGCGAACGCAGAATGTAGGAATAGGGCAAGAAAATTGGCAACCAAGCACAGGATAACTGAAGGTGTAATATACAACCAGAAGGTTGTCAGAAAGAAAATGAGAGAAACAGAGACAGTGAATTGGATGTAAAGAATGGAAAGACAAAAAATACCATGGAGCTTTACAAGAATGGGAAAAAAAGAAATCAGAAGGGAAAATGCGTACTATAACACAAATGGCAGTGCCTTGCTATTTGAGGCTCACGTCGGTTGCCTAAGGACAAAAACATCCAGGGAAAATGAGCGCAACAGGAGGATACATGTGTATGCTGTAGCAAAAATGCGCGGACCCTTCCACACATCCTAATGTAATGCGAAGGGATTCACCCACTGAGTACTGTAGGTAACGTGCACCTTCCAGAAGCGCTCGGATTTACTAGGCGGAAGCATCAGCCAGTCAGCAGTCGAGATAAGCAAGATCCGTTTAGAGTATTGGTGGAAAAAAGGAGGGAAGAAATTGATACGCCCTGATCTGTTATAGGCGTAGGTAGCGATACAAGGTAGATAGAGAAGTTTCGCGCAAGGCACTATATATATATATATATATATATATATATATATATATATATATATATATATATATATATATATGTATTGAGGAGATGCATACAGAAATGCTAGAACGGAAAGCATGTACAGCATAACTGATTAGCTCAAGCAGGCTAGGCGACTATTTGTCACAGCCCGTTTATAAGGAGATGCCAACAATAAATCGTCGTCATCATCATCACCATCATCGCGCTGGCGTTTCGGTGAATTCAAGCGCTGTCGCACCGAGTTAGGAGCTAACGACATCTCATTCACCGTGGCCATTAGCCATAGTTTCGGCATGGTAATGGCCAGTTTGATCGTGTTGCCTAGGACCAGATGTCCCAATGATCGGTCGTTGGTTGGTCCCGAACGCGAGGCGGTTCATTCCAGCCCCCAGAGAGAACAAAATTTACCGCTCCTATTTGCTCAAGAAAACGGCGCTCTCTCTTGCAGTCTGGACAGTCAGGGGTGACAGTATTTAATGTGCAACAGTGGACGAAGGAAACCAGGTCGGTGAAGAGTCAGGAATGGCTGAAATTCCCTACACCTCATCATTGGAACTTTCACGTTTTTCAGTTTCTTCTTTCTGGCAGTTCGACATATTTAATAGATAAGTGGTGCACCAAGTGGTTCATGCTGCTTAACATTCCCAAACGCAAACGTATTCAAATTTTCCGCAAGCACGCCAACATCACCCATGCGTACTCATTACGCACAGTCAACATCTGGCAAGTACAAACATATCGTTACCCCAGTATCCTAAGCGCTAACAAATTAAACTGGTCGGAACACATCACGAAACTGATCGCTGACAGCTCTAAAACAGTAGGCTTCATGAGCGGGGGTATTCTGTAAGAGTCCACCTAGTGGACTGTCCATTTCGGTCGCTGCTGATTGGCTAGGGCCGCTCGTCTCCTCCTCTCTCATACAGCTGCATCCAATCAGCAGCGGCCGAAAAGGACAGTCCACTAGGTGGACTCTTACAGAATAGCCCCCCAGAAGGGCCTTATCGTTGTCACCCCCTTTCGTCCGTAAACTGGCACACGAAACTTTCGTTCGAACAAAATTTGAATACGCTTCCATAATTTGGTGTCCGCATCAAACATACCTAATCAATGCAATAGCGGTTGCTTTCACGTTGTCGAAATTAGAATTGTATAAATGTATCTTCGCATTTGAAGTGATGTTGTATTTGAAGTCGCCTGTACTCCTATTCTATTTTGCTGCATTACTTAAACTGCGTTATTTCAATTTATTTTTGTTGTAGCATCTTTGACTTGTGTTGTGCATACCTCATATGATGACTATCCTCCCTTCCCCTTATATAATACCCTGTAAAGGGTCCTTAAGAGTTCAGTAAATGATAATAATGATGATGATGATGATGATGATGATGATGATTTGCGTTTCCCTGTTCTCTTTTGTTGCTGCGTTCCCGTGGCTCTTGCGTGCCGGTTTGGGAGTGCAGCGTTTGCAACGCGACACTAACGAGAGACGGTGTTTGTGCCTCCAGGAGAACATTTGTGCTGCAGGAACTGCTCGGAAACATTTGATTTTTGTTGTGTGCGTATGTATGTGAATTTCAGAACTGTTGTCGCTATAATTCTTTTCTTCATTAGTCGTTTGAAGATTTCGCATCGTATGAGGCACGTTCATAAAAGAGGAACAGCCGGCGTCGGCTCAGGCTCCATCATCATGTTGAACACAGGTGGGGGTGGTGATGGTTAAATAATAATAATAATAATAATAATAATAATAATAATAATAATAATAATAATAATAATAATAATAATAATAATAATAATAATAATAAACAGTCGCAAGTACAAATCAGAGAGCTGAAACAAGAAGCATTAGCTTGAGGTTGGAGAAATACGTGCATTTCTTGGTTAGAATTACAACGCATACGGTGAATCGTTCATTATAGAGAAAACATGATTGCATATACTTATATAAAACAACAAAATTGTCGCATTTCACTGCGCTGTCCTTCCCGAGTTTTATTTGTACATGTACTACATCACCCGCCGCGGTTGCTCAGTGGCTATGGTGTTGGGCTGCTGAGCATGAGGTCGCGGGATCGAATCCCGGCCACGGCGGCCGCATTTCGATGGGGGCGAAATGCGAAAACACCCGTGTACTTAGATTTAAGTGCACGTTAAAGAACCCCGGGTGGTCTAAATTTTCGGAGTCTCCAAACTACAGCGTGCCTCATAATCAGAAAGTGGTTTTGAATAAAGGGAAAATCAGACATCCACCCGCTCGTAGCAATTGCTACAAAGGAAACCCATACGGGTTCCTCGAAAGAAACGCCTCAGGGTTGAAGAAAAATTCGTCCTGGTCCGGGACTCGAACGCGGGACCACCGCCTTTCCGGGGCAGCCGCTCTACCATCTGAGCTAACCAGGCGGCTAGCAGATGGCAGGGCAAAGTCGAATTTGTCGACAACACACGAAGCAAAGGCAAGAGTTTGACGTAGTAGTTCTGCGGAAACCCGCAAGGTGGAGAGAAGGAAGCCGTATGGGTTTCCATACGGAACCCATATTCTTTCGAGGAACCCGTATGGGTTTCCTTTGTAGCAATTGCTACGAACGGGTGGATGTCTGATTTTCCCTTTATTCATTACTTCTCTCCACCTTGCGGGTTTCCGCAGAACTACTACGTCAAACACTTGTCTTTGCTTCGTGTTGTCGACAAATTCGACTTCGCCCTGTCATCTGCTAGCCGCCTGGTTAGCTCAGATGGTAGAGCGGCTGCCCCGGAAAGGCGGTGGTCCCGGGTTCGAGTCCCGGGCCAGGACGAATTTCTCTTCAACCCTGAGGCTTTTCTTTCGAGGAACCCTTATGGATTTCCTTTGTAGCAATTGCTACGAACGGGTGGATGTCTGATTTTCCCTTTATTCATTACTTCCCTCCACCTTGCGGGTTTCCCCAGAACTACTACGTCAAAGTGGTTTTGGCACGTAAAGCCCCATAATCGAATCGAATGTACTACATGTAGACAAAGGATAGCAAAAAAGAAAGGATAAAGGTAATTTCTCCGAAAATCTATTCTGCAGTCAGGCCTTTCAGTTTCACGTTGCACCCGCCGTGGTTGCTCAGTGGCTATGGTGTTGGGCTGCTGAGCACGAGGTCGCGGGATCGAATCCCGGCCACGGCGGCCGCATTTCGATGGGGGCGAAATGCGAAAACACCCGTGTGCTTAGATTTAGGTGCACGTTAAAGAACCCCAGGTGGTCAAAATTTCCGGAGTCCTCCACTACGGCGTGCCTCATAATCAGAAAGTGGTTTTGGCACGTAAAACCCCAAATATTATAGTTTCACGTTGCGACGTTGAGTGCACTGAGCGCCTCTGGCGTGTAACAACCCCTAACGAGACTCACTTGAAAAAATAGCTAGCTCATTTATTTATTTATTCATTTTTATGCAAATAAATAAATGAACAAATAAATAAATTACTCAATAAAAGAAGAAAGAAAGGGAGATGTGACGATAAGAGTGAAGGCGGCTACAATCATGATGTACGAAATCCGTAAACAAGTAAACGCCGAGCAAATGAACACTAGTTGTGACCGGTATCGCCGATTCATGCGTCATTCGACGGATGTTAAAGCTATCAAGATATGGCTCTTACGTCGTCATTGTTCACCGTTTCGCAGCGTGGTTGCAAAGGCGTGAGCGAGCGCATAAGCCACGCGCAAGGGGAGAGACATCGCGTACCACGCCGTCACGAACAGATCCGCAGCGTTCGATGCTCCGGAAAACCGGAAGCGGCAGGCAGCGCAAGTCTGTCAGCGGAGATTAGCCACAGTATAAGCGAAAAAAGAACAACGAAGAAAAAAACGTACTGCCTTCCAGTCACACGTGACTCTCACGGCCATGAAATACCAGCGGGATCCGCACGAAAGTGCTATACGATACTGAAGGAATACGAGGACAGCCACTACCTGAAAACGGGTGTTTTTCTGTGCGGCCCCATATATGTGTAACAACAATGAACGAGTGAAGACGATCAGCAGGAGGATTATGCAAAACGGCCAGCGCTCAATGCTGTCTGGACCGAGTGCTGTGTACTGTGGCTCGTGGCAAGCAGGTTAGGCAAAAGAAGAAAAAGAAAGGAATTCCGCGGCCTTCCAAGAGACTCTTAAGAAATGGTGAGGCATCGGTATACTAAGTAGAAGCCCTTGAAGCCTCTGTGCTAACGTAGCGTGCAGACCCGGCAGAATCTTTGCAACTGCTGCGTCAGCTCAACGAATGAGATGCATGCCAGCTTCGCGCGACACGTGCATCTAGAGCATATACCATATAACAACACCAATGAAATGTATGACGAAGTATGACACGCTGCGTCTCATGAAAATGCGAAAGTTATGCAGAACGGTGATATGTAACTGAATATTTACTGAATGCTATATAGAAGCTACAGACGGTGCCCTATCACTGCTGATTATTTGACCAGACAGACCCAATTTGGAGTTAAATTTGCAAAGAAATAATCATTTTAAAAGTTTGCCAATTAACTTTAACTATAAAGTGAATCAAATGAAAACGGAACAGTGGTTAGAAAATGGTATGAACCTAATTGGAGAACACCACATCCAATGGGGCTATAACAAAGGAAAAAAAAAAGAACTGACGCTATGAGCACTTCTTCATAATGATACTCAACTTCATACGAGATACAATATATTATACAATTTGGTGTCCATAACTCCAGGTGTTCCGTTTTCATTTGATCCATCCTTATATACAGGGTGTCCCAACTATCATGCACCAAGGTTTTAAGATATGCAGATGCCGCGTATCTGGACAAAACTAACGTAATATTGTTTGCCGTCGCTTGGAGATACTCAAAATATTTTTGCAATGCACCTAATTACACAATTAGTCTTAGTTAATTAATAAGTTCTCAAGTATTATAATTAGATGAAAAGCGTAGATGAGAAAATTGCGGAGCAATATGAAAAAATCCCGATACAGCTTTCTGTTGCTCAATACGTGCTACATAAAAGTGTTTTTCGGAGCGTTGTCAGAGTGTCACCCTCGAATACACGCAAACTGCCTCGAGCGGCCAGTTGCGCTGCAAAGGTACAAAAACTATCATCATCAATGGCTCATACTCCGTTACAAATCAAGATGGATGTTAAAAACGGACGATAAAGCGAATTAAGAAGGACGATAAAGTGAATCATGTGGATGACTAAGCGAATTAAAATGGATGACTAAGCAAATTAAGTTGACGATTCAGGCGAATTAAAAGCAATGAAGTTAAGATTGATGACTAGGCGATTTAAGAGTATGGCTAAGCGTATTAGTCTAATCGAATTAAGAAGATGAGTCAGCTAAATAAGACGATGAGCAAGCGAATTAAAATGACGACTCAACGAATTAAGAGCGATTAGTACGCGAATCAAGAGGATGATTATGCGAATTGAGAGGCATGGCTAAGCGAAGTAGACAAAACGAATTAAGCGGGATGTGTACGTCATGTGTCCGTCTTCAATGGATCGGTACTTGGGTTTTCGCTTTCAGGTCGTCTTAGGGATAACATAAGAGACCCTGTGAATTTGTTTTAAAAACATTAAGAAAGAAAGAAATCCTTAATCCTTGAACACTACAAATTCTACAAAAGGGTCCCGAGAACGCCACTGAGCCTCTGGATAAGGTGACGCATTCAGGGGATGTTTTCGCCAAAGTACCGGAAGAGCTTCGTACGTGCTGCGTGAGTATCGACGTCGTTGCGCGAACCAGTGGCACAGTGCTTGAGTCGGTCAATCCAACCTCCGCTGTGAAATACCTCGGGAATGAAGAACTTAGACTGACCACAGCTGATAGATAAAGCATCTTCGTGGTGCTTCCCGACGCCTTCTACAAGGAAAACGCGTAGCAGGCAATTGACCAGAACTTCGTAAGTTTCCCGGAGAAATTGTCGAAAGTTAAACGAAGAGCCCTGTCCAAGCTAAGAAGCTTCAAGTTATACAGAATGGCAGGAGCGGTTAAGAAGACTTTCAAAGATTCCTTGCGCATATTCTTCGCAGCAAGAACACATAAGCGCGAGATATTTTTCAGGGCTATAGTTACTGAAAAGGGTAGCACTACGTGTCTGGCGCCACGGTGTCCTGTGGCCAGAACATGTATATCGTCTGGCGGCGAGCATTAGCCGAGCAGCTTCCGGAATCGCTCCCCGGCATCTGACAGGAGTTTGACGTCCCCACCGGGCCTCGCGCTCCCTGTTCTCCCTCACCACTGCGTCACACCCCGTCCCCTTCGTCACCGGAAAAAGAGCTTGCGCGGCCGATGGAGGTGAGGTCACTGGAGATGTGCTAGTGACAGAAATATTTTCTGCGTTGATGCTCAAAAACGAATTGCACATTTTTGTGGATAATGTGCCTAGGAGGGCTCTGTTGGACACAGGCGCAACAATTTCGGTGATCATCGTCAGCATCAGCCTAGTTTATGTCTACTGCAGGACGAAGGCCTCTCCCTGCGATCTCCAATTACACCTGTCCTGCGCCAACCGATACCAGCTAGCGCCTTCGAATTTCTTAATTTCATCACCCCACCTAGTCTTCTGCTGTCCTCGTCTGCACTTCCCTTCTCTTGGCACCCATTTTGTAACCCTAATGGTCCACCGGTTATCTAACCTACCCATTACATGACCTCCCCAGCTCCATTTCTTTCTCGTAATGTCAATTAGAATATCGGCTATCCCCGTGTGCTCTCTGATCCACACCGCTGTCTTCCAGTCTCTTAACGTTACGCATAACATTCTTCATTCTATCACTCCTTGCGCGGTCCTTAACTTGTTTTCGAGCTTCTTTGCTAGTCTCCAAGTTTCTGCCCCATATGTCTGCACTGGTCGAATGCATTGATTGCACACCTTTCTTTTTAATGATAATGCTAAGCTTCCAGTCAGGGTCTGACAATGTCAACCGAATGCCCTCCAAACCCATTTTTATTCTTCTGTAAATTTGCTTCTCATGGGTCAGGGTCCCCTCTGAGTAATTCACCTAGGTAAACGTACTCCTTCACAGAGGATGAGTGGCGATCCTGAACTCTTGTTCCCTTGCCCGGCTATTGATCCTTATTTTTCTCTTCTGCATATGAATCTTCAACCTCACTCTCATACTCTCTCTGTTAAGGCCCTCATTCATTTGTTGTAACCCGTCCGCAGTGTTTCTGAACAGGACAATGGCATCAGCAAATCGAAGTTGCAGAGATACTCGACGTTGATCCTTACTCCTAAGCCTTCCCAGTTTAATAGTTTGAATACTCTTTCCAAGCACGCAGTGAATAGCATTGGGAGATTGTGTGTCCTTGTCTGACCCCTTTCTTTACAGGTATCTTCCTACTTTTCTTGTGGAGTATTAAGATAGCTGTGGAATCTCTGTAGATACTTTTCAAAATATTTACGTAAGCGTCCTGTACTCTTTGATTACGTAATGCCCCTATGACTGCTGGTATCTCTACTGAATCAAGTGCCTTTTCGTAATCTATGAAAGCTATATAGAGATGCCGATTTTACTCTGCGGATTTTTCGATTACCTGATTGATGACATGGATGTGATCTATTGTAGAGTATCCCTTTCTGAAACCTGCCTGTTCCCTTGGTTGCCTAAAGTCTAGTGTTGCCCTCATTCTATTGGAGATTATCTTGGTGAATATTTTATAGGATAATGTAAGTAAGCTAACGGGCTTATAATTTTTCAATTCTTTACGTCTACCTTTTGCGGATTAGTATAATGTCGTATATGAGTGTCTCTTTTAAATACGTATTAGGGGGAAAGGTTGTGTTTAAATGAGGCAAAGCTTCAAAGTTCTGCGGAGTGAGTGGCGAGCCGCTGCGACCTATTGGTGTGTGCAGTGCGGACGTGTTTTGGGGAGGCCATGTTATTACGACCGAGTTTGCGATTACTTCTCGGTCGACCCATGATGCTACTCTGGGCATGCACTTCTTGCGAGAGTGCAGTGCCACTGTCTACTGCCGCGCAGGGACGGTATTCATAAGTGGCACGATGTCGTCAGGACTCCTGGAGAACCCTGTCGATCACGAAACTATGCTGTGTGTTTGGGGCGATGCGGTCGTACCTGCATCATCTACCATTTTTGAGCTCCCGTTGTCTCTAGCGGCATCTATTCCGACTGCTTCGATGCTACCGTAGAAGCGATGCACACTAACTGTGTGAAGAAGAATGTGTTGGTTCCACATTGTGTGGTGCCGATCAAAGGCGGACGCATTGGCTTATGGACCGTAAACTGTTCTGCGAAGCATGTGATACTACCAGACGGCTCGAAGTTGCCCTTCGTCAGAGAACACGCTTCCTCATTGGTGCCTGAGCTTACAGATGTGCCGGAAGAACTGATAGCCGCAGTTCCGAAACGGCCCTTTGTGCATGGTATAAACAAGTCGCTCAGAGTGAGTGAACGCCGAACATTTGTGGGTGTATACTTTCGAAGCACGTTCACCGATCTTCGTTTTCCTCACGCGTATGCGCATTGATTGAATTATTAATTTGTCGTGTGTTCGCGGAATTAGACCCAGTAGTTTAAATGCAGGGGGACAGGAGCTATCGAATGAAGCAGTGTAGGAGAGTGAGAAAGAGAGAGAGGAGAACGTCATTTTTTTCAGTAGTCCTTAAAATTGTTTTCACATATTTTGTTTCTGCAAAATGACATATTCGTGTTCTTCGTGTTATATATAGGATTATGACATGTCAAATCAGTGCACTCCACCTTCTTATGTTGAAGTCTTTTTTTTTCTTTTTCTTACTGCGCTGACTTGATCTCTTACTGATCTGAAAATTACCATAAATAGCATGTTAGCTTTAATCTGTGCCCTTTACGTAATTCATTCATTTATGTCATGACGCTGATTTTCGTTGATTTTTTACAATATGCACGACTACAATAAATAGAAAAAATAAAGAAAGGTATAAAACCATTTTACTTGCTGTCCATGCCCTTTCTTATGGGCTGATTGTTTCGCACTAATTTGACACCTTTCCACGCACTGAGAGCAGCTGGCAGTCTCAACTCGTTTCACTTTAAATTACTGCCTCTCATAACTGGCGACAAACAAGCTACGTTTGTTAAGCAGTTCACAAACCAAACGGCGCTGGCAGAATATCGATTTTAATGTTAGTTCCGTCCTCAGTCCTCACGCTACTGCCGGACATTTCAGCCAACAAATGCAAAAAATTGAGTACTTTATTAGGTATACTGGCCGTGGCTAAGGAAGCTTACGAGTTAAACTCAAAGTAAATGCTGTAGAAGTAATATGTAGTAAGCATTTGTTCCATGATTGTTGCCCCACAACACATTTTAATTTGGTCTATTAGATGCTTGGTCCTATTTATCCCATATGTGCTTTGATTATACACCTGAACTGCTGCTTTATTGTTTAGAACCACGCTGGATAAGTTTGCAACGCGCTGGACCGAGTTCTGTCGGCCGACATTCTAAACGCTGCCTTTGAGAAATATTTTGTTGATCAACTTTCATAAATATGTATACACGAAGACAAATGAAAAAAAAATGATTTCGGAGGACCATGAGAAGTGTAATAGCGTGGAAAACTAGAGCGAACAAACGGAAGCACTGTGGGAAGCACGCGTAAGCCTCCCGGACTCAAGGAGACGGCAGGCACGAGCACTGGCCCTGACGTCACGCGAGCACTGCTTGTAGCGCCCCTGTAGGCCGCTCTCGAGGCTAATAGGTTCTCGACCTCCATGTAACACAGGCGGCGTGCGTTGTTGCTGTAGGGGACGAAGCCGTGGTGGCTAGAATTATGACCGACCTGGATACGAAAAATCCGACGCATTAAGGCTTTCACGGATGCAAGGGATTTCGTCCTGCTTCTGATTAGACCATGTTCCTCTACAGTGACCTATATTATACGGTTATTAAAAAGGCAAAATGCAATTTGAACTCTATCCAGCCGATCAAATAAACACAAAATAGGCATCTAGCCGTTTACTGCCTCGATAAGTAAGAGCTATAGGTTGAGGTCACGAAATAATACGAAGTCGAGAATGTATTTTACTTGAAGCAAAATAACTTACTGCGGATTAACTGCGCGCATATTGCGAGCCAAACATCCTTCGGTAGCCCACTATTTCTGAAGAAGAACGCATGAGCTGCATTAAAGACAAGGCTGTATTTTCTGACCTGGCAATCAGTGACAATAAGCATGCGCCAATCAACCGATAGTGCTGCAATAACAACTAGGGGTACGAAATATAGGTGGCCAAGCGCTTAGCATGATACGCCATACGAAGGACGAAAGGTGATGTACGAAATATATCTCACCGCTGGCAGAATAGCTTCCTGTGTCAACTTTAAAAGTCACTTGGCGTGATGACGCAAACTTTGCTGCACCCTAGCTGCTGTTGACTGGTTTTGGATTTGGCCTGGATATGGCAGTTGGTTATTCTTAGGTACGAAGGACATGAAATGATAACGATTTATGAAAGTGAGCGTTTGTGAAACGTTGGCAGGAAGCTTTACGTAAGTACTTTTTTGTATGACGCTGTGTTTTTTTTTCTTTCCTAGGTGTTTTTATTTTATCACACGCCGAGCATAGGAGCGGCCGGCGTCTCTCAGTAACCGCCACCTCCTTGCATCATGGAGGAAAGAAAAAATTGAGGAAAGGCCCTGACGTGACTTGTTGCGAAGCCCCCGTGACGCCGGAAGTTGACCTTACTCCGTCATCTTGTCGGGCAGATTTCGTCTCTTGTTTACATTTCTCGCCTCCGACGTGCAACCACATGCAACCCCGCCGGGTTGCGCGTACGCGCGCGCGCCGTAGCAATCTGATTAACGGATCCAATCCCGATACGCCATCGTGATATCATTGAAAAAATAATGTGGTCCGAGTGTTGTGGTTTAGTGTTGAAAGAAGTTCATTCCGAAGTCCGTAAATTAGACCATGAGGCTGGTTTTCGCTACTCTTGCCACCTCTTGTGAAAATAAATCTGCGCATTCTCACTTCTCTGCAAGAATTCACAGGCGATGACCGGAATCACGCTTACATCACGACACATGCATCAGCTTATGGCTAGCCCATATGCAGTCTACGAGAACAAACACGTACGCCAGTCGGGGCTTGAGGCATCATTTTGCTTTATTGAACAAGCTTCCGGCGGCCGCGTACCGGGGAGTTGCGACGAGCCACAGCGCGCCGACGAAAAGGCCAGCGAAAAACACGTTTAGATACCTGACTGCGTCTTGAGGAGTATTCGTATCACGGTAAGTGAAGCTTCACCGAAACAAAGTTCTGTGGTATCCACCCCGCGGTTCCGAACAGTACGCATGTACGTGTGAGGCTAGCACGTTTGCTGGGCCCGCTACGTGCGACCATTAGCCGTTTGATGTGCGCGCAGGCGCACGTTCTTCTGCCTAGGCTAGTTCACTCTTGCACCGCATCCGCCAATCTTCACTTCCCTGCGCACCTCGGATGCACAGATAAGATGTCTGCTGCAAGCAGGGCTCGTCCCTTCGTTACTCGCATCAGCCGCTTCTTTCCGATGCTTCCGCACTGCTGTTCTGCGTGCCACAAATGCATCGTCCGTTGTTGTCAAAAGCACGAACACTGCACAACTGTCACCGATCCCCTAGGCAATTATCGTACATATTGGTAAGCACATTGGTTTCACTCTGTGATGATACGTTTGCATGAAACTACTGAAGACGGCAACACTACTCTCGAGCGCTGCGCATATACGTGGTATACAGTGTCGCATCCGCGCTCATTTCACCCTTTTTATTTCTTTCAGTCCCACCTGGCCACAGCAAAAGCCGGAAGAGCACAGTCTAGCTAACATGGCGGCACAAAACGCAAACCTGCGCACGCGACATCTCTGCCAGGGCACGATCGAGACCTACGGAGGTGCATACACATGAGCACTCACCGCCATAACAAGACCGCCATTATGCTGCGACAACATGCCCGCTACAGCGAAAAATACCACGTGACTTCCTCCACTGTTTCCTTCCAGCGCGTGGACTGCGTAGGGCCTCTCGTCAGTTTTTTTCCCCTTCCTCCATGCTTTACATTGATGCAGATAAAGACAGAGGGGTCGACGCTACGTGTGCTCAAACTTCTTTCTCGCTCACCCGCTATCACCACCTTCACTTCGTTGTTGCATAAAATCGCCATGTTTGTCTATCGACCGCTCTTCCTGTGTGGTCATTTGTGGGTTTCTACAAGGTGGTGCCGAAACCCGGGACCCTTGAAGGAACTCGACGCTTCGCGTGAAGGCGTGAAGAACAACGTTTAATAACACTGAGAAGTATTGGACTCGGTCGGTGGCTAGCTTGCTCTAAGATGGCACGTCACTGACCTGTGCCCTCCGTCGCCATCATATTCTTTCTTGCAAGTTCCAACAACATGGATTTAGAGAAGAATTGTTATTAATATTTGATTTGAAAACATATACACATTAGAGAGGAAAGTGAGAGCGAGGAGCAGGCTGGCAACTGCTCCCAGAAGGGGTACAAGGTCTACCTACTCTTCAGAAAGGCCTTGAAAATTGTAACATCGCTAACACATGCATCCACAAAGTAACAAGGACGAGACACAAGCGCTGACTGCTAACAAAATTTTATTGACGGAAGACGGGTACGTTATGTAAGGGGAAAGGCAGAAGTGAAGGGGAAGGGAGTGATACAATTGGGGAAAAAATGACATTGCGCATCGATGAACGTACGTGCCGGCAATCAACGGAAACAGACACAGAAAAAAAAAACTAGAAAAAGGCCAGGGATACTAACAGACAATCAAATCAGTAAGCGGTCGCTTCCAAAAATTGAAGCTCTGCAGCAAAAAGCGATACAGCGGGGGTGCTTACGCAATTGCTGCCATATTTCTTTATGTGGAACGCTTCCAAACTGACGTGCGCCATCGTGTCGGCACTCTTACCGAGAATCATTGTCTCTCCCAATCGAGCCTCCCAACCTGTGCATTTAATTACGTGCGCAACCAAATGTGCCTCTATTGAAAATTTGCCCGTTGCTGGGCATGCTGGAATCCATAACCCACCGTCATGATGGATTATGGTGATGGGTGGCATGGTGGGTGACGGGCGCCACGCTGGGTGCTGGGCGGCACGGTGGGCGCTGGGTGGCATGTTGGATATGATCATGGGCACAGCACGTCCAAGGCAAGTGGTGCGATGAATTGAAGGAGTAGCCATTGCAGTTGGGAAGCCAGAACAGCTTTATTTGCAGTGAGAAGGCATACACATGCATCCCATTGTTTTGTTGATATACATGGGATTTTGGTAGGTGTTTTTTGCCAAAGCCACGCCTCTTCTCATTGGGAGGTTGGCTTTAGTCACGTGGCAGCTGCACTAAAAGCCTCATGGGGCAGATCTTTGGCTTCCGATTTTGCATAATTTTTCTGCTCTTCAACCACCCAAATTCCTGTCAGACTACGAGAGTCACGATTTGGCTACAATGTCTCTAACGAATGCAGGAGAGCTGCAAGGCGCAAGATGCCTGGTTTGTCTACTGTATCATCTGCCACCGTTATGTGTTGCTAGTGCAATTGGTTAGGAAACGGGTCGTAACTTTAGCATTTGCCATATAGGCATAAAAATTTTAAGGAAGAGCTGTAGTCATGGCTTGTTTGCAAGCTTTATTTAGCGGCAAATGACGACAAACAATGTTTTAAAGTGAAGCTTTCTTTGCCTCTTCTGCCAACTTTATGGGCGCTGCTGCTTCTATGGTCTTGTCATGCGTGCCGCGGGGTTTCTTGCAACCCCCTTAGATGACACTCACCTCCGCGCATCCCGGCTGGTGCTGCTGCGCCAGCATTTCAGTTTGTGCGTATGGTACGTGCTGTACTTGTTTTATTGCCTATACAACAAAAATGTAGGCGTTGGGCTGTGATAGTGTAAACATTACAATCTTCCTTTGCCTGAAGAAAGTGCTTTGAATTGGAGTCTCGACAGCGTACTGGCCACGTTTGTAGAATGAGCCCGTAGACGCGCCAGCAAGATAGGTCCAAGGCGTGCACTCGGCATCGAGGACACCAAGGCCCGAAAGAAGCGTCACACAGAACAGGAGCGTCTTCGCTACGCAGCGAAACGTGGTGCAGAATGCGAATGTATCTATATAATTTATTTAAAGAGGGAAAGAACTGCGACTTCAGACTGGAGTGATACCTTCACTAATGCTCGGGCCACGCGCTCCGCTGTGCACATTTCAATTGACGCTGATAGTACGTTACGGTTCCAAGTCTCCGTGATCCTGGGACATTCTCCATCCAAAATGACGTTGACGTCGAAGACTGGCTCAGCATGTATGAACGCATTAGCCAAAGCCACCACTGGGACCCTACCATCATGCTTGCCAATGTGATCTTTTATCTGGACGGGACACCGCGTGTCTGGTTTCGCACCCGTGAGATCGAGCGCTCTAGCTGGGACATTTTCAAAGAGCAGCTTCGCGACGTATTTGGCAACCCGTCAGGTCGCCAACAGGCTGCACGAGAAGAGCTTGCCACCCGTGTCCAGTCGTCGACCTAATCGTATGTCTCCTACATACAGGAAGTGCTCGCGCATTGCCGGAAGGTCGACGAGCACATGACCGAAGTTGACAAGGTGGGCCATATCCTAAAAGGAATCGCGGACAAAGCCTTCAATTTGCTTTTCTTTAACGACATTTCTACCGTCGACGCTGTCGTCAAAGAATGCCGCCGCTTCGAGGTAGCCAAAAGCCGCCGCGTCGTCTCACACTTTTCCCGGCTCCCAAACACCCGCGCCACGTCCTCGTGCTCCGCTCTTACCGCCAAACGACCATTTAAAGAGAATGTCACACGTATCGTTCGCCGTGAGATTGAAGCGGCGAGTCCGGCGCCCCTTCATCCACGACCCCCTGACGGTACCGTTGACCAAGCGGCCCCCACTATTTCCGTTATTCAAGCAGTTGTGCGGCAATAAATTGCAAATTTTGTCATCCACATATCGCCGGCTCTGTCTCCCGACCTGATTCGGCACCCATTCCCATGTCCACAACCTGCAATATTTCGCTCCCAGACCCCTCAATCCTTCTGAATGCCAAACCCCAGACGACAAACCGATCTGCTTCCGTTGCCACCGCGTTGGTCATGTATCCCGCCACTGCAGCACCACCTGGATGCCGCCGTACTGGAACTCATTCCCTGCTCCTCACCCCTACGCCGACGCTCGCCGTTATTCACCTCGCCGTCTGTACCTTACTTCTGAGCCCCCTGACAGCCGCTCCTCCGTGCGATCGACGTCGCCTCAACGCCGTCGCTCCCCGTCAAGCCAGCCTCACCGCTTTTTCTCGCCAAACCAATGGACGGAAAACTAGGCCATGCAGCTTTGGAGGTAGTGCTGCATCACGTTCGTCCTGCCCAAATCCTCCGTTGACGCTCCTCACTAACACGAACCTAACTGAAGTAGACGTATATGGTGTTGCCATTGATGGCATTAATTGATACTGGAGCCCAAGTGTCCCCAATGAGCGCTAACCTATGTCGTCGCCTCAAGAAAGTTCTTACGCCTGCCATCACTCGAGCCGTACGCATCGCCAATGGCGCCACTGTTGCCGTCAGGGGTATGTGCACTGCTCGCATAGGAATTGCTGGCTGACAAGTACCAGTCCTGTTCACCGTGCTGACCAGTTGCCCTCATGACCTAATCTTCGGGCCCGACTTTCTGACGACGCATTCTGCCCTCATCGACTGTGTCACCGGTACGCTTTGCCTCGAGCTTCCTCTTCTTTCAGACGTTCGCCCCGAACAACCCAACACCATCTGCACCAGAGCGTTTGTTCACTTACCTCCAAAAGCCCTAACCTTCGTCGAATTGGCCTCAACGGCAACCGTGCCTGATGGTAACTATGTCGTCGCACCTATTCGTGATGTCCTCCTGGCGCGCGACACCTCTGTGCCACACTCCGTCGTAACCCTTGCCGCTAATCAGATGTGTCTCCTCGTTATCAATTTTGGCTTGACGAAGCAAGTGTTACCTGAAGGCATAGCGGTGGCCACGCTCCGGTCAGTGACAGATGACCACATCACTGCTTTTGCAGCCGATGCGTCTCCAGACCCTCCTGATTACCTGCAGGATGCCTTGACCCTCGACGGCCCATTACATACCATGGTCGCTCCGGAGCTCGCACCTGACCAAGCAGCCACCCTATATCGCCTTTTGCTTTTTTACCGCGACATATTTGACACTGACAGTGGACCACTTCGTCAGACGCCCCTTGTTAAGTATCGGATAAACACTGGTGATGCTGTTCCCATTAACTGCCGACCGTATCGCGTATCCACGGCAGAGCGGCAAGTTATTCAGCAGAAAGTAAACAAGATGCTCGCCAGAGGCATCGGTGAGCCCTCGTGGAGTCTTTAGGCGTCGCCGGTCGTGCTCGTCAAAAAGAAAGACGGCACGTGGCGTTTCTGCGTTGATTACCACCACCTAAACCTAATTGCTAAACAGGACGTTTACCCTTTACCATGAATCGACGACGCTCTTATTTGTCTGCACGGTGCCAAATACTTTTCGTCCATCGACCTTCGATCTGGTTATTGGCAGATTTCCGTCGATCAGAAAGACCAAGAAATAACCGCTTTCGTCACTCCAGATGGCCTCTACGAATTCAAGGTTGTGCTGTTCGGTTTATGCAATGCCTCCGCCACGTTCAAACGGATGATCGACTCTGTGCTTCAAGGTTTCAAATGGTCAACTTGCCTTTGTTACCTCGACGACGTCCTTGTGTTGTCCCCTACATTGAGACGCACCTTGAACGCGTCGCAGCTATGCTTGACGTCTTCCGCAAGGCTGGGTTCCAATTCAACTCATCGAAGTGCCACTTCGGGCACCGACAGATTAAAGTGCTAGAACATCTCTTCGATGCTTCCGGAGTACAACCCGAGCCGGGGAAGGTTCGAGCAGTAACGGGTTTTCCTGTACCAAAGTCTGTCAAAGTCGTCCGTCGTTTTGTGGGGCTCTGTTCTTATTTCTGACGGTTCGTGAAAGATTTCGCAGCAATCGCTCGACCACTCACTGAACTTCTGAAGAAAGACGGGCCTTTTACGTAAGGTTCTCCTCAGGCTGCCGCATTCTCGCACCTTATCACGATTCTCCCCAATCCACCGGTCTTGGCCCACTTTGACCCGTTCGCACCTACAGAAGTCCGAACCAATACCAGTGGTTATGGGATCGGCGCCGTCTTATCACAACGCCAACACGGACACGACCGCGTTATAGCCTACGCTAGCCGGCTCCTGGCACCTGCAGAGCGCAACTGTTCGATTACCAAGCGCGAATGACTTGCTCTTGTCTGGGCTGTTTCAATGTGCCGCCCATAAGTCTGGGCAACCCCTTCTCAGTAATCACAGACCATCATGCGCTCTGTTGGTTTTCGTCACTCAAGGATCCTACTAGCCGGCTCAGTCGTTGGACCCTCCGACTACAAGAATATCCCTACGCAGTCACAAGTCGGGACGCCAACACCAGGACGCAGAGTGCCTCTCGCTACCCAGTCGAAGACGCTTCCTCTACGTCTGATACTGACACCGACGCCTGTATTCTCTCTGTTTTTCCACTGCTCGATGTCGCCGACGAGCAGCGCCGTGACCCGTCCTTGTATATCATCATTGACCGCCTGGAATCGTCACTTGCCGACAGTTCCCTTCGCTTATTCATACTTCAAGATAGCGTACTCTACCGCCACAACGTTCACCCCGACGGCCCTGCATTATTCCTTGTGATCAGTAGACGCCTTCGCTCGGCTGATCTCTACGAACGTCACGACCTCCCCACTGCCGGTCACCTGGGTGTGTCACGTACCTACCACCGGATCCGCCGACGCTTCTTTTGGCCAGGGCTTGCTCGCTCCGTTCGAAGATACGTAGCCGCGTGTGAGAAATGCCAGCGACGCAAGACACCATCGACGCTCCTTGCTGAGTACCTTCAACCACTCGACATTCCCGCGGAACCATTCTTTCGGGTTGGTTTGGACTTACTTGGCCCTTTTCCTCTTTCTACCTATGGGAACAGGTGGCCACGGATTACGCCCCGCGCTACGCCATCTCCTTAGCGCTTCCTACAAGTTGCGCCACACATGTCGCCGATTTTCTTCTACGCGACGTGATCTTATTACATGGAGCTCCGCGACAACTTCTCACAGACCGTGGCCGGACATTCCTATCAAAAATCATCGCGGACATCCTGCTGTCCTGTGCCACGAGGCACAAGCTATCCACGTCATACCCTCCGCAAACAAATGGCTTTATGGAGCGTCTCAATCGCACTCTCACTGACATGCTTGCGAAATATGTCTCCTCAGACCACACTCACTGGGACCTCGCTCTACCGTTTGTCACATTTGCTTATAATTCCTCGCGTGACGACACAGCCGGTTATTCCCCATTTTTCCTTCAGTTCGGCCGAGAACTAGCACTGCCCCTCTACGCAACCCTCCCTGTTCACGCGGCACCTACTAGTGAATACGCACTTGACGCCATCGCCCGCTGTGCCCACGCAAGGGAAATTGCCCGTGACCACCTTCTGAAGTCCCAAGAGAGTCAAAGGCGTTCGTACGACCGGCGACACCGAGATGTGGACTTTCCGCCTGGTTCTTTGGTGCTTCGATGGTCTCCGTCGTGTCAGGTCGGTCTTTCAGAAAAACTGCTGTCTCGTTACACAGGCTCATACCGAGTGCTTTGTGCCGTGACTCCCACCACCTACGAGATCGCCCCTGACGTCCCATCTGCCTCCCAGTCCAGTGATATCGTACACGTTACAGGACTGAAGCAGTATCACCCTCCCAGTGATGACATTTAGACGCTCCGGGAGGTCGCTTCTGCCGCCGGGCGATTATGTTACTCGCGTATGGTATTTGAATGTTTGAATGATGCGCGTGGGCGCCATCACTCAAGAAAAAAGGAGGAAGAACGAACTGGACTCGCGCTGTGAAACTAACCGGTCAGCGCTGCAACCGTTTTTGTAAATATAACCTATAAATAGTTGCTCGTCTCACTGACTCGTCCTTACCATAACAATATTAACCAATAGTGGAATAATAATGGCGAAAAGGGCGTAGAATCGGGAAAAAAATTGGCCTGATCATGCATAAACATTGTTTACGAGTCACATCAGATGGGGAGTTTTCGCAGATTTCGTGAAGTCGCGTCACAGACAGGCGATGTGGTAGTGGCCATGAAAGTGCTTACCAATCGTATAGGACTCATCGCAGAAAGTGAATAGAAACAGATTGGACTAGCTTTACGTTATGGCGCCCCAGCCTCACATCTATGCTAGACGAAACAACTACCATTGGTTCCACCAGTTTGATGACATTTGAATTAGCTTGCAGGCAAATCTATTAATGCACTGACAGCTGCGTAGACATACAGAATGTGAGATACCCGAGGAAGTTAACGTTGGAGGCTAGTCGTAGACACGCTCGGTGGCCTATACTGTATATACTTGGGGAAGATGGGACAGAAATCACGTTCAGCAGCGCGAACACCTGCACAGATTCCTAACGATGCACTGCTAAAAAATTTGCTTTTCGGCATCCTCCCGTGACCACCATCATTCGCGTATAGCTTCACCGATGCAGTGAAGAAAAAGCTAAACAGAAATAAACCGAGCAAGTGTATACAGACCACCAGGGGGACGTTTAGCGGCACAGCCCCAAACGGTCGTTGAGTCCATGCAGCTGACTTCAAGAATTCCTGTAGCGTTTTAGTGGCCTTGCGGATGGGGCGACGTTCACAAAAGCGTGCTCCTTCCTCATTGGATTGGCTGGCACATAGACGTGCGGTTCATGCATATGTGAGGAGATAACAGAACAGTTCTGGTGCTTTTTATTTTATTGCTGAAATGCTCTCTGTTAGCTTCTTGGAAGTGCGGTAAACCGTCTAGAACAAAAGCCCTGTTTCAGAGACAAAGGTTACCTGTCCAGGACTGCCTAAGAAGCTGGTTCAAATCATTGCTATTTGAAGTGTGGCGTTAGTTTTTCTCGCCAGTAGATTGTTACTCCATGCGTAGCTTTATTCCTTGTGCCCCTGTGCGGCAGGCTAAAGCAAGACCAGACACTGGTGTAGGGTATCCTCGGCGACGCATTTGTCTGGCTGGGAGCGCGGTAGATGTAAGCACTCCGGCATCGTCGAAATTCTATAAGGTTTTTTTTCAATGAGGTCAAAGTTAGACGTTGCATCTTTTATTGATAGAGTCTACAAGAAACAATCATCTGTGTATTTCCAAGAAAGAATCCTATTTCTGGACATCAAGCAAACATTTGACTTAGTTTAAGCCCCTCAGGCCAAGTAAAAGATAAAGCGCACGGGCTTATGTAAACATCTTATGCAAAAGAGAAAATACAACTTATAATGCCAGTGCCAGATACGACAGTTCTTTTGTTGGACGCACAAGCTTGTAGCTAATAAGGAAAATTGAAAAATGAGTGGTAGTGCAGAATAGACCGCCTTAAAGTTGTATCCTTGTGATACTCCATGTTTCTCAAATTTAAATTTCGTTACTTTAAGTTTAAATTTAAATACTTTAAATTTCGTTTAAAATCTTGGCAACCACGCATGTCCGCATCTCTTCTTCCCACTTGTTTTCCTTTGAGCGCCGCTAAAAACGTTCAGTGGGAATAACTTATCGCACCTGGAGACCTGTGCATGCCGCCTCGAATTAGGGTTGATTATATGCGGCAAAACAACATAAGTGTGAGGTTCTGTGCGTCCTTTTTGTTGTCATTATTTATTATTAAAGCTTTTTTTCTCTTTATTTCGGGTATTATTAGTTTTGATTGTTTATTTTACACCAAATTCATTTTTCGCATATAAGTGAAACCATGTAGCCGCAGGAGCACTGCTTCCAACCTCTCCCGTTCATCCCCATTCAATTCTACGTACCTAACATAAGCAGTCGTTCTTAACAGGGGTATGCACATGCAATATTTACTCTATTATCTGGCTGCTTACTATTTTTTCATCCACGATCCATCCAATTTTTCACTCTAGAATTCATGCTGACTATGCTGCCTAAATTTTGTAGATTATTGATATTATAGGACTGAAACCAGCAAATAACGGGTCAAGTTAATTGTTTATCGGCAAAGAAGGGCCACTGTTTACTCTGACCAAAGCGGCCCCCGAGAAAGTATTTCACAATCCATGGCATGATGGTGACGTACTATTGTGTTGTGGGCGGGAAACGCCAAAGAAAAAGCTAAATTTGACTTTAGCTTTTACACAATAATAATAAACCTCGTTTCCGCCATGTGAACTAAATTAGACTTGAAAGAATGAGCTTACCGGCCTAATGCTGCTTAGTGTTGCTCGTTAGTGTCCCTTTATTCAACAACCTGTTCAATCGCTTCCCCCTTATTACAAACAAGCCGAAATATAATGCAACAACGACAATAAATATAGCTTGTGAATAACTGCTCATGCTATATACGCCCAGAGGAAGCCGTCGAAGAGCCAAAATTTATTGGCGTTGAGAAACAATAAAGGAAGCAATTATTTCGCTCTTTCAAATAAATAACTCGGTTTCAGAAAGCGTTTTCCGAAACTTGAGGCAGTTTTCACGTTACGTTATCACGGAAGAACGGAAAATGAGAGTATGTCAAGATTTATTTATTTATTTATTTATTTATTTATTTATTTATTTATTTATTTTACCTTCAGGGTTTGCACATTACAGAGAGCAGGGACATATTACAGACCAAAATTGGAAATACAGTTGACACAATAACAATAAGAAGCACGAACGATCACCAGTTTAATACAAAAATGAAATGAAACAGCCGCAACTAAGATAAAGCAGAGTAATTTGAACATCTAAAACTAAAACAACAATAAGCTAAAAAACAGGAGAACAAATTCAATACAAATAATTAAGCAATGTTAAGCACGTTATTCAAGAAATCCTTAAAGCGCGTTGTATCCGTGATAGCTGTAGCTGGTTCTGGCAGCTGATTCCATTCGGATGTGGTTCTAGGTAAAAATGCATGTGAATAAGTTACAGTTCTACAACGAGGAACATCAACTTTTTGGAGTTGGTCAGTTCTAGATGAAATGAAGGGAGGGGATATAATGAACTGATTGCGGAGATGATTGTTGTGACAGTAAATTTTGTGAAAAAGAGCGAGCCGGGCTATTTTACGCCGAATTGTAAGTACTGGAAGGTTAAGTAGTGACTTCACCGTGGTAACACTGGCTGTGCGGTCATAATTGGATAAGATGAAGCGAATGGAACGATTCTGCGTTTATCAGTGTAGTACCACTGGGATCCGAGATAGTTGATGCGTCTTCAAGTGACGGACGAATGTAAGTCGTGTAGAGAATGTAAGTCGTGTAGAAGAAGTGATGGGGGTGCCATATAGAAGTTTCTTCGAAAGTACCCAAGTGATTGGTTAGCTTTGGAGACGATGTACCTCACATGGTGGTCCCATGATAGGTTACTACGAATGTTAACACCGAGATATTTGTAAGATGAAACAGACTCAAGAGGCGAATTATGAAGATGATAGTGTGGTGATGCTAATAAGGTGCGAGATACGGGCATTGATTTGCATTTCGAAATGTTAAATTCCATGTTCCACGTTTGACACCAGGAATGGATGGTATTTAAGTCGGTCTGAAGTAAGGCAACATCGTCCTGGTTAGTTATTTTCCGATAAATTACATAGTCATCCGCAAATAGGCAAACCTTTGATGAACTGTTATCGGGTGAAAATTTTCATTCATGAAAATTAAAAAAAGTAAGGGTCCCAATACAGACCCCTGGGGAATACCCGATAGCACTGGCTGGCGAAAACAAACTGAGTTCGGATAAAAAGGAAAGCTCGAATCCAGTTAAGAACACTAGAATCGAGATTTAACTGGCCGAGCTGAAAAAGTAGTAAATGGTGACTAGCCTTGTCGAATCCTTCAGAGTAATCTAAAAAAATACTTTTCTGTGAATTCAGAATTAAGTAAATGATGCAGGTCGTTAGTAAAGACTATAAGCTGTGTTTCGCAAGAAAAATCCTTGCGGAAGCCATGTTGTGAGGGTGTAAAAACTGGTTAGACTCAAGAACATTAACAAGGTGAGTGAAGATAACGTGTTCAAAAACTTTACATGGAAGGGATGTGAGTGAAATTGGACGGAAATTTGATGGATTGTGTGTTACCCCAGACTTGTAAACTGGCACAACCTTACCTATCAGCTAGTCTTCCGGAAGGCTAGATAGCTGCAGGGACTGTGAAAAAATGCATGCCAAAATGATCGAAGAGTATTTAATAGTATTTTTCAAGAATTTCGTACTGATGCTGTCGACGCCACATGATGATGAATTTTTCAGTTTGTTTATGACTGCACGAATACCCTCAAAGTAATAAAGATGGCATCCATGTGCAAGTAATGGCGTAATGGCAAGGTATGTTGTGCATTGGCAACTACTGGGCGAGAAAAAGCCTTTACAAATGTATCATTTAAGCCAGACGCGCATTCTACGTCTGGCACTCGAGGTCCTTCCGTTATTAGCAAAGCTATTGCACTACGCTCATTGCCCCGTATCACACTCCACAATTGTCTAGAGTTATTTTTTAGCATATCTGGAAGGGTGCGATTAAAAAACAAAAAATTAGATCGCTTAATTTCAGATAAGTAAGTTGTGGTGGCAGATTTATAGGCTGACCAACGTTTGTCCGACCGAGATTTGATAGCAGCGCGATAGAGCCTTTTCTTACGGTTAGAAAGACTGTTTATGTATCTGGTGTACCACGAGGCGCTTGTATTCGAAAAAAAGCTTTCTTGATAGGAATGTATTTAAAGGTTAGTTCTGAAATGTTCGTTTTAAATAAGTCCCAGTTGCTTTGCACAGATCGTTCGAGGTAATCGGACAAGAAGTCGTCTAAAAAGGAGCATAATTCATTGTTAATTGCGTCGAAATCTGTTTTTTTGTAGTCGCGTATTGTTTTGAGATGCTTTCGCACGCGTGAGAAAGGCAGTGAAATCTTTTCCTGAATAATTACATGATCACTGATACCAGGCGTATTAGACACACAAGATACAATTTCCGGCGCTGATGTCAGAACAAGGTCAAGAATTGAAGATGTATTATTTGTAACGCGTGTAGGAAATTGAACCAGCTGTGTCAAACTGAAATCAGAGCAGATGTGAAGGAAATGGTCCGCTTCAGCTGAATTAGACGATGAATATGAGTAGGAATTTGACCATATAATGTTAGGAAAATTGAAATCACCTAGTAGAATGATTGGCGCTCCGGGAGACAAAATGTTTACGTGATTCAGGCAATCATGAAGTTCATGACAAAAATTGGAACACCCAGAAGGAGGGCGGTAGCATGCACCAATGACAATTTTTTTTAAAGCCAGGCTGAGGCAACACCATGTTTCCTCCAAACTAGACTTTATATCAACAGCGTAGCTTTCAACTTCCACGCTTACAGCAAGACGAACGCCACCGCTACCTCGATTAGACCGATCACAGCGAAATATTTTGTATTTTATTTCACAGCAAAACAGCTCTTCGTTTGGTATTTTATCAGAAAGCCAAGTTTCGGTTAATGCGACAACATCAGCGTTAGAATCGTTGATCAATGCACACATTTCATCTTTGTTCGACAAAAAGCTGCGAACGTTTGTAGAGAGCACAATCGGGTTGCTATTGTTAGCGGAAGCGCGGCCACCCTGGCTTTCTCCTATAGCTTCCCGAGGAAGCAAGTGCGCGACCAGAACGAAGGTGCCGCGGGGAGAAGTTGGCGGCATTAGTTGTGCGTCTAGGTGGTCCCATTTCATATACTGCGTCAGTACTGAAATCATAGCCGTAGCATGTTTCATTGGCAGTTTGTTATAGCGCAGTTCGAAAGGGCAGTTCAGTTCTTTGGCATAATTAGTTAGTTTCCCTCTAATACGACGAGTGTTGGCTGAAAAATCTTCCCGCATGACCACTCTGCTTCCTTTGAGCATGTGACCCTTCGTAAAAACCGTTTCTTTTGTTTAGTAGGTGGAAAACTTTACTATAATAGGTCGAACTTTGTTGGTAGAAAATCACCCGATCCTATGCGCACGCGCAATCTTATCGCCAGGTAAGGTTATTTCGAGAGATTAGCGGATTAAACTTAAAACTTTTTCTTCTGTCTTCTGCGCCGTTTCGGAAGCGTTATCAACGACTCCAAAAAAATACTACATTGTCCCTCCCCCCCGCCCCCCCACCCCGAGAGCGATGTTCTGCTTCATCAAGACGCGCGCGTAGCCTAAGCGCCTCGCTTTCTACTTGCTCAGTTGGTTTACGCGTTGTTGTTAATTCGCACTGTACATCATCCAAAATAGATGTCTGCTTTCAATCTTCTTATGAAAGTTTTTTTTGATGAAATATCCGATAGAAAGGGTCATTCGCTAGCATCTGTTTGTTTCATTTTCCACGTTGAATTGGCACGGGCTACCCAGGATGCACACATATCGTAGTTCAGTTTTTAACAGCTGCGTAACAAATGCAATCATACCAAATTAGTCGCTGACCTTTGCACAACTTGGGTGGCGTAAAATATATCTGAAGAGAAAGCTCTAGCTCGGGGGCTCCTATCAATATGCACAGCAACAGAGAAATGTTTTTTTACGGCAGCCATTGCACAAAATTTGATGAATTGTGTTGCGTTTAAAAGCAAACAGTAAAATCTATTGATTGTAGTAAGCGAATTTTTATTTAGGTTGTCATTTTTTTGTAACCATTGGTGAACATAGTGAAATTAAAATAGTGGCGTAGTCCCAAACCAAACTGCTTCGAGACTAGACCATTTATTCATTTGTCAAGTTTGTAACTAATTATTAGGCTGAAATTTTAAAGAAACATTGAGTCACATAGCATAAAATTAGGCTTTCGTTATACCATTATTAAGGAATGAAACTGGCCCTACAAAGCTTCGCAGTTACCAAGGAATGCGGCGTTATGAAGGTACTCTGTGCCGTAAATAATAGAGTTGGACTCGAAAACCCGCGTCATGAAGCCTTGTACTTACGCAAACAACAACGTACATCTGTTTTTTTTTTTTGTGCGAATTTGTACATCATTTGGAGGTTCGGTAATCAGAAGCATAGCAGACAGGAATTAAAGGTAGATTGTAACTGCCAGTATACTTTTCCTAAAAACTTACATCTCAAGCGTGCCAACACTTTTCAGTATTTCAAGTGTACCGGTGTGGTCGCTGTCTTTGTGCAGTGCTCTGATTTTTCTGATTTTTTGGGCATTTGCGGTCAGCATTATAGACGATTGACAAACAAGACGTCGGGTGAAGATTCGGTGGGCCGGGTGCCATACAGGTACGACGTTTCTTTTTGGAGGACCTAGATATTACCATGGCACTACGGTGGCCGGAAACCGGTATCATCGTAACAAGCTAGTTCAAGTGTAGCAAACCATATGAATGATACTGCAGGCCGTAATGAAAAGTCTGGGTGCTTGCAGGCGTCACAAAGCTTCATAAAACTGGCACGTTTGGTTCTCCACAACTCGGAATCAACTTCGGCGACTTCAGGAATAAAGGCTGATGATGAAGCCGAGGGCAAGAAACCTCGTCTAGAGGACAGCAATTAATTACAGTTACAACACCAAATTATGAAACAAGTGAGGAAGAAGAGATGGGTGAGGATGCACCCTTTACTTTGGTCACGTATAAGAAGAAACGAGCAGAAGGCATCCCGGTTGGACAAGCAAAAGTACTTTGGCAAGTGAATACAAACCGAGTGTCTGCCGAAATGATTTCCGCTGCCAAAGATAAAGTACAGTCTTTCAGGACGACCAGAGATGGAAGTTCCAGTGTGAGTGTTGCTTCCTTAGCATCCGTAAAACGCCTTCTGATGCTCTCAAGTGTAGGGAGCCTAGAAGAGAAGCCCTTCATCGCAAAGTCATATACGCGAAATGTTGGGAAAGTAATACATGTGCCTCTGCAGTATACAGACGAGCAACTCCTAGACTTCTTGAAAGATGCAAGAGTCCCCTTCACACAGTAATTCTGATTTTCAGTGACGATCGCCCTATTCCAGGAAGAATTTATTTAGGTTTCACCAAGTCAATTTATCGAGGAATATCTAGCACCAGCACTTCGCTGCTATAATTGCCAGCGAGTTGGGCACATGGCGAAAAGCTGCCTCAGCACACGTCGATACAAGATCCGCTCAGAAGATCATGACCACAACGAGTGCAAGTCACACCTTCAGCCTAAACGTGCGAACTGTGGGGGAGCCATGCCGCCTCCTACTCAGGTCCCCATCAGAACAAGGCAGCGGCACAAATGTGTCAACATGAAGTTATCCGTGGACGACAACCGCGACACAATGAACCGTCCCCATACCTTGAGATTGTTCATCCACTGCAAGGTCGCCCACCTCAGCGGGCACCGGAACCAACAGAGCCAAGAGAAACAACAAGCTATTCCTCCTCAAGAGAACAGCCAAGAGTGTAATCAAGAGACCAATCAAGAGGATCACAGTCAAGCGCGTAGTCATATGCGTCAATGCCGCAGAAGCCCACATGAAAACAGGCAGAAAGTAATACACCAGAAAACTCCAATATTCGCCCACATTATTCTCAGCGACCTCATGTGCCCACTGCAGAAGTAAGGCTAGTTAATAGCGACCACACCACCGCATCGGTGGCCCAGCTGCTTTTGCCAAGGCTTTTCGCAGCTAATAAGGCAATCCTATCTGCTCTGCCGGAAGCAAACAACCTAGCAGAAGGGAAAGCCCAGTTGCCTCTGGAAGCACTATTGTGCGAACAATCCGGGCCAAAACTGCGGGAAGCAGTACATGAACAATCGCTACAAAAATGTCTCCATATTTCAGTAGAATGTCAAGTCTTGGAAGAAAGTGTGCTGACTTACGCAAACTGCTTGTAGAACTTTACAATACTTTGCATGCAACAAGCGGGAATCAGTGCCGATTCTCACCTCTCTAATTATGTGATATACAAGACGTCTCGTCAGGGTGCTGTTAGGAGAGTGCTCCTGTGTGTCAGAAAGGACTTACTATCTTATCAAATTCAGTCCAGTGATTTGTACTTTCCGGAATTCATGGAATGTAAATTATCCTTTGGTAAGCTGTGTATAACAGTGATTAATATGTATCTAGAACCTTCAAACCGTATTTCAGTAGAAGCGCCAGTGGATATCTTCAAAATAACTCATTCTAATGTATCTATATGTGGAGACTTCAATGCACACAACATTATCTCGGGCAGTGATCATTGTGATGCATGTAGTAATGCTAGTGAGTGCGCCATAGACCAATGCAACTTGACTGTTTTAAACAATGGATCGCCAACATTTCGTCGTGGATATAATTATTCAAGCTGCATAGATGTTACCCTATGTCCTCAATATCTAGTGAGGGGTGTGGTATGGACAACGGATATGGAAACGCGCGGAAGTGATCATTTTCCCATCCTTGTAAATCACCCTAGCATGCACAATCATATCATGTGTTACAGCAGCCTAACCATCTGGAAAGCTTTTCGGTACCACTTAACGGATCAACTTAATCAGCATACAACAGTTCAAAGATTTACTGCTCTTTTGCAGTATAATGTTAACATATGCACAAAGAAAGCCTCAATTACAAAGGTTATGCTGCAGTTGACGGATAGTACGATTACCTAAGAGCCATCAGACGCCGATCCGAAAGCCCTTACCGACGAAGCGGAAGTTTAGAAGCTTTCACTAGCGCTAAAAAAATTCACAATGTAAGGCGCACACGCAATAAAAAAAAATTAAGGAAACAGCGCTGGTTCGATCTCTGCGCCACGTTTCCTCCTCACACGTTAGTCCCACGAATTTTTCTAGTAATCAGTTCTTTAAGCGTGCCTGTAAGACAGAGCTTCCCATTTCGTGCTCGCGATGAAGCTCAGGACAAGCGTGAGATAACAGTTGCAAATGGATTTTGCGAGCTTATTTTCAGACCAACATTTCATCACGACGTCCAGAATTTGACAATTCAGTAATGTTACCTAAGCAGAAAATTAATGCTTGCTATTGGGAACATCATTCTCAATTAGACCATGCTTTCGCGTTAAGCGAGCTTCAATGTGCAATTGCATCATGTTCCCAAAAGTCTGTTCCTGAGCCGGACGGCATTAAGTACAACATGCTAAGAAACCTCGGGCCGACAGGTACAAATACTCTCTTAGACGTCTATCATAATCTATGGACAGAACAAACTGTACCCGACTCTTGAAAAGGCACACGAATCATCCCAATATTAAAACAGGGTAAGACGCCTTTGAGCCTTGAATCCTTCCACCCAGTTAGTTTGACAAGTTGTTTATGCAAAGCAATGGAGAAACCGATTGACGCGCGACTTCAATGGTGGTGTGATGAAACGGATGTGCTGTCCAACAACTTACCTAGTTTTAGAAAACAGAGGTGCAAACTGGACGCAATATTGGATACAGTAACCTATGTGGAACACGAACGTGCATGTGGAAACTTCACGATAGCATTATTCCTAGACATCAAGAGGGCATTTGACACTGTTAGTCACGTTTATGTTCTGCTAAGTATGTTAGAACTCGGAATGTCTGGCAGCTCCTTCCAATGGATTTTTGATATTTTATCAGGTCGTAAAATATTTCTTCAGGCGGGTGAATGAAAGAGTGTTGAACATGTTGTCAAACAAAGAGTACCTCAGGGAAGTGTACTCAGCCTTTTTCTTTTTAACGGCGTCATGCCTGATTTAACAGAAGTACTGCCATCACAGTTAAGATTTTCACTGTATGCAGATGATGTGTGCGTTTGGACATCTGGGTCTAATGTTGAACTATTTCAGGTGGCATTGCAAGACGGCATAAATATGACTGACTAATTTTTGGGAGAGGGAGAGGAATGGTTCTATCACACGCAGACAGCTGCATTGCCCTTCACTCTGAGGTAGTTAAAAAATTTCCCTCTGAATCAGGAAGGACACCCTCTAATGATTGTCACATAGTACCAATTTCTTGCTATAATACTTGATAGGCAGCTATCCTGGGCACCCCACATAAAAAAAAACTCGAAAATAAAGTCAATGCGATAGTGACTGTACTTCACAGAGTTGCAGGCACATCATGGGGCGGATCAGTATCGTCCATGCTTACTGTTTACAATGCATTATTACGAGAAAAAAATTGCGTATTCCTCGCCCATCTTACACGGAATTTCCTACACGTCAGAAGAGCGACTTCAAAGGCCTTTAGCTAAAGGTTTACGCATAGGTCTAGGAGTTCCACGTCCGACTTCTAGCTGTCTTGTAATAGCTGAGGCTCGCCATTCGCCGCTTCCCCTTATGAGAACTACAGAAACATGTCGACATTATTTCCGTCTTCAAACGGAGAACAAAAAGCCACTCATTGACTCTAGACATAATGCAACGAGATAGAAGTCATGTTCATAAAGAAATTCGCGAAAATCTCCATATATTGCCAAAAAATGAGTTTTGGAACTAAGATGTCGAATATCCTCCATGGCTACTTACACTTCCAAAAATCGGATTGTCAGTAGACGGGATAGTCAGAAAAAGAGACATGTTTATTCAAGCTGCTCAATAAATAGCACTTTACCTGATATATATGCGGTATTCAGGATACAGACACGTCTATACAGATGGCTCCCATACGGCATCCTCTTCAACTTCAGCATTCATTATACCGCACTCCAAAAAACAAGAATAATTTATGTTATTCTCGCGCGACTTCGTCCACAACGGCTGAACTTTTCGCCATCCTATGTGCGATAAAACTTATATTGTCATTAAGAGATGTTCAATAATGTCTAATTTTCAGCGATTCACAGGCGGCTCTAACATCCCTCTGCAGCACAAAAGGAAAATAACAATCAGTGACACTATAATATACGAAATACTTAAAGACCTCACAAAGGCAAGCCAAGTGAAACATGAAATAGCATTCGAGTGGACACCACGGCATTGTAACATTCCTGGAAACACAGCAGCCCATGAAGCAGCACGACAAGCACACCT
Source organism: Dermacentor variabilis (assembly GCF_050947875.1). Taxonomy (NCBI): domain Eukaryota; kingdom Metazoa; phylum Arthropoda; class Arachnida; order Ixodida; family Ixodidae; genus Dermacentor; species Dermacentor variabilis. The sequence continues at coordinate 158,189,847 of NC_134568.1, read as the reverse complement.
CAAGGATGATGTGGTTCCGCTCCCAATATCAACTAATGAGTTACGCTGCATTATAAGGACAACGTATTTCAAAATGTCTAGCAATACTCGTTTTGATCAAAATTCCAAGAGCTCGGATTTTTATCTTACTGATCCGTTTATTTAATTGAAATTTCCATTGTCATTAGACAGAAATATGGAAACCTTTATTCATCAATTAAGGCTATAGGCACTGCCTACATAAAACATTTCTTACATAGAACTGGCCGTGCGGAAACCCCCGAATGTTATTGTGGATTTGTGGATGATGATATATACCACATACTCCTAGATTGCCCACATCACGACACACCAAGACGCCGCCTTAAATCAATCCTAATTACATTAGACCGCATACCTTTCAGTTTAAAGCAACTTTTGGGTGCTTGGCTAACAACGGCCTTGCAAAAGAGCGCTTTAAAAGCATTAAAACTTTTATCGAGTACAGCGGCATTTTTGGCCGTTATCAACGCTTTTAATGTTCATTTCACTTCAATGTCGCTGTATATATGTATGTGCTTGTGCATTATGTTATGTTGACTGTTCTATTGTTACTACATGTGATAATGCATTTACACTATTTAGGCACCGCCCACTGACTAGAGACTGTATTATTAAGCGATGGTATCATTTGTGTATTTTAGACTTTCTTCTACAGAACTGTGGACTCATTTAACTTGTATATTGCAATAACAATGCATTTTTTACATCTTAGTGTTAGCGTGAAAACGTTGCCTGACAACTTCTGGTGCTTGGATGAAAAGGTTATTTGACAGAAAACCTTGAACCCTGTCTGTTGTAGGCTATAGACCCATTCAAGAGCTAAGGAGTAGCTGGCGCTTTCAATTGCGCGTCAACATATCCTTATATCATATGAATAAAAAAACAGTTGTTACGTCTCAACATGGCTAAAGACATTATTTAGATGTTTGTCACGAGGCCACCTCCACCCATCCATCAGCGCCTACCAAGAAGTCAACGCAACGTTGACACCGACTGCAGAGGGGTCCACAAAAGGCGACCCCCCCTCCCCCCCCCCCTACCTGACAGCCTGAACTAATGATGAAAAGGGTCAACGTCAAATGCTACCTAAGAACGGCGGCAGCCTTGTATTCGCAGCTTGCTATCCTGCCACATATTCTATATCAACGGAGGGGCGATGCTTCGGAGGTGGGGGGCTGTAGAACGTTGCGAAAGCATGGGCATGGTATCGCAACTGATTCGATGATTGTGATTGGCTGCGATGGAGTCATCAGATCCCCTAGTCCAGTCGCCTAGAGAAGACGAAGGTATTAAAAGCGGAGACTTTCCATACAGTGGGGCCGACGTGTCCTGATGTGAACTCGGACGTTTAAGATGCTCCTGCATGGAGTGGGCTTCTGTAACTAGAGCCGCGTAACCAAAGTCAAATAAACCCCTTTTCCTTCATTCCCACTACTGGACGTATTTGTCGAGGGGCTTGGTGGATTCCTTGCCCAAGCGCCACCTCGAGCCTCAACACAGTGTATGCAAGATATGTAAATTAAGCGCCTCCCTCTTCAGAGTGAAGATGAATTCTCAGGCAGAGACACTATCAGATGAAACGAATACGTAAGTTCCAAGACACGTTCCTAAACAAAGTTACGCCTGAGTGTTTATATCTACACACTTCCTTCATTAATAAGGACTGAATCATGGAGCGTACTTATGTGGCCTGTGTTCAGTTTAGCCTGTGTTCCGCATCATCTGGCACTCGTTGCAACATTTGAGTTCCTAGTCTAAGCTTTGAGCAATACGAGAAGAAGGGGAAAGCAGGAGCCAACGTTTCGACAAGTGGACTTGTCTTCTTCAAGCGACTTCTTCAAGAAAAGTAAACTTGTCGAAATGTTGGCTCCTGCTTTCCCCTTATTCTCGTTTTGCTCATAGTCTTGAATTTCCGTCTCCCGCCTTCCCCCTGTTTTCCCTAGTCTGGGCTTTAGCGCTTAGGGCCTTTTGGCCATGTAAGTTCACAAATGCCTTAAACAAATTGCATTATTACACGTATATTCGAATCTAGACACCAGGTACAAAAATGTTAATAATGTTGACACACGTCTGCCAGAAATAAAGAGTTAGATTCGTGGCAAAGTTCTGGGGCGTTATAACGTAAATTCCAATTCTGCAATCAGCCCACCGCGATTGATCAAAAACATTTTTAGACCACCCTAACTTCACCTGTCTGTCACTCAACGTCAGGAAAACTGGGATAGCTCCCCATCTGATATGACGTGTACACACTGATTATTCATAATTTGACCGAAGAAAACAAAAATAGTTATTTCTGATTCTACGCCTTTTTGTGATTAGCTCCTTGGCTATTGGTCAAAAGCGTTGGGGCTGCACCCACTTCACCTGCCTCTCACGCAACGTCACGAAACCGCGAGAACTTACCGCGTCAAAGTAACGCGTACGCGTTAAAAATGAATTGAATGCCGAACAAAACTGCATTTTTTTTCTGAATAGCCGCAGGCTGCCCCGTTCCGGAAGGAATAAAAGATGGCTACCAACTATCGCTCCGGCACTGGCTACTCACCCCTGCCGGAGAGCGTGAGCTTCTTTGCGTGTAATAAAACTTTCTGCGCAGCCGCGTAACGTTTGCGAGAACTTTTGGCCCGTTTACGACCTGGTTCTGCCAACTCTTCTTTGCTGAGGATTCGTTTTAGCGTCATTCTTATGCTTCTGTTGCATGCCGCCGCGACTGTCGACGAGCCACCGCAACCAAAGAGAAAGCGGACCAATCGCAGACGCCGGCACCACCTTCTTCATCCGGTTATCGATATTCAGTACAGTGGCTCGGCCCCATCGAATCCTTCTCCACTTGAGCATCCGCCTCGCCTCTTGTGAGCCAATTAGAGAAGACAAGCCGTTCAGTGCAGGCAATTTTATTCGTTTTTCAAGCAAACAAAAGTGACCTCCTATGAAGGAGGGGTGCATTTGATGGGTTTGTTCAGACAACCCTGCGGGTGACCGCCCGATTCTTGCTCGGCGGTTACGCAAATTTGACGTCAGGAGATTGAAATAGGAACATATTGGAATAGTTTTACGTTGCATTGGCTGATTCGTTAACGTCACTGCAACGTGACCAATATCATTCATAAATAAATAAAGAAAAAAAAAACCTGTCACAATCTCGTTCCACACGCCGACCTTCTTTATCGACGCAGTCTCCTTCCATGCACGAAAACCCCAACCTTGCCCTCACACCCTCTCGGTGTCACTACGAAGGTAAATTGTCTTACTCTTCTTATTTTTTAAATATAAAGCAATAACTTCAACAATTTCCTCAGTTCGTGTCGCCTAAGGTCGACCGGAGCAGGCTGCAAGCATTCTTTTATTGCCAGCCTAAATTGGTCTGTTTGTCCTTCACCGATTTTCACACCGCCGAAGAGCGTCGGCGGGAAAGTGCCTCGCATTCCGCTGGGGCGGTGCCTCGATGTGCGCGGACTTCCGTGCCCGTGCGGCGCCCGAACGCCGCGGTTGGGAAGCACCATCGAGGAATGCGAGTGCTCCAAGGAAAGTGCGTTGCGTTCCCCGCACGAGCCGCAAATAGGAAGCTGCCACCTTTCCCACACCCGAGGCATATACAAACGCCGTCCATCTGCAAGCGCTTCTCTTCTCGGCCAACATCAACAGCTCGCGCATTAGAGCGAGCGGGCAAACATTGGCTTGCTGTAACGAAGGGGTGGTCAATTTTCCTTCCGCTTTCTCCTTTCTCAACCTTTCTCGGCAATGAAACAAATCTACCCTAAGCGTATTCGCTCAGCTTTAGGCGGCTCTTTGAAACGAAAGCTATGTAGCGACATTGAATATAACGCGTGTCGATGAATTTTTTTATTATTGAATAGTTTTCTGGCATAGTGGCGCTGAAAATCTTATAAAGCAAGTGCGTGAGGGGTGTCCCAGAGAACCCGACGTATTGTGTGTAAGAGACAATCCGATCTGTTCTTCTGTAACTTTGGGCGTCTCCACTCGAGCCCTGCGTCGTGAAAAGGCTTGACATAGAGAGAAACACTCTCGTATGCGGGGTCATTTTAGACAACAAAGATCTTTTTTTTATGAAAGAAAGTATTGAACGTAGCAAACACGGCGTTCTTGTAGACGAGTAATCCCTGGGCAAGGCGGAATACTTTGTCGCTAATAATGTGAGCTTTAGAAGATAATTTAGGAAATATTCATTAATTTACTTTTTTTATTAGTGCCTTGAGGGACAGTTGTCTAAATTTGGAGGCAGTGGCATATTCATGGGCACCTATCTTTTAAAAATTCTGGAGATCACAGGTAACTCGAGATACTAATAATCAAATTCTAAAGCTCAATCGAGGCAATATCGAGACTGAGCGCGTCCCGCTGCGCGTCAGATGGCAACGCCCCCATAAAGAAATACGGAGCGAAGTTCGAATGATAACACGGTGCGGTAAATCCTGACCCGACCCAAAGCAACGTTGGCATACAACCACACGCGCTTGCCAGGCGAAGCGTACCTTATCAGCAGCTGCTGCAACTGGCCTGGGACCTTGGATGTCTGGCCGAGACTGGCCAAGACCTTGGACGTCTTGGTCTGAAACGATAACGGGGCCGCCTTTTCTGAGCTCCCTTGGCACTTTGTGTCGATGCTGAATGAATTTACCGTTGAAATTTGATATCTCCGAATTAGGTGCCACTTTAAATATTTTTAATAATAAAGGATGCATTAGGATGTGACCGCCGTGAAATATGCAATTTGCACAGCTGCCCCCAAGGCACTAATTTAAAAGTTAATTAATATACTTTTATAATTAGTATTCTGAAGATCCCGTTATTAGCTGCAAAGTCTGTCCATCTCGCATAGGAATTCATCTGCAAAAACGCCATATTCGCTAACCAAAAGGCCACATTCCTGCCCCCTTTATATAAAAAAAAATTGTGCCCGTGCTTCCATAGCGCCAGTGGCTAAACATATTCAAGCGCATGCGCGCTTTCTTTCGTTTGGCGAACATACGAAACGGATTCGCAAGCGACACGACGTCCTATTGCTTCTTTGTAGTACTTGTTCACATCAAAGTGTACATGTGACTAAATGTTCTACAGTCACTCTTCGACAGGATACTTATGCGACCACGTTACGTACTCGCATTGCTTGTGGGTAAATGTTGCAGCAAGAAATGCGCCTTCTGCAAATATGACGGAATTTTCTGTCCTGAGATTCACGCTTTGCCGAACCCCAAACAAGCATTCAGGCGAAGAAGGCCTCAAAAAGACACTGCACTTGCTGAGCAGCGAATTGGCGCTGTCTCACTATGTATACCAGTCCGCTGACGCTGCAGGTGTGTTAATATTTTTTTTTATATATTACCAGCTATGTACTACAAGTTACTTGCTCAGTCAATCGCGAGAAAAACTCAAGTGTCAATAAACCCCGGGAGACGATATGACATATTCAGTGGCGGATACTTTGGATAATGTGATTTACCTCCAGGGCGTAAGCGATCACTTGATTATTAATTTCACGTTGAAAATGCATGTGTCTTCCAAGAGACGATCTAAAGTTATTGTCGATTACAACCATGCTGACATACCCTCAATTACTGGTGAACTGGAAACGTTTACCAGCGACTACATTACTAAATTTGATAAACGCTCTGTCTAAGAAAACTCCAGCTCTACAAAGACAGCTCCGCACCTGTCTTGTGTGTTCCTTCTTTGTCACTTGTTTTTGTGCGGTTACATGATGCATTCCAATAACGACCACCAACTAGCCCGCTTATCCCTGTTAAATATGCTACAAAGACAAATTGCACTATTTAATTACCCGCATGTAACTCGAAGGCAGATTCTTTATAACTCACGCTCATCCTGGTTTAACAACTCCCTTAAGTGACTACGCAACAAAAAGAAATGTATTTTCCGTCGTGTCAAACAAACGAATCTTGCCGATCACTGTTATGCTTACCATCGTGTAGAAGCCGAGTACATTTACGCTACTAGCATCTCTAAAAACATATATTTTAATGTCACACTACCATCCCTTTTACTCATTAATCCACGCAAATTCTGGAGCATTGTTAGCGACAAGAAAGCTGACTCTATTGAGTTAGTTCATGTTGATGGCAGCGATCTTGACGAAAACTTAGGTTGCTCTGTGTTAACTGAACTCTTTACCTAATTTTTTTTGTGATAATAATCTTCCCGATTTACCAAATATTCCTCATTCATTGTTTTGCGCTATGGATTCCATATCGGTTGACTGGGTTGGTATCAACCGTTTGATTGAAAATAAAAAATTGCATCTTCTGCAGTTCCTGATCTTCTTAATTCAAAATGTTAAAATGTACGACATTATTCCCGTCGGGTATTCTATTTAAACTGTTTGCTCAGTCATTAGAAGGCTCATCGTCTCCTAGGCACTGGAAAAGGGCGAGGGTGGTTCCAGTCCTAAATCAGGTAACGTGGATTGTCCCTACCACCCCATCTCGTTAACTAGCATTCCATGCAAAATTTCAGGACACGTAACATATTCTCACCTCATCGATTTCCTGAAAAGTAACTCATTCTTCCATCCACCTCAACACAGTTGTAGAAAAAGAATTTCGCGTGATACTCAACTTCTTTGTTTCACTAACGATTTGTTCGCCGCATTAGATCAAGAATTCGATATTGAAAGTATTTTCTTTAGATTTTTCCAAAGTTTTCTACCCAGTATGTCATGACCTACTCATCCATAAACTTAATCAGCTTAACATTCATCCAAATGTGTTGTCTTGGATTAAGGAGTTTCTTTCCAATCAAACTCAATATGTCACAACCAATAACCATTCATCTGTTTTGCCACCAGTTACATCCGGAGTGCCACAGAGATCCGTCTTGGGGTCTATATACTATTCTTGATTTATATTAATGATCTTCCTAACTGTGTGACATCATCATCAATTAGTCTGTTCGCAGATGATTGTGTTATATAGCGCAACATCCCTAACCCTGATGATTCATATAAGCTGCAAGAGGATTTCTACAATGGGTCACTGTGGTCTAACAAATGGCTTGTGAAACTTAACGCTAACAAGTGTAAATCGATGCGCATACGTAGTACGGTCATGAATGGGAATCAGTACAGATAGTACTGAATGACACTTTACTAGGATCTGTTACCACTGACAAATATCTTGGCCTTTACATATTAATATTCTCTCATGGAATGTGCACACTAATGATATTACTGTATACTGCTTATCGCATGTTAGAATATCTTAGTCGCAATTTTTCTACTGTTCCTACTTCTGTAAAACCGACACTCTATGAAAACCTAGTTCGCTCAAAGCTAGAATACGTATCTGCAATTTGGGAAAACAATCAGGCATCACAAATCCTTACCCTTGAAGCGATTCAATATCGAGCAGCTCACTTGGTTTTAACTATTCCCGCCCATTCCACTGTGACATATCAATGAAAAGAAGTCTGAACCTGCCGGATCTTTCATTACGCCTGAAATATGCTCGCCTTTGCCTATTGAACAAAGTTCATCATTCTAACCACGTGTTCAAGAATCAACTTATTACCCCACCTTTCTACGTTTCATCCAGATCTGCCACAGATATAATGTTTTCCTCGCATCCGGCGGAACGAACAAGTACCATGATCCTTTTTCACTTCACACAAGTATTGACTGGAACTACCTTCTTGCTTCCAACATTCACATCGCAGATACATCGTCATTCAGACCAGCAGTCTACCACGCTCTCGCTTAAATGTTTTTCCTTTATATAATTGTCTACATATTTTAACGCAATAGCGTTAAGGAGCCTATTTCGCGGAAAATCCGGCGCCGGCGTCTCGCGCCCGGCGTGAGACATCGTTACGGCAAAAATATTTCCAACCGCGCATACCCAGGTCCTCCACGTGACGTAAGGAATTTACTGAACTAATTAAATTTCTCAAGTTAAAATACGTGTAAAAATCGTAAACTACACTTACACACAACCTACAGATAGGATAGCCCTCGGATTGTAATTTGACTATATGAGAAAACATAATTATATTACACAAATACTCAAAGAAACCCTTTATCCAATGTGTCTACAATTCACAGACCGGCCGCGGCGCCCGCCATTTGCGCGCGCCGGCGCGCGGGTGTCTTAGGGGTCACGGAGCGACGCGCCCGGTTCCTTGCAATACCTCCAGCTGGTGCTCACCTCCGCCGCATCGCGGCCAACGCAAGAGCACGCGTTTCTACCACAAATCCCGCCTCGTGCATAGCGTTCGCGGCCAGCGTTTCACAGTAAACATATGGGTGTTTTAGTTGAGCGTTATTATGGTAAGTGCCGCTCTGAGTTGCCCCGTTACGGCACAGCGGAGCAGCGGGTGATTTTGCCATTTTAGTTATGCGTTTATTGTAGCGGAGCGGACATTTCATAGTTGCAGCGCCCTCTGGTCAAATTCAGGCTAAGGAAACGAAATAAAAACACCCATTGGTCACTTTTATAAAGTAAAACGAATATACATAACTTATTTGGCCATGAAGTATCTAGACGTGAGCTTGTACTGAGTTACGCGTCCATTATATCCAATGGAAAATAAAGCGCCGCCTTGGGGAACACCACATGATAGCCAGTCAGCTTGCATTCCGCATCCAATCCAATTCTTTCTGACGGCAGCGTGCTGCACAGCGCGCACCACAACCCTCACGCTACGGTGTTTTCAAATGGGTCAGCACTTGCAACTTCATTTGGCAAACATAAATTTTCATGTATGCTTGGACTGCGCAATACGAACATAAAGGCGTGGTTGAAGTGAACGGCGCCGGTCCTGTCGTTTGTGTTCTTCTTCCTGAGTCCTGGTCTTCTGCGCCTTGCCTTTACTACTTCAAGCATGAACCAACTAGCCCAAGCACGAGTTTTACTTGAAGAGAACGGCTTGGTCGAGAACATGTCACCGGAGGCAGCCATCTTCGAAAGAGCGAGGCAAACGAGGTGCCTCGATACACGCGCTAGAAAGGGTGTTGTAATGGTTGGGGTCAGGCATGAAATAGATGATAGCTGGCCCATTCCGTCGTCCAACTCATCCACGCTGAGGACGTTGTTGAAAGGAGGGACTTGCTCTCATCGAGAACGAGGAATATGGGATTTATTTACAGTATGGACATTAGAACGTTACAGTTCATCAGTCTAGCATGACTGAAAGAGGAATGCACACTCAGCAGCCGCGCAACAGCTGCTTATAAACACTCTTTCCTCCCTAGACCCCTAGGTGAGGGAAAATGGCCGTTCGACCAAACGGAGCGTTCAAAGTCATCGTAGCCGATCCGCCTTTGAGGGGGATGGTTTACACACTCACTTCCGCAGAGGTTTCACTGATCACACCAAGGTGAGAGGGTTTTCGCAGACATAGGTCTTGTCCTGAGCAGGCGCCTCTTCAACCCAGTGTTGACCCAGCAGACCGCGGCCGCCGCGTCTGTCCATTGAATGACGACTTCTATGGCCCGTGAGACGGCGCCGCAAAACTTCTTCTTCCCGGAGATCCCCCGTTTCAAACAAACCGTGACGGGGACGGCGAATCCACTAAGAATACTTGGTCCGCCGACTGCGTCTAGACATCTCGGCTCCATTCCGTTGGGGACGCGGCGCGTTGCCATCCTTATAAAGTTGCCGCCGCAGACATGCCAGCGCACTCCCGACGGTCGCTTCCCGGAAGATCACCAGTCCCCGCCGGTCGAACGTAACACCTCCGCCATGGCCCGGAAAACCTCGACTGGCCAGTGCTGATAACCGCTGGGCAGGAAGAGAATGGCTGGTGGCAATAAGGGGGGGGGGGAGGCCTTGGCGTGCAGCGACCAGCTGCGAAATGATGACACCGCCCCAAAACATCCAACAAGGACAGGCAACTCCAAAACGAACCCCACAACACGGCTCTGCGCCGAGATGACGTATCTTGGATCTCACTTTAGACTCGCTATGCTTCAAAGAAAATATAACTGAAGAAATAACAAATGCTGGATTTCACTACGCCAATTTTCGAAGGAATTTTGGGCTGAGAAATTGAGCAATCATGAAGAGAGTCCTGCTAAATGAGAGGGGATCTTCTTGGCTTAACAAAATTAACAATAACAACCCCAAAATTTAGGCGGGATCCCTAAATGCCTATTTTAAATTAGCCTGCTCAAACCATCCGCATTGCTATGCAACTTTACCGTCATATATCCAACGGAGAAGTTGTACTCTTGGAGAGTCATCGGAGTCATCCATCGGAGCAAGCGGCCATTTTTGTGTTACATTTGATTGAGCCACGTCCGAGGACAGTAGTCGGTCTCGAAAATGAACCTCACTCCGTACAAGTAACACAACTTCTGGGCTGCCCAAACTAAACAAGCACATTCCTTCTCGGAAGCGCTGTAGGCTTCCTCTCTTACAGTTAGTTTACGGCTGGCATAGAGGATAAGATGTTCATCATTATTGTCGTCGACCTGACTAAGTACCACGCCCATACCGCTGTCGCTTGCGTCGCACTGAACTATGAATTCCTTTGACTAGTCTGGCGCGTGAAGCGCAGGGCGAGAAACCAAAAGCGTTTTCAAACATTGGAAAGCGTTTGATTTGTCCTTATCTCATTGTACGTTATACCCCTGTCACACGGGAAGATTTATTATCATTAGAATCGAATGGCATTCGCATATAATCCCACTAATCGGGATTTACGCGGGAAAATTTAATGTCATTTGAATGGAATGACATTTGCTATCGAATGAGTTAGGGGAACTCATTCGCATTTGATTTCGGACCGAATGTATACTCTTGGCCCCAGATAGACAACAGCGACACGCAACGCGAAAATTAATGCGTGCATCAGTAAAATCAGAAGATATTTTTTTAGACTTATAAATAGAAATAATTATTTTTGCCGCGGTGATATTTTCACCAGGGGCTGTGCTCAAGCGCTATTACTCTTTGCATCAGGTGTCTGTTGCGGCGGTCGGCCATATTGGATGTGTTGATCGAAGTGCTTTTAGTTGTGAATAATTGGCGTCAAAATGTTTTCATCTGTTTTAAAAGTACTCGCAAGGGTTCTTAAATGCGTTTAATAGGCACAAAATTTCTTTGAATTTCACAAATTTTGTTCCAGATCGTCATTGCTATCATTTGCGAATGCTACGATAGTTTACTGCGTAGCACCGCAAGAGAGCGAATGGCATTGGATGCATCGAATGCCATTCAATTCGAATGACATTAAACCTTCCCGTGTGACAGGGGCATTACTCGGTGCTCCCTTTTGGAGGGCGTCCGTTAAAGGACTTGCCATTTGCGAGAAATTCGGAATGTACCGTTGATAGTACCCCACAGGTCCCCAAAAATGGACGAATGTCTGTTTTCGTGCGTGGCTGTGAAAATTCTCCAATCGTAGCTGTTTTCAGCTCGGCTGGCCGTCTCGTGCCCGGGCAGACAACATGGCCCAGATATGTAAACTGCGAACAGCCAAATCTACACTTTACCGCTTTCATCGTTAAGCCGGCTTCCCTCAACCGTGAGAACATCTGTTTGAGGTGCGATACGTGCTGTTCCCAGCTGTCCGAAAATATTGCTACCTCATCAAGATATGGAACGGCGAACTCCTTCAAGTCTTTTAGGACAATATCCATTAACTTAGAGAAGCTAAACGGCACGTTATTCAGCCCGAATCTTAGGGCGAGAAGGCGAAAAGTGCCTACAGGTGAGATAAATGCGGCATAGCGGCTGGCGCTTTCTGAAACGGGAACTTGCCAGCTAGTATCCCCGCATGAGAACTAAGGTTGAAATGTATTTAGCAGCACTAACTCTTTCGATTCGTTCCTCAATGGTGGGTATCGGGTACAGCTGATCCCTAGTGATGGCATTTAACTTCCTGTAGTCAACACACGGACGAGGGTCCTTATTAGGAGTTTCTACAAGTACTAGCGGTGACGTGTAGTCACTCTCAGCAGGCTGAATAATTCCAATTCTAGCATGCGCTGTATCTCTGCCTCCATAATTTCTCTCTGTCGTGGAGACACCTTGGAAGGCTTGATGCTGTAAGGCTGTAAGCCTGTATATTTGTAAGGCTGTATGGCTGTAAGGCTGTAAGGCTTTGATCTTACGGGTTCGGTTGATGTCAGCTCTATGTCATGAGTTATTAGTTCGGTTCTACGTGGCCGATCGCTGAATCTGTCGAGATATTCCCCTAGTTAACAGCCCTCTTAGCACATCTAGCCGCTCGTGTCTAAGAGTGTGCGAGCTTACCGAATGTTTTACTACTTCATCTAGGCTGATTTCAGAGTTGGAGATCGCCTTATACTCATTAAACTCGGTACTAGTGTCATGCTCCTCCTTGATGGTAAACTTAACAACTCTTCGCTCTACGTACGGCTTCATCAAATTGCAGTGGTGTATCCTCACCTCCTTCCTGCGACTGGGCCTTTTCAGAGCATAGTTAGTATCTGAAATTTTGTGCAACACTTTAACGGGCCCGTCCCAGAGAACTTTAACCTTGTTCTTTCTTGAAGGTTTGAGGATCATTACCTGGTCTCCGGCGTTAAACGTACGAAGCCTCGCATTCTTGTCGTAATAGAACTGGACGTTCTTTGGAGCTACTCCCACGTTGTTTTTCGACTAGTTCTTGGGTTGTGCTTAGCCATTCCAGCAGATTTAGCACGTATTCTACCACTGTTGGACTCTCTCCTCTTTCCTCCCGCATCTCTCTTAACATTCTCAGTGGAGAACGGAGTGTCCTCCCATATACCAGTTCTGCTGGCGAGAACCCTGTAGACTCATGAGGAACCGTTTGCAAAGCAAACAAAGTGGCTGGAAGACAATTCTACCAGTCCTCCTTGTGCTCGTAACCGAGCACCCACAAAACTTGCTTAAGCACTGAATGCCACCTCTCTACACTATTTGACTGAGGGTGACAGACGGAACTGTGTATCAACTTTACCCCGCACTTTTGTAAGAATGTGGAAGTCAGTGCGCTGGTGAATATTGACCCTTGATCCGCCTGAATTTCGGCTGGAAACCCACCTCGTGCGAATACGGTCAAAAGCGCGTCTACTACTTCGGTGGAGCTGAGCTCTTTCAGAGGGATTGCTTCTGGAGACTTTGTAGCCGGACACAGCATGGTAAACAAGTACCGCTAACCCGACTTTATCTTTGGTAGATGCCCTACTGTGTCTATCACAAGTCGTCTGAAAGGTGCTGTTATTAATGGCACTACTTTTAGTGAGGCTTTCCATGTTTCTTCTGGTTTACCCGAGCATTGGCAGGCGTCGCATGATCATACAAAGTTTTCTACGTCTTTGAAACAGCCAGGCCAGTAGTATTCCATAAGCAATCTTTCCTTTGATTTGTTTATGCCTAGGTGGCCAGAACACCCATTTCCATGACAGAGACTCAAAAGATCCTCCCTGTACTTAGTAGGTACAAATAACTGATCTAGAATCCTACCTTTTCGATCTCTGTAGTGCCGATACAACAATCCTCCTCTCTCTTGTATCGTCACATTGCGCTTAGCAATGCGTTCTTTAGCTGTGTAGTGTAATCTAGCTAAGCTGTCATCATTTTTTTGCTCGGCTGCCGGTGACTCTCTGTCCATACGTAAGGGCTGATCAAAGTTCTTTGAGGCCGGTGATAGTAACGACCCTGTATCGCTTGCGAGTGCGCCAGCTGGCTCTTCCTGCAGGCGTGAAATTTGACACCCTAGTGATCCGCTCTCATTGAGCTGGTCAGCTGGCAGGCTTTCTTCAACCGGTTTTTCGTCCCTCGAGCCCAGCTCGGATTCGGTTACTGAAGTTACCTCTTTTGCGACTTCCGCTGGAGCAGCTTTTGCATTTTCAGCCGAAAGCGACTTGGCCTCGCGTCAACGTCTGTACTACGCCCTCTCCCAGTTTCAGCCCTTTGCCACGTAGTAACTGATCCGACCGATTCGAAAAAATGTAAGGCTACCGCAGGGACAAAATTTTCGAAACTGCCGCCTCGGTCAAGAGCCCCCCGAACGGTCCAGTGATTTTGACTTTGGCCATGGGCAGACACACCCTGTATTATTCTACAACCTGTTTGATCCTTGCTACCTTTAAAGTGAAATCATCTACCGTCACGTAAGAGGGATGGACAATGTCCATAGTGGCGGCACTGTCTCGCAGCACCCGACATGGTTTCCCATTCACTTGCAGGTAGTGAAGATATGGGCTTAAAAGTTCTATGTTCTCGTCTTTTTCATCCACGTAGGAGAAAACTACGCTAGGCTTCCCACAGTTTACGATATGCCCGATTTTGTGGCACTTATATAAGCGGATCAGTCTAGAAGATTCGAATTTTCTGCTCTTTTTCGTACGGTTTCCCCGTTTGCCTTTTTCTAGCTCTTTTCTCAGGTCTTTTCCTCCACATCTACGGACTCCGGTCGTCTAGTCTGCGAACTCTTTTTGAACAGAAATGGTTTCTGGGGTCCATTTCGACCATCCCAATTTCCGTCCTCGGCGTTAAGCTTTCTACGCGTTGCGTACTCTTCGGCTAATTCAGCCGCCCTTTCCACAGTGTTTACGTTTCCTCTGTCATGCACCCACAGCTTCAAAGATTGTGGGATGCTTCTGTAAAACTGCTTAGACGCATGCATTCAATAATCATGTCTCTGCTCTGGTATGCTTCCGCGCTTTCCAACCACTCGACAAGGTTGGCCTTTAAGCTATATGCAAACTTCGGATATCCCTCACTATCCTTCTTGCCTGTGCTTCTAAACCTCTGCCGAAAGGCTTCGGCTGAAAGGCGGTACTTTTTCAAAAGACTAGCCTTAACCTTCACATAATCATATGCATCCATCGCACTGAGTCTGGCGGTTACTTCCGCAGCCTCACACGGCAGCATAGACAGCAACCGCTGTGGCCAAGTACTCGGACCGAAGTTTATCTTCTTGCAAGTCTTTTCAAAATGTCCTAGGAACAAGCCTATGTCGTTCCCGACCTCAAATGGCTTTAACAGCCTGTCCATGCGGTATGATGCTGCCTCACTTGATTGTCCCAGAGCCCCTTCACTTCCTTGAGACAGCTCCAAATGTTTCCTTTCAAGGTCAAGTTGCATTTTTTAAACTCGCGTTCCTCTCTGTCCCGTTCTTCTCTCTCTCTGTGCCATTTTTCACTTTTCCTAAGAAGTACCAACTCAATTTCAATGTCCTCGTCACTGGCCTGTGCGGAAATCAGCTGCAATAATTCCGATTTTAACATTTCTTTGCGTACGTCCAGGCCCAGTTCCTCACCAACAATCAAGAATTCGTCCCTCAGCAGTGTCCTTAACTCCATGATTGCTGCTTTATTACCTTGGTCCTGCTCACTAAACATACCTAGGTAAACGCAACCTAGCTAACAATCAACAATCCAGCTTCCCTACCGTTCTAGACAGAACAACCACAAAATGAAGCCTAGAGAGTCGAAGCAAGATTTAAGCACTCACCGCCGACACAGCACCACATCGCAAAGTCCATCCCACCGCTGTCAGCCAGTTCTAATGGTTGGGGTCGGGCATGAAATAGATGGTAATTGGCCCATGGCGTCGTCCAACTCATCGACGCTCAGGACGTTGTTGAAAGGAGGGACTTGTTCTCATCGAGAACGAGGAATATCGGATTTATTTGCAGTATCTACATGGAGAACGTTACAGCTCATAAGTCTAGCATGACTGAAAGAAGGATGCACACTCAGCAGCCGCGTGACAGCTGCTTATAAACACTCTGTCCTCCCTAGATCCCTAGGTGAGGGAAAACGGCCGTTCGACCAAACGGAGAGTCCAAAACCATCGTAGGCGACCCGCCTTTGAGGGGGAGGGCTTAAGCAGTCACTTCAGCACAGGTTGCGCTGACCACACGAAGGTGAGAGGGTTTTCACATAGACATGTCTTGTCCTGAGCAGGTGCCTCTTGATCCCAGTGTTGACCCTGCAGACAGTGGCCGCCATGTTTGTCCATTCTATGACGACTTGTAAGGACCGGGAGACGGCGCCGCAAAACCTCTTCTTCCCGGTGTTCCCCCGCTTCAAACAAACCGTCATGGGGACAGCGAATCCACTAATACTTGGTCCGCCGACTACGTCTGCACATCTCCGCGCCATTCCGTTAGGGACGAGGCGCATTGTCGTCCTTACAAAGCGAGTCGCCGCCACAGACATGCCGGCGCCCTCCCGACGGTCGCTTCGCCGAAGATCGCCAACCCCCGCCGGTCGAACGTAACAGTGTGCGCTCCGATCACCTTCGCAGTGGAGGAAAATAACTAGGAAGCTTACCACCAAATGTGCGGTCTGTATGGTGAGCAACACAGCAACAAAGAACGTCAAGCGGTAAGTCAAACTGGCTGATATAATCTCAATGGTGGCGGTAAAGGAAAAGAAACCTGCCATGAGTAGCTACTTAAGAGTAAAAAAACGAAATCAGAAAAGAAACAATTAATGATAACCCAAAGGGAAGCTGATTACTTTTTGAAGCGAGATCATACTGCCTTAGAACACGCACTTATAAAGCGAGGTATAAGAAGGAATAAGAAGCATGTACTTGCTGCGGTAAAGCTAGGGAAAAGAAGGAGCATGTTTTATTGCAATGTGAAGATATCTGCTCAGCGGTCGATTTAGGCATGTCTGGCCTCCTTGAGTCCCTTGGATTTAGGGAGAGCAGGGGGAAAGTAAACACGCCCGCTGTAGAGACTACTAGGCGATGATCGGAAGATTGGTGGAATAAAAGTAGGGAAACGACAAAAAGCGGAGGTGTACAAAAACAAGATGTTCACAATAGGGATTCAGACACTTTGGTCATGGGACTTAATCGTGTATTTTTCTTTCTTTTTTAAGCATAGCTAGGGCATTTGGCAATAAAATAACAAGAGCTTGGTGGAGCGACCCACCACCCTGTTCGAAAGGGGACGCTCACAACATCCATCCAGCCATCCGCCCCTTATGAAAATGGTTATGTCCTTTATGTTTACTGTATGTTTCCTTGAGGTCACATGAGGAAACGTCCTTTATGTTTCCTCCATGTTGAAATTTGGCCACTGCTTTTGTTTCCTTCATGTGTCCTCCCTTTATGTATCCCTTATGTTACCGTACTTTATGTTTCCTCCATGTTGAAATTTGGCCACTGCTTTTATGTTTCCTTTATGTGTCTTTCCTTTGTGTATCCTTTATGTTACCATCCTTTATGTTTCCTCCATGTTGAAATTTGGCCACTGCTTTTATGTTTCCTTCGTGTGTTCCACCTTTATTCATCCTTTATGTGGCCCCAGTGGTTAAATCCTGTATTTTATGTAGACATGCATAGATGAAGATTGCAAGGTTACTGTTCCCTACAAGATGCAGCATACAGATTAGAACACTGCTATGGCACAGAAATTTATGCTAACTTGTTCTAAAATTACAAACTAATTAGACTTCATAGAATATTTCAGTGTAACACTTGGAATACCATTGTACGTTCCTCACTGCAGTGCTGCTGCTGTTCTAGTTATGTCTTGCTTACTAACATATAATGTAATGTTTGGATGGAAAGATCAGGCTGTATTGGTGTTTGTACTTTTAAAAGAAAGTTTGCACTGTACTTTGTAAAGGTTTGTCTGAAATTACGAGCAGTTTATTGGACTATCTGTATGTTACTTCAATTTGCCACGTCTGCTCACAGCAGACCTCTGCAATGCGGTGCTTGGATGAGAGCTCACAGGGCACCTGAAAAACAAAACAAAAGGAAATCTTTTTCACTTATTCAAAAATATTCATATAAGCAAGAACAGCTTGGCCTGTATGCACACAGCTAAGAAACTTGCAGCAGTCAGAAATAGCACATATAAGGATCAGGGTAACCAACAAGCTTTTAACTAATTGTTGTTTGAGCGCTGTTATCTGCCATTCCACTCAGGTATAAAACTGCTCACAAATTATTTTAAACATTATTGCAGCAGCTGCTAAGTATTACATGAACTTTAGGAGTGGGCAACTGGCCAATAAACCTTTGTGTGCTACCTCAAGCATCGATGTTCCCAAAGTTGAGGCCCTCCCTATGCCGTGAGCAATAACTTGCTAATATGTACCACGAAAGCTTGCTAATATCACAGGCCTCCCATCGAGCAACACTACTGTCTATGCCATAAGGTGCTGTGGTTAAACGTTAGTTGCGCACACATTCTAATGCCAAATTGAAAGGCATTACAATATCCTGTGCATTTTTCACATTTTCAGTTTTTGTAGTTCTTACCCATTTTTATTGTCAGTTACAGGCTGCAGGTGTGCATTCTACTGAACGTTTAGCACAACACTTTACTGACTTCAGCGTGCCACAAAAGGTGGCGGGCAAACATGCTGTGCATGTGTACCTACAGCAAACTGAATGGTAGCAGCACCTGCTTCACAAGCATGAAAAGGTGTTATTCGCGTGGCGAGTTGTTTAGGCTTTATCAAAATTGGACACACTATCAATAAACTTCATGTGAATACATTATTGCAGTCTTATGCTTTCTAAACAGAAAAATGATGAGTAAACTGGTGTTTAATCTAAGACGAACTGCATTATACTTCATCACGTGCTCGTCGTAGAGCAAAATGTGGGAGGCGATCGACATTTGTATTAAGCAATACCTTCCATCAATGCTGTATCCTTTAAGAGTTTTCAGTTGCGTTGATATCCTGCAACTGCATGCTGCTATTAGATTCAGCGGTGGTGTTTAACAGGGGGGCGAGATGCCGGCACGCAAGGGAGGCGGGCTAGCTTAGTATGTAATCAATGCTTTGCAAACTTCCACTACCAGCGAATAGCATACTCTAGTATCTGCATTGCAAGTACAGGAACTGGAAGCCTAGATGTCATTGTTGCTACCTTAATCTGATAACACCACAGTGGTGCAAGCGAAAAGCGTTACCATGCCATGCCATCACTGGTGTGCTTTCCCTAGTGTGCAACATACCGCCAGCCCACATGCCTCAGCATGCCTGACAATATTATTGTGTATATCTTGTGGTGCTAATAAGCACAATGGCATGATTGCCTAGCCCAGTATACAGCTTTGTATCCATAAGAATCAGGCCAACAGCTCAACAAATCAGACAGCAGTCCAAGACAAACTAAGATACAGGATGCCAGCCAAAGGATCGCATTGTGCAGTGCAGAACATGCCAGGAGCTCTCAGTTCATCTCTAACCCACCACAATCAAAACCAGTACAAGTTGAAACCCAAACTGCCAAGTCACACGTACAACAATCATCAAAAGAAACAACCACTGTGTCCATGCTTTCAGCTGAGGCTGGGAGATCTAGTTGGCCTTGATTGAAGCCGCCACCATTACAGCAACAGTCAAGAATCCATTGGCATTAACCAGACATAGTAAGACTGATTGGAGCGCTTATTTTAAACAGACAAAAGTCTGTCACTACAAGAATAGTGGTTGAAAAGCAAGATGTTTGCTGCACACACAATTATGTTGAAAAGCTAGGGCTTGAAAGCCAGAAATTTAGTTATGTATGGATCTTGCGACATAGCGCATTGTTATACAACTTTTGTGTGACAGCATTACTTAGGAGACTTCCTGCCTAAACCGTGTCTTTAGGTGGTTAAAACCTTTTCGTACAATCACCGCGAGCGCATTATTCACAGTAGAAAATATCAATTCAGTGAGAGTGCAACAAATAATTACACTATGTCAAAAAGTGGCTGTTTCAAAATTGCACCGAGTGCAGTGTGGCTCGAGCGTGAAGCAAGCCTCCATGTAACATAATGAAAATCTAAGGTGGTGAGCGTATGGTACCACAAACCACAGATGCATGCATAAGTTCTAGGCAGTACTCCGCATTGTTTGCATGTCCCTGGAAGCTTGTGTATTAGGCAGATAAGCAATAAAGAAGAGAAGGTAAAAAAGGTTCTCGACATTTGAGATAGATGACGGCATAGGACCAGCTTTGTCTTATCAAATGAACAAGTGCAGCGAAATGGAGAAAAAAATGCAACGCAACAGAGAATGCTCCGCTTTCAGCTGTGCTACCATGGTGGGCTTGCAACTACTTTACTGCGCTGACTTTTATGATTCAGCGGTATTCTATACCACATTATCAACGAGTGAAATTTCTGTTACATATAAACGAGATCGGCTTCCACCCTGAAGCCGACAAGCTCTTGGGACACACATTGAACTTGCCACATTAAAAGGTTAATGGCTTGTTTGCTTGAAAAATTGAGCACTCATACTGTGACTAGGAATTTGGCAGCTACCTAATGAGCAGCAAACTTTATTGTCATGATGGGAGTATTTTAGGAGATGAATTATGGTATGCAATACATAATTGTGACCGAGAAAAGGGAAGAATTTAGGTGTGCAGGTACTAGTGCGAGAAGTAACTACATAATAATTCAGGTAACCACAGCCTTCTGTTTCTCTCGGGTGGCTCATAGACACCCTCATGCTCCTCAATGACGTTTCTAAAAAAGCAACCTGGCTCGAATAATATAGTCTGTATAGAGAATATATTGCATAGTCACTCCAGCTTTGTTTATATTTGTATCAGAAGAACCAAATTTAGTTACAGTGCTTCAACTGAGGGCTCCCCGGATAAATAAAAGATATTGTGCAAGTGATCTGCTACTAGAAATCCTGGAAATGGCACACACAAAAAATGATTGCATATTGCAGAAGCATATCCTACAACTAAGTGCAGCGACAGTTTTTTACGCACCTTGTAAAAGCATGCAGGTCAAGTGCATCGTTGTGCGATCCAATATGTAGCAGTGCAGCAGGTTCCTACAGGTCGCAGGCTTGACTCCAGAATCCGCATAACCTTCAACAGTAAGAAAGGTTTAATTTATTGTGATGTGAAGCTTCAAACATGTGATTTACAGTGTCATGTGGAATTGAAAGAAAGAGACACACATAAATCTGTGCTTGTTTTACAGATGCCTCGTAGTTATATCTCATGTGCTTACATTGTTATATTGTAAAATTCAGGCGGGAATAAAACCAGCAGCTAACACCAGACTACCTGGGAAACTATCACCAAAACCTAAATATGTAGTGAATCAAAAGAATCGATTATGAACGGTCTAAAACCTAGGCCGCGATTTTGTAGCGATGCCTTTTCCGATGCTACTCCTTTTCCTCAGTGGTCGGACTGACATTCCGCCATCGTTGACTAGTACAGCCAGCCGTGGACGGTGGGTTACAATAGAGGCAAACATCGAGCGGAAAGCATCGCAACAAAATCGCAGCCCTTATTTACGCAGTTCTACAACCCACATATTATGACAACAATCGCAGGTGCTGACATCCTGTTCTTCAGATGAAAATATTAATGAAAACGAGTGCCTTATTGACATGCATCAATTAAAAATAAATTTCGCTGTTGTAATGTCGGTCTATATTTGCCGTGCAATATAGAAGAGAAATACGCGAGCACGACGAAGAACAGAAACAATGTAGACAGGTTCTCGCGAAGCTGGGCTTCAAACTGAACTGTATCAATAAAATAATCTTCACACATGCAAATATGTGCTCCACTGTCAAAACACCGCAGTCGCGTTCGAACTCGCGATGCCCGCGACACACCTACATGCATTACACACGTAATTTGCAGAAATAATATCCACGGAAGAATTTCTTGCCGGGAAACTACCGAGGAAACAGGAACTTTCAGCGTTTACGTAAATATTTGCCTATTAAGTTTCAACAATCAGCGGTGGTAGCACATCACTGCAGAAAGCAAGCGGTAAGAAATAATAATTTTCACGGAAACTCCCATCGTGAAACGGTTTGCTAAATGGGCAGAACAACATGGGCAACATACGCTCCGAAAGTGCTCTGTTGTCGTTGCACAAAGTTTACTACATGAACCATAAGCTGCGAGAATGCGCGCAAGCGTCAGACCTGCTTACCTTCAAGATGTGAACAGCAAGCGCTCCTTCGTCTCGCAGGCACCACGCGACGACGCTCTTTCCAGCGCGAACACTGTCGAATTGCTGATGAACACCACCGCACAAAAGCCCAATTTTCAACAAACTCTTCCACGCACCATAATTCGAAGCCACAGTACCAGGTATTTCACGAGCGAACGCGGACAGGCGAGAACAAAGGCAGCTCGGACGGGCGCTGTAGTACACGTAAGACACCGGCGTATCACAGGAAACATAAGGCGAACTAATGGCGTTACACGAGTCCAGAGGTTTCCTGATGGTTAATGGGCACGATACGGATCACAGTTTGTTTAGGCACTTCCAAAATATGATTCAATTACCGTGTAACTGCAACGAGCACTCTCACCGCTCACACAAACGCAACGTGGCCCAGCTCAATATACCATCCAGTAATTTTACCGGGCATAACCGTCACTAGGGTGCCTAGATGCGAGCGTACCCGCTCTCCGTTTAGGGTGAGGACAACCACGTTGTCTGCTAGCGCGGCCGCCATTTTCTTGTGCGCCCGCTCTCCGCGGGCGCACAAGAAATATCAGACCAACTATGTGGGAACTTTTGCCGGCGAACACGAGACAATCAGCGCGCAGCATGTGCAGCTCCGTCTGCTTGTGATGGCGGACGGTGTACGGGAAGCCGCGATAGCTGCGAGACCCACCGATCAGAAATTCCGATAATAATATTTGGGGTTTTACGTGCCAAAACCACTTTCTGATTATGAGGTACGCCGTAGTGGAGGACTCCGGAAATTTTGACCACCTGGGGTTCTTAAACGTGCACCTAAATCTAAGCACACGGGTGTTTTCGCATTTCGCCCCCATCGAAATGCGGCCGCCGTGCGCATGATTCGATCCCGCGACATCGTGCTCAGCAGCCCAACACCATAGCCACTGAGCAACCACGGCGGGTCAGAAATTCCGAATCACCACACATATACACGCTTCTTATGGCGCCCAGTGGCGTGTTTTTGAGAATGTGAGGCCTTATCTTGAATAGTTGGAACCACATTTTCTCGTAGCGTAACGAATAAAGGCGAAAAAACGTGGCAATGGCTGGCTTACAGCGGCAGCGGAACTTCACCGAAAGTGAAACAGGCGTACTGCTTGCACGCTCGCGTAATCAAACAAATACGGCCATACTCCGCATACAACTTTCATACTCAGCCAACTGACAATTATAAATTATTCAGTTGTACGTCCAAGCAAGCATTTACGGGATCCGCGCTGCCCTACTTCTACCCCTGCTAATTAAAACAAAGCAATGACTCGTACTTGTAGTCAGCGCGAAAGCGACAAGGACAAAAGGAAGAAACACAGCAGCACGGCGCTGCTTCTTCGGAGTGCTTGTTCCTTGTTTCCGCGTTGCTATTGCGCTGTTGCTAAAAGTACGATGAATCGTAACGCCCACTTTGCTATCTTTCTACAGCAAGCGCACGCAGGTTTGAAAAGAAAGGCACATTTAGCATCGACCGCAGGTTCCGCATTGGTTAGTGAGCGAACTTTTGTGTATAGTTTGCGTGAGTAGTAGAGAAAACGTATCATGACGAGGCCGACGGCTCGAAAAAGAAATAGCGTAGAAAAAGCAACATGTTACAAAGTGCTTCGAAGACCGCGGTTTTCAGGTGGAGCCGTGGCAGCGTCTCCCAATGGTGAAGTTTTTTTTTTTTTCAGTTTAGAGTATCAGAAATCCTACAGTTATTCAATTTCACTAGATTCTTTCGAACTAGGCGTTCTGAAAGTGAGCGGCAGCTACAGTTCAGCTTTGGAGGTGGCAGCGCTGGCATTTCCCGCTGACGACTGCAAAGAAATCTTACGAGCGTAATACAGAGACAATCGTAACGTACTTATTAGATATTTACGTGTAATGAGGCTGTCATGAAACCAATATAACACCTCCAGCAGCTACTTAAATGGTAGGTTGTATATTCATGTACGCTCGCAGCAAAGCGGCGGATTGGCCCCGGTTCATGTAGCGCAAGCCATCCAACACTGCGCGTCGTGCCACCGCGTCTCCAGCCGCCGCGCAATTGTTATTTGTCGTGATAGATAATTCGCTGCATGAGGCTTTCATGTGCGTATGTACTGTTGATGGCGCGTCGCCGTCAATGCGGCCAATATAGATCGGGCGGGCGCCCCCCCCCCCTCATTTTCTTTATTTTGATACGCCAGTAGCTAATATATCTTTCAGATAGATGAGCTATCTGTAGCATGTGTTAAAAGATATTTACTGGGTGCACTCTGTTTCCTGGATGTGCACTCGAGAGAGTACACAGCCAGGTAATATAGAGTGCACACACAGGTAACATCCTGCTGGTAACACAGGTAACATAGTGCTCATATTTCTGTGATAATATTAATTACAACTAGAATCCATAATGCTCACTTTCTTGTACTGAAAGAGGTGATGTCATGAAGGGTACAAGGAAAAGAATTTTACAAACTGCATAAGCCACAGTGCGCTCACTGCCAGATGTGCTAGTGCCTAGCTGTGTGGTAAAAGTCGCACTGCACTGTGCTAGCAGCAAAATAAATAATTCTCTTGTACCAGCAAGCACACCATAAACTTGAAATCATCCCCAGTGACAAAAGCCCTGATGTCTGCACTTTTGCAGAAGCCAGATATCTAAAATAAGTAGATTATTTCACAAACTGCAGGCGAAGCGGAGCATCCAGGCGATCTCCTGCGATGAGCATGAAGGACGCTTGCTACGAGAACCGTCTTAAACATTCAATCAACTTTATTTCATAGCCTAGCTGTCACAAAACTTTCATGCAATTCTTGCATATTAGGTTAAATACTTCAGATTTTTGCATCTGACTTGCTACTGGAGAATAGCAGGTTGAAAAACTATTAAATACTTTATATATAACGAGAATGCATGGCATAAGGCACAATACACCATCCTATTTCATGGCATGTTCGATTTTCCGCACAATATAGCCACAATTAGCGCCGGTCGGCATGCCTCTAGTGTGAGGGGGCAAGCAGTGCCTCTTCCCTGAATCCACCAGTGACTAACACACAGTACAGGTAGATCTGACTGTACAATTTGCAAAAGATGCTCACTGCGCACACTGTTACCTACGTGTGCACTCAAGTGCACACGTAGGTAACATAGTGTGCACCACATAGATTAATGCTCTATGTTACCTATGTGTGCCCTGAAGTGCACACCTAGGTAACATCCCGCCGTGAACACAAACGACACATCCTACAAGAATTTTAATAACGGCTGTTGTTTTGGGGCAAATGAAAGGATAAGTCAAGATTTAGTACTTACAATGACTCTGCTGAGTGTATCAATGGCTGTCACGCAGTACAGATAGATCTGCCTGTATTATATGCACAAACAGTTGTTATGTGCACTCTATGTCACCTACATGTGCACTCAAGTGTACACTCAGGCAACACACAGTGCACATCTAGTTAACATCCTGCCGTAAACATAAAGGACACATCCTAGAGGTCTAATAAAGGTCACTTCCTCGAGGTATACGTTAGGATGCGTAAACACATGGTACACACAAAGTTGACATCCCGGAGGTCACACAAAGGACAAGGAATCATAAAGGTCACATAGGGCACAAGAAGGAAACATAAAGGAAACATAAAGGCAATGGTCATTTTCATAGGGGTCGCTAGCGAAGGAGGGCAGCGGCGCTCCGCGCTCCGCTCAGGCAGCTTGTAAGCGCACCGTGATTGTCGCTCCGCTAGCCCGCTTGCGGCTAAGTGGAGGGCGCATGCACATTCGCGCTTCCACTTCGCTCAACTGCTGAGTGGAGCGTAAAACACCAAACTAAAACACTCCATGACGCTTACATACGCTCCAGTTGCCGGGAAGCGTGTAAAGCAGTCAGGGGTCTTTGAATGCTATCGCGTTCCACTCTTAAAGGTGAAGTTTAAGCGTTCTCCAAATTTTTTGCTTTGTTACTACTCCTTTCTGTAGTGTCTTCGGGCCTTGAAAATATGTACAACAAACAAACAAACAAACAAACATAATTAATAGTGAAATACGCCAGATGGCCGAATCAATCAGAAGCCTCGCCCTGCGCCGTGACTATGGGCCCATAGTGTAGTTTTGGAGCCTACGCCGTGACTATTGGCCCGTAGTGAAGTTTTGGAACGTTAAAACACATCAACTACTGTTAAGTAAAGATCAAAATGAAAAAGATAAATAAAATACAGAATACAGAAATGCACGGTTGCGGAAACACGTGCGGAAAGAAATAACGACGACCATTGTTACTAATGTACTATATAGTTTCTTGGCGTGAAAGAAGCATTTTATGCGTACCTGTTTGCGAACTGGTATTTCATTTGCAGTTCTTTCAAGTTGATGTTTTTACGAGCTTCTTTATCAGAATGTAATCTTACATTAAAACAAGCAGTTGTTCCTACTTCATTGATTCTGTCACCTCCAATCACTTTTATTCTGTCACTCCAATCGCTCCAATCCCTGTTACAGTGATATAATTATGGTTGCTGAAAAAAATCTCTGCATCTTAAGCAGTTTATCAACGAGTCGGGTAAGGTGTCAGGCAATCCACGAAGCGGAGCGCAAGGGTCATATATTCTAATACGGTTCCTGCGGAGAAACTAAGGGATTGAGCCATCGAGGAGTGTCGCGTCGTAGGGTGGCGTTAGGGCCAGCAATCCACCAAGCCCATAGATTGCTACGTCAGGTAGTAGAAATGAAGGAAAAAGGGTTTAAAGGCTTAGATGGCTCCAATGCCGAAGCCCACTCCATGCACGAGTAAGTTAAACGTCTGAGTTCACATCAGGACCCTCTGTCCCACTGCTCGAAAAGCCTCCACTTTTAATACCGTCGTCTTCCCTTAGGCGAGTCGACTAGGGAATCTAGGGCCGCATTCACAAAGCTTTTCTTTCGTAAGTCCTGTTTGTCATTGGCTGATCGCCTTCGCTAATAATATATCGCACAGCACTATTGGCTGTCACCAACGCTTTTAGGTTAAGAACGTTTTGGCGAATGCGGGCCCTGAAGACTGTCGAGCAGCAAATTACAATCGTCGGCTCCATTGCAATACCACGGCCATGCCCGCAACCATACAGTTTCTCACTATAACACCTAGAGGGAAATCTGGTCCCACCGTCTATGGGAGTTTAAGGGGCACTGGTGCCGTCATGAGAACGACGGTATATATGTGTCTGCGAGGCTTGTGTTGGCTGGTGTTGTAAGAGGCTTCGTCTGAAACGTGGATATGGCTACACAAATAACGCGTTCTTAAAGTAAAATCTTCATAAAATGTTTCCATTCACGCAAATTGCATCTTTACTCCCCTACAATGCATGACGAAGGCAAGAAAAGCAAGAACAGACGACAGACTGTTTCAAAGTGAGCGTGAATCTTGTCGTTTCTCCTCCAACTTTAGCGGCCCGCTAATACTTTTTACGTATCATATAATTGTACATGCAATAACAAGCTCTTACAGTTAAACAAAACGTGTTTCTTTTTTAATGATAAAGCTAAACGAGCTTTTTACGTGCAGTTTTAGTAGAAAATGAATCATTGTGACAGACGGAACGGTGCTTGCCTGGCTCTCCGAGAACGATGCCAATCCGAAGTCACAATATACCGGCATTCCCATGAATAGCACAGCGCAGCAGCACCACATTTCCCTCTAGGTTATATAGTGAGAAACTCTATGCTCACAACACTGCGCAGTAAATCCGCCTCCAACCTCGATGGTATCGGTATGCGGCAGGATCGCAACCTGCGAATCCAGGGCCGCCGTCGTTGTTTGGTAGCATTGGGTGCCGCCCCTCCTCCTCTTTTTCATACTCAGTTCATGCTGCCAGATAATCGTGGGGTTGATGGCCTTTTGTGCACCCGTCTAGAATCGGTGTCCACGCTGCGTTGACCTCTGGATAGGTGCTGATAGATGCATGGCGGATCGCCTTCAGGGAAACGTCTAATTAGCGCCTTTGGGGTTTTGAGACGTAACAGGTGGTACAAAATGTAAAATTTTATCGCTCGTATAGCCTTTATGAGAAAATATATCGTCACGTTCGGCGCGAATGTTAAAGGAGCCGCGAAGCACTCCTCGGGCGGCTTGGTGAAATAACATACTAGTCCGCGGGTAGCATGCGCTGCTGTGAACATCTCAGCCAAGCTTTGCTGTGGTACGCGGTGCGTGGAGCTCGCAAGCGGAGCGCGAACTCACCCTTCTCTCCAACACTCTCTTTTCAAAAAGAAGCCTACTCCTCACTCTCTTCTGGACACTTTATTTCGTAATAAAGCGAATTCCCATACGCCGCAGCTATTGGTAGCTGCGGTCGGCTATGCAGCGTAGATACCGGGGCCGCCGCGGCGTGCCGCCACGAGTCCATTGGCTAAGCGCACTGCGGACAAGTGCGTTTGGTTTACGTTTAGCTTGTCGTAGGCACCAAATTCGAAAGCTGTGGCGTCTACGTAACCATTAAAAATGAGAGTTGAACTGCGCACCACGGTGAGATGCAGAAGGCGGAGCGTTATGGGGGGGGGGGGGGGGCGCCCCACTTGACGAAGGTGCGGGAGCACAGCGGAAGCCGTCTGTTTGATTGCCAATGAGTCAGCTTCTACTGAACGCATTGAAATTATTTTTCGGCCAAGTATCTCTGAAACAGCCTATTTTCACTTCAAATGTCTTTCGCCACTTTGATTGCCAATAACATGAATTACCACAATTCTTGTGGTGTTGGTGGCCACAGCAAGATTTAGTGTGAAGGACGATTGGAGAGGACCAGCGCGGGAGGGGAAACCCCACCACACGTCGGTCCTTGCAGTCCTGCTCTGGCCTCCCCAAGACGTCATTTGAGTGTGATCTATCTTGAGGAAAGCTATTTTGTGTTTTGTTATATTTATCTTATTACGCTTCGATTCAGGGCCCCTTTAAGAAAAAGAAATTATGAAACCCGCGCAATACAGCTGGAAATTTTATTTATAAAAGCCTAGATAACCTAGCAGAATGCGACTTCTTGAGAAATTCATGCGTTAACATTGTTCATATAGTCCCTGATGGATAAAAAAGGGCGTTTTGTTATTGAAGCTTGCGCGCCTTATGTGTACCGAACTCAATCAGGGGATAAATGAGGAAAACGCACTTAACTGCGCAAATTTAAGCATCCATTTTGATGACACAAACACACCGGGTCAAAAGTTCTTCGTCGCAAGTTCCGCAGATACCTCCGATGTATAATTGATAGAATGTGTTTTCCCACCTAAAAGCGAAATGTGGGATGCCATACAGTCGAAGGCTTAGAATTGTGCACACACTCAATCCATGGCCTCATCTGCAATGATCGAGCCACCATGACGTGGCTGGGAGTCGAACTCGCGGTGTTGAACCAAACAGCAGGGTCATTATATAGTCGCTGGGTCACCGTCGCGACAGCCCTTTTGGTGTGCACGCTTTGCAGTCGCATAACAACGTACAAAGCTCCACTTCGGACGATCTTTGGACGATCTTCGGAAGTGTAGCTGCATTTCTCCAGCGGAAACGTGCACCTGGTCGCTGTATAGTGTCGCCTTTTTCGGGAGACCGCGTACTGGTTTGAGTTAAATTCGACGTTCTCGATTCGGGGCACCGAAATCAGTGCTCCCACGGAGGCGCAATGTCCAGAATATGATGGCAAAACAAAAAAAATATTACAAAAAAGAAGAAAACGCAGGCACTAAAAGGCTTCGGTGAGGTTCTGGGGACAGCAGTGAATATCAGCGAGTAATGCTTCAGGGCGAATGAGCATTGAAGGAGAAAGCCGATTATTCCGGCGGACAGCACAAAGAGCGCTTCGTATTCATTTGCAACGGCGCTTGACTCGGTTTTCCTATTCGGAGCGTGATTAGTCTTCATTTTGGTCTCACAGTCGGGACATGTGAGACAGGTTGGTGCTCATCGGCTTAAAGAAATAAAAAATAATAAGACAAGCGGAATCATCGAAAACGACGACACGTGCAACTTGCTACAGTCGGAAAGGCGAAATGCTGCGAGCAGGTTTTCATGGCCTCTGACGAGACTAACAAGCGCCCTCGGCCGGCCTGCTTCTTTGACCTGCGGTATATTGAGGTACCTCGCAGGAGCGTGACGACTAGTAGAGGAAAAGAAGAAAAAAAGTTCGGTTGCCTCAAGCTCTTTCATTATTCTTTTCTTTTTCTTTCTGAAAGGAAATTTCAGCGTATCTTTCCTTTGCGCACTCGTGCCTTACGTATGGCGAGCAGCACCAGACACTCTTGGCTTATGACTGAGGCAAGACGCGTATTCCTGCGGCACATCTCCCTAATACCTCCCGAAGCTCGCCATGCCTACGCGTGCGCCAAAGATATTTTTTTAACAATCTTTCCCCTTGAAGCTATGTTCTTGCGGCGGCTGTGTGCGAGTCTGTCCAAGCACGTATGGACCACTGACACGATGCTTCTGCGTACGCTTTGCTTTTGCGTCCTGTTAACTCACCGGCCGTCGATCGTTGCTATTTCGCATCTCCCTTCACATAGTGTGCCCTCGTTGTCTGACCTGCCTCAGGCAGCATGCATGGAAAACATAGCTAGTGGGCGTTTTCTTTCTTTCATTTTTCTTTTATTTTCTTTTATTGTTATATCAATTATATGGACACTCTAGGAGCATTTCTGCCATCGCCGTCGCCGTGAGGTTCCATATGAGTGTAAGCGTGTGAGGGTGAGCCGGAGAACGCGGTTCAACCTCGAGTCCGTGAGCGAGGAACGCCGCCCAGATGCGTGCCCTCTCCTGTGGCGCGCGAGGCAGGGGGGTAAAGCGAGTGAGCAGAGGCGTTCTTCTTCGGTGGCTGCTAGGGTGCCTCGATGTCCTTCTCGCCCGCCGCTCCGTACAGATTGGAGACAACCTCGGCGTCTGCCACGGCGTTGGCCACACGAATCGAGGACGCCGTAGTAGACGCCTTTGGCGGACGCTGTAGGGACGCTTTGCCGGCGCTCGTGTGTATTGAAAGCGACCTGCGAGGTGGCCAAAGTGCGCGCCCGCGCGGGCCTCATCTTCAGTGATCTGCGATGTTTGCAGAGTGCGCGTAGTGGCGGTAGCTTTGTTTGCGCTGTGCTTTCGATGTTTCATTCGCGTTAAAGCGACATATGCACGGATGTCAATCAGCTCGCGGCTGCTGCGGCGATTCCGAACTCCAGCGTTTTCACAGACAGTTTCAGCTGTCATCGAACGAGTTTTGTTCATGTTTACCTGAGCGCGCGTGACACTGTGCTGGTTAATTCAGTTAAAACACGTTGACAGGCTAGTCGTTTTGAATCCATGATAGAATGTGTAAGGGCGACTGAACAAGGACCTAGAAAGAAGCACACACACAAAGACAGCGCTGTCATTGTGTCTGTTTCTTTCTACGTCCTCGATGAGCCACGCTTACATATTTTATCATTGTTAATTTAGTTAGTAAGTGAATGCTCACAAGTTTATACGAACGATAAAACTATTATCCTTAGTTCTTACAGCTATCTACTAATTTGCTATCTCAATAGGTGCTTCGCCTTTCCGGCGGAACTGCATTCTTTTTTTCTTCTTTCTTTTTTTTTACGCGGAAGCTTTCTTCTTCAGATACCATTCAGTCAGGTCAAAGTGGGTCGGGGTACAGGCGAAGAATGCTTTCGCATTAATAACTCTTACTCGGGACGGTTATCCAATGTTTGGAGCTGCGACTGGAGGACAGCATCAAGATTTACAAAACTTTTCCTTCGTTAGAGCTCTTGGCCATTGGTCGACTGCCTTCGCTAGTAGTATATCCGGCATCAGGATTTTCTTGAATTTGCTCAGGCGAACAATTTTAGCCTGAGAACCTGTTGTGAATACCAGCACGGCATGATTGTTGTCTTGAACGGGGCACGTGACTCGTGCTACAAGAGAAGCGGAGAAGCTTCGTTGTCTTTGTAGGAGACTAGCGCGTCGTCTGCTGCACGATTATTGGCAGCTGATATGAGCTGTTGAGCTTAGAGTTACACTTAAGTAAGATGCATATAATGGATAGCACCTTCATAGCGTTATCCTTACGTGCTTCTTGCTGCCCACATTGTCGGGTCGACTCACATTCAACATTCCTGCCGGCGTCAGCTGGCGTTTAGTCACTCTGCATCGAAACGCCGAAGGCTGGACGTGCCACGTATCGGTGGCAGCGCCAAGGTTTAGCGTATCACGCTTTCAGCGTTTCAGGTAACCGTAGCCGACGTCGACAGAAATGGCGGAACCAAGATCTGGCATGTCCAGCGCTCAGCATTTCAGCTTCTCGCTTCGCGCCGCATCGATGCCGAGTGATTCAACGCCAGCCGACGCAGGCACGAATTTTGAATGTGGGTTGGCCTTTGTTCCGCATCTTGACACCGAGGCGCGGCAGGGTCTTAATTTCTGTAGCGTTCCATTTGCGTCGACGCGAAGCACGTTCTTTACACCAGCGTATCGTGTGTTCCTGAACGTGCTATATTCCTTGTGCATCTAGCGCTACCTGTTTGCGTGCGCGAGCCGTCGACGAGGTCAGCGCTCGCGCCAACCACTCAGAATGCTGTTATGTTGTTAGTGTGGTTCCCCTGTGCACATCATTTTTCCTTTTGACGCAACGTTCGCGAGGTATTTACTCAACGTCCTCGTAACGCTCAAGCCCGCTAATGCCCCGTAGATTGCCGGTGATTAGATTTGGTGTTGAGCCGCGCAACACCAAAGCCACTGAGCAAACACGGCGGGTGCGGCTAGCGCTGGCTCGGCGAGATAGCTGCGCCATGTTTACACCACTTCGGAGGAACGCACGTGTGGCTTGTATTCGCTACGAATGACTGCCGCCTTTACGAGTGTATGCTATTACGCTATGCATGGGTTCTTCTTGCGCAGCTAGACAATCAAACAGAAACACGCAAGGTTTCCGTCTCTTTTAACGCCCGAAAGGAAAGAATGAAAGGTAAGCCAAAGCCATGGTGACTGATCGCCGGCCCCCTCTCCGTCACTTGCAACACTGTGAGCTCTCGCGTGGAATCGCGCGTGGGTCGCGCTGACCGGTGTCGCGCGTTCGTTGTCTTGATTGTCAGTTGCCCGTTCCAGATGAATCATCATCATCATCATAATAATCATCATCAGCCTGGTTACGCCCGCTGCAGGGCAAAGGCCTCTCCCCTACTTCTCCAACTACCCCGGTCGTGGCCATGTTGTCCCTGCAAACTTCTTAATCTCATCCACCCATCTAACTTTCTGCCGCACCCCTGCAACGCTTCCCTTCCCTTGGAATCCAGTCCGTAATCCTTAATGACCATAGGTTATCTTACCTCCTCATTACATGTCCTGCGCATGGCCATTTATTTTTCTTGATTTCAACTAAGATATCATTAACTCGCGTTTGTTCCCTCACCCAATCAGCTCTTTTCTTATCCCTTAACGTTACACCTATCATTCTTCTTTCCATAGCTCGCTGTGTCGTCCTCAATTTAAGTAGAACCCTTTTCGTAAGCCTCCAGGTTTCTGCCCCGTACGTGAGTACTGGTAAGACACAGCTGTTATGTACTTTTCTCTTGAGGGATAAAGGCAACCTGCTGTTCATGATCTTAGAATGCCTGCCAAACTCACCCCAGCCCATTCTTATTCGTGAGGTTATTTCAGTCTCATGATCCGGATCCGCAGTCACTACCTATTTTAAGTAGATTACCACTTCCACTTACCACTTACCACTTACCCTTACCACTTCCAGTGCCTCGCTACCTATTGTAAACTGCTGTTCTCTTCCGAGACTGTTAAACATTACTTTAGTTTTCTGCAGATTAATTTTTAGACCCACCCTTCGGTTTTGCCTCTCCAGGTCAGTGAGCATGCATTGCAGTTGGTCCCCTGAGTTATTAAGCAAGGCAATATCATCAGCAAATCGCAAGTTAGTAAGGTATTCTCCATTAACTTTTATCCCCAATTCTTCCCAATCCAGGTTTCTGAATACCTCCTGTAAACACGCTGTGAATAGCATTTGAGAGATCGTATCTCCCTGCCTGACGCCTTTCTTTATTGCGATTTTGTTGCTTTCGTTATGAAGGACTACGGTGGCTGTTGAGCCGCTATAGATATCTTTCAGTATTTTTACATACGGCTCGTCTACACCCTGATTCCGCAATGCCTTCATGACTGCTGAGGTTTCGACTGAATCAAACGCTTTCTCGTAATCAATGAAAGCTATATATAAGGGTTGGTTATATTCCGCACATTTCTCTATCACCTGATGGATAATGTGAATATGGTCTATTGTTGAGTACCTTTACGGAATCCTGCCTGGTCCTTTGGTTGACGGAAGTCTAAGGTGTTCCTGATTCTATTTGCAATTACCTTAGTAAATACTTTGTAGTGTCAGGATTGGGGGCTCAATCCCATCGCTCGTGATCCGTTGTCAAGATTGGAGTCCGGCATGAATTCGAAGGTAGCTGGCCCATGCCGTCGTCCAACTTATCCACGCTGAGGACGTTGATGAAGGGAAGAACTGCTTCTCATCGAGAACGAGGAATATGGGTTTATTTACAGTATTTAAATCAGTCTAACATGTTTGCTTGAGAAAAAGAGTGTCAGTCCAACATGACTGCACGAGAGAAGTGTATCAGTCTAACATGACTGCTCAAGAGAAGTGTATCGAACATCCGCACAACAGCAGTTTTTAAACACTCGGTCCGCCGGCGATACAAGGCGGCGAATGTTCGTGTTTCATCGCAAACTCGCCGCCGCCCCGCAGGACCGTTTACACACACAAAGGCTCACACGTTCGAGCCCACACACACATAGGCTCACACGGGCGAATGTCCGGAACCGACGTCAGAGGGGAGCCGTTCCGGGTAGCTCGGAGCCATTCTGGGTAGCTCGTTGTCCTGCGTCCCCGTCGGCGCGTGGGAAGCAACAAAAAACGGCTTTCCCGCGGCAGCTCGCGGACGCGTAGCAGATCAGGTCCGCGCTGGGGAGTTTGGGCACAACAGTTCGCCCGCCGAACTCATTCCGTCACAATGGCGATTTAGTCACGCTGTGGCTAGAGGATGGCGGCGGTGTCAGCACAAAGCCCGCTTCATCGAACGCATCCTAGCTGAAGCGACGAAGAGTGGGGGATGCGCGTCTTGTTCCCCGGTCGTAACTGGGTGGCAATCTCGCATTGCAGCTCGCCATTCTTAACCGTAGGCAACAGACAGTAAGCTGATCGGTCTATAATTTTTCAAGTCTTTGGCGTCCCCTTTCTTATGGATTAGGATAATGTTAGCGTTTTTCCAAGATTCCCGTACGTTCGATGTCATGAGGAATTGGGTATACAGGGTGGCCAGTTTTTCTAGAAAAATCTGCCCACCATCCTTCAACAAATCTGCTGTTAACTGATCCTCCCCAGCTGCCTTCCCCCTTTGCATAGCTCCCAAGGCTTCCTTTACTTCTTCCGGCGTTACTTTTAGGATTTCGAATTCCTCTAGACAATTCTCTCTTCCATTATCGTCGTGGGTGCCACTGGTACTGTATAAATCTCTATAGAACTCCTCAGCCACTTGAACGATCTCATCCATATTAGTGATGATATTGCCGGATTTGTCTCTTAACGCATACATCTGATTTTTGCCTATTCCTAGTTTCTTCTTCACTGCTTTTAGGCTTTCTCCGTTCCTGAGAGCATGTTCAATTCTATCCATATTATACTTCCTTATGTCAGCTCTCTTACGCTTGTTAATTCACTTCGAAAGTTCAGCCAGTTCTATTCTAGCTGTAGGGTTAGAAGCTTTCATACATTGTCATTTCTTGACCAGATCTTTCGTCTCCTGCGATAGCTTACTGGTATCCTGTCTAACGGAGTTGCCACCGACTTCTATTGCAGACTCCTTAATGATGCCTGTAAGATTGTCGTTCATTGCTTCAACACTAAGGTCCTCTTCCTGAGTTAAAGCCGAATACCTGTTCTGTAGCTTGATCCGGAATTCCTCTAGTTTCCTTCTTACCGCTAACTCATTGATCGGCTTCTTATGTACCAGTTTCTTCCGTTCCCTCCTCAAGTCTAGGCTAATTCGAGTTCTTACCATCCTATGGTCATTGCAGCGCACCTTGCCGAGCACGTCGACATCCTGTATGATGCCAGGGTTAGCGCAGAGAATAAAGTCTATTTCATTTCTAGTCTCGTCATTCGGGCTCCTCCACGTCCACTTTCGGCTATCCCGCTTGCGGAAGAAGGTATTCATTATCCGCATCTTATTCTGTTCTGCAAAGTCTACTAATAACTCTCCCCTGCTGTTCCTAGTGCCTATGCCATATTCCCCCACTGCCTTGTCTACCAGCCTGCTTCTTGCCTACCTTGGCATTAAGTCGCCCATCAGTACACTGTATTTTGTTTTGACCTTACCCATCGCCGATTCCACGTCTTCATAGAAGCTTTCGACTGCCTGGTCATCATGACTGGATGTAGGGGCGTACACCTGTACGACCTTCAATTTGTACCTCTTATTAAGGTTCACAACAAGACCCGCCACCCTCTCCTTAATGCTATAGAATTCCTGTACGTTACCAGCTATACTCTTATTAATCAGGAATCCGACTCTTAGTTCTCGCCTATCCGCTAAGCCCCGGTAGCA
This sequence comes from Dermacentor variabilis, assembly GCF_050947875.1. NCBI lineage: Eukaryota > Metazoa > Arthropoda > Arachnida > Ixodida > Ixodidae > Dermacentor > Dermacentor variabilis. The sequence goes on along the minus strand of NC_134568.1, from coordinate 158,153,366 downwards.
CAGGACGTGCCCGCTTTTTATCACTGTATATGCTTGATTTGTCCTCCTAACTTTACTGAGCCCTATTATATTCCATTTACTGGCTTCTAATTCCTCCAATAGCACTGCTAGACTCGCCTTACTAGATAACGTTCCAGCGTTAAACGTTGCCAGGTTCAGATTCCAATGGCGGCCTGTCCGGATCCAGGGATTCTTAGCACCCTCTGCTGCGTCACAGGTCTGACCGCCGCTGTGCTCAGTTGCTTCGCAGCTGCTGGGGACTGAGCACCGGGGTTTCATTGTTGTCTTCATATGGGAGGTTGTGGCCAAATACTGCACCAGGGTGGCCTATCCTGCTCTGGTGAGGGAGTGCGTTACCGGTTCTGGTCAACGGGATCAGGCAGCACTCCAGGCCTGTTTGTGCAATTTTATCAACACGCGGAAATTTTTTTTAATTGGGTGGAAAATTGCGCGGCGCCGGGATTCGAACCACGGTCCTCTTGCACGCGAGGCGGATGTTCTACCGCTACGTCACCGCTGCACCCTCCAGATGAAAGTTGTGGGTTATTTGCGCACTTCGACGTGCCCTTGCGCAAGCGCCGCTCGGGACGACATACGTTCAGTCGACGAGTCACCTGGGCTTGGTCAATCGTGACATATTCGCGACCACTGTGGCCAGGCCGTCGCCTTGGCATAATTTTCGCGTGTTAACGGCCGCCTTGGCATAATTAATCTTTTTAGAAGAGGCTGGTTTGGATGCGTAACATTCGACGCAACGAATGGATTTCCACCGATCTTTCCGGGCACGGAGTAAGTCATACAGGAGAGCCAACTCTGGCGCTCGCCACTATTTTTGCTAGGTTCCCTCAACGATGCAGGGAAACCGCTCAGTGCGCGCAGCGTCACTCTATGCCTCCACTCATCACCCTCTCTGCAACAGGCTTTCGCTAGGGCTCCTACTCTCCTCAAGTCTGTAAGCACATATACAGGTGCCAGTCGAGAGTATGACGGTAGCCCGTCTGGTCGGGATGATGCGTACTTAAGAGGAAGAGGTCTGGACACCGACTAAAATGTTTCGAAATATTTATTTACGTTTCGGCTCCCCCGTCGGCTCCCCTGGGGGAGCCGAAATGTAAAGAACTATTTTAAACTATTTTCGTCGGTGTCCAGACCTCTTGCTTTTACGTATACAGGTGCCACGGGCCGTCGAAATTGCAGAACGAACCGCTAGCTTGAAATTGGGCTCTTATGCGGCAGAAGGGGTGCGCGTAGAAGATGACAAGAAAAGAGTGAAGTTGCCTACTGTCGGATGGCAAAAGCATGCTGTGCTTTGGTCGGTTGTTTGATAAGTGTTTCAAACTTCAATCGATCGCTTCCATCTGATGCTGCCTTGACTTGAGCAGCTGCAAGGGGCTGCCACGCTGTGCAGTTGTCGCGAAACGCTGTTGCGCATGAGTCGTGGTTCGAGACTTTAGCAAGCCTCATCGATTTCTGGTCCCACAAGTGATAGTTTTAAATGGTGGATCAGTGGAGTGATGAAGTTTTTTGTACTCAGATGCCGGGGTATGACAAAACAAACGAAAAATGTTCTGTCCGCATATCACCTGCGAGTCAAGAAATGTTCGACGAATAGATCACGAATAAGAGGGAAAGACGTATAGCAAGAAAGGACGCAGTCTGTGCGCGTCGTTTCGCGCAGCTCTTAATTTTTGAGAAGTGCTACTCAGAGAAGACTTTTCCAAAACTTCCTTGCAAAGAGCGCAAAGAGGAGCTTCTCGAAAGCATATACCGGGTGTCACGTGTAACTTGAGCCATACTTCAAAAATATGCAAGTGCAACGTAGCTGAACAGAAATGTTGTTTGCCGTCGCTTGGAGATACTCAGAGTATTTATTTTTTTTTCATTCCGCCTTACTACACAATGAGTGTTAATTAAAGAATCAACTTCTCAAATATTATAACTAGATGAAAAGTGTCAGTGAGAAAATTGTAGAGCAACATGAAAGACTTCCAATACAGCTTTCTGTTGCTCAATATGGGCTTCATAAAAGTGTTTCTCCGAGCGTGAAAGGAGCCCGCGAATACACGCAAAGTGCTGCGAGCGGCCAACCGCGCGGCAATTTTACGTGTATTCGCGGGATGCTTTAGATTGTGCTGCTCTCAAATTTTATATATAGTACCTCTCCGCGTTTCTATATTTGATGTGTGTGCGCTGTCTATTTTGGCACTAAAAGAATAGTTAAAGATTGATCTAGCTAAGAACAATGACGAAACAGCGAAAGTTTTTAGTTGGGCGTCCTCTTGTTCACAACATAAAACGTTTGTTTGCCTCTTGTACACTATCTGGTACGCAAGCTAAAAACTAAACTCCTTTAGCTTAGATGCGGAAGTAAAAAGAGTGAGCTTCTAAAGAAAAGAAAGGAAAGAAAAACAGCATTGGGGACACATTAAAGGTCGCCTGGTGGTCATGAATAATCCGAAGTCCCCCACTACGGCCTGCCTCATAATCAAATCGTGGTTTTGGCAAGTAAAATCCCAGAATTCATTAGAAAAAGAACAAACTTCTGAGCTAGGAATTCTTGTTCCCGTTGAGCTTCGTCGTTTGCCGCCTGACATGTACGCCGTTTAGTCCGTTAATAATATAAGTAAATTTGAGCCAAGTGTTTTTTTTAAAGGTTGTTCGTGCCAAAATGAACAAGTACAAGGAGCACATTTCCCGCTTAATCCAGTATTTGACTCTATTCGACAAAAGCGATTAGGTCAGGCAAGGAAAGTAAGGCATGCCTGCCTGGTTTTTTTTAAATTTCTTTTTTGTCTGTTTTACGCATAGCTTAATCCCGTGGAATTGCCCCGCCATCATCGGCTAAAACGTAGGCACTTTACGCATTAAGTGAGCCATAAGCCTCCAAATCCAGGGCATGTTTCGTTGCAAGTACAGCTTACCGTTGGGCTTAGAGGAACACAATTGCTGATCCTTCATGCTGTTTTTGCCGTTTTGGGCTGGAATCGACCAAGAGTGGAAGTGCTTAACGCTGTGGGAAATTAGCCGTTCTTTTTTCATTATTACTGAGCAATGGGCAACGGGCGCCCGAGTGCGGGCACTCTATTACTTAACCACAGCCCCGGTGGCTCGGTGTATAATGCACGACGTTCAGCGGCTGAGCACTATGTTCGGGGTTCGATTGCAGTTCGGGAGAGCCGCATTTCTGTCCAGACGAAGTGTGGAAGCGTACGTGTGCATATAGGATGCGGCCCGTTAAAGAAAACACTCTAATTGGTCGGAGTTAATCCGCAACCGGCCATCACACGAAGCTCGTCAGAGCCAAAGTGCAGCTCTGTGGTGTCAAAACTAGTTAGCTATAGCTTACTTTAATTAGTTCAGAAATGGCGTATGAGAAGGACCTAATTTTATGCAAACGCACCTACGCTATACTGGTCTTCTAACTAGAGCATGTAACCTCACTGAAAGCCTCTTACGGTAAATATCCTACTTATTGCAGTGTAAAACCGTATCCCGTCGGAGAATACGATTGGCCGGCGCCGCCTATATACAGCTAATCTGCATTATATGCGACACGTAGCTAATTAAATTATATAGAAACGTTTGTGAAAACACTGATGCGTAAAATACACATAGGGGCACGAAAATATGTTGATGTTTTTCCCTTTAAGGGGCCCCTAAACCACATCGGATGTTTAAACGCATTTCAACTGAACACGCGAAATTTGCACTGAATGCCGTCGTTGTCATCTCTGCTGTACATAACAACCCTGGGTGCAGCGGGCAAAGCACACACTAAAAAAAAATTTAAGCTAGCGCTCATCTTTCAGTTCCTGGTCACACGAATAGGGTAAGACGTACCATTAAGGGGGCGGAAGATGTCGATCGGTCGACTTGCAGGCGACGTCACTTCCTCCGTTCGGTGGTTCGTCAGCCCGGCGAACACGGTTGCCGACGGGGCGAAGACGCCAACGATCGGGCGACTCGGCGGCCGACCCGTACTCTAGCTGAAATAGCAATTTGTCATGCTATGCCAACCAAGGAGGTTGTATTCTAGATGGCCACACACACGCCGATGCGATCAACCACTGCAAGTGGCGTGAGTGGCGAGCTTTCGTGCAATCGCCGTCGAGAAAATCAATCTACCGACCGTCGTTCGACTGGTTTCCCAGCGATCCATCGTTGAGTGAAGACACACTTTCAAAGCGAGTGCCGCAACGCCCGAGTTTGTACTAATGTTTATTTGTGGCAAAATGAAACTAAACGTGCTGCTTTAATTTAAATCTACTAGGCTAAGCAATTGCCAGCCGCCCACATCCCTTTACCAACTGTGGTTGCTTAGTCGCTTTGGTGTTGCGCTGCCGAGCCCAAGGGCGCGGGATCCAACCTTGGCCGCGGCGGCCGCATTTCCACGGGAGCGAAATGCAAAAACACCCGCGTACCGGGCATTGGGTGCAGGCTAATGAACCCCCGGTGTTCAAAATTTATCCGCAGTCCTCCACTACGGCGTGCCTCATAGTCATATCTTGGATTTGACACGTAAAACCCTAGAATTTCTTTAATGTAGATTGGAGCCGATGTTGTTCCCGTGCCGCGGATGCTAAAGGAACAGACAGTCTGGCCTTATAACCGTTTAGAACGTGAATCGAGATATCACCGCTAATGAAAAGATCATGTGTTGTCATAGACTGAAAGGGGCACTGTTTTCCTCATTGAACTAGGGCTTATATTTTTAATTCTTGTCAACAAATCGCGAAAAATGCCATTTCGTATCTTCACGCGGCAGGCAGGATGCCCTATAGCGTGACCTTCTATCAGCGTACACGGCTCCTCGACCTCTTTAAAATATTGAAATGCAATTCACTGCCTTTCTATTATAAGTTCGTTTCTGTCACTTACAATGCGCAGCTATATCTTCGCTTGTTGTGAGTAGAAATGTGGTGCCATGATCTCCGAGATGGGGCGGCGCGCGTTATAGCGACTTCTCGGAGGTCATGGCGGCGCTGTGAGAACTTTTGCCCACGGCCAAAAGACCGCGTTGTCACCAACTAGCACTAGGATTTGTCGCAGCAGCCGCAATTTATTACAGAGTCATATTGTTTTCGGAAGGGTGAAAAAGTGACAATGAGGATGGTTAATGAAAGTTGCATTCGCCGTTCTGCTCTCCCAATATAGGGGGGTGTCTCTCGGCTTTCTCAATGTTGCTGGCGTCGGCACACCTATTTTTCTTCTCTTTTCTTTTTTTAGAGATTGCTAACATTGAGACATTCTGCTTACAAAATTTGTACGCGCTTTTGGAAGTAACCGCTTCTGGTATAAACACCCTGGAGGATGAGCGGTTCGTTGCGTTAGAAAAAAACTGACTGACAATCGATTTCTGTCGTTAGAAATCGGTTGTCAGTCACTTTAAGCTTCATATGCAGCTTTTCTGGACACGTACCAACTAGCGCTCCTAGCGGCCGCTGCAAGAAGCTAGCGTGTTTTCATAGGGACGAGCGGGTTTCTGGCAAATAATTAAAGCCGCAGTCGATTACTGAAAAAGGCAGGAGACAGACATGTTCTAGAAGACAATCCACAGGAGACAAATGCAGTGATCATGCTGTGGAAAGCTAGAATTTTGTTCCCAGAGCGGTTAAACAGTCAGCAATGGAAGCCTATGGAAACGACGAAAATTTGCCCCCGATTTTCGGACGAAATCGGTCGCTTTCATAAAGCTGCGGCTTCTATCGTAAAAGCCGCTGCAGCATATGTAGCCCAGAGACTCAGCTTTCGATTAATGCCTATCTCGACTCTTCACACATAGTTTAACGATGTTCCTAAAACCAATTTTTGAAACACAGTCGTGCAAATTCACGTGATATCTATAAAAACCCGGGCGTATCACTCGCGGAATCTGTGGAAGCCGTGGCTGAGTCGTTTAATCGCTTGCACGTATCGTTTCGCGTCTTGCTGACATTTTTTTTCAACGGAACGCGGGACTGAGTTCGACAGTTCCCCACCAGGTGGCCGAAACAAAAAACTCAAAATTTGGTTTCGGTTTTGGTTTTTTCAGGAGGGCACTTCAAATATTATATTTTATATTTTTACTTCCTAAAACCTAGCAATGGGTTGCTCATTTGTTAACTCATCGCTTTTATTATCAGATTTCATTCCGTGGACAACATAGCAACAAACATGCGCATGTGTTTGTGTTATGTTAGAGAAAGACAACAAAAGAAGCCATCGTGACTTGTAGCATGGACATTGGACAATTCTGGACATTGCACCATGATTGCACCTTCACCATTCTGCGTAAATTCACGGCAATCCAAATGCGTGACTGAATGGGCAAAATTTTAGAAAATTTTGTTTAAATATATCGGCCGAGTATCAACAAGTGTCAACTGACTACGCTGAGAGAGTAGTTCCTTCTAACAACATGTGCATTTATGGCACTTAGTCGAAACATTGGCGGTGCGTTAAAGCATTGTTTTGGTCAGGAATGGGCGGTTATGTCACACGACAGGAGGAAATGGTTGCGCACGCTCTCGACAGAGGGTACATTGATTTCAAGAAGCGCCAAATCTAAACCGTAGTGATTTATTACAGCTGGAGTTTGAAGGGTAATTGCAGAGCGAGTGTAGTTCAGTGTGTTTGCACGCGCATGTTTTTTGTGAGACAGCAGGGAAGGAAAGGGGAGTTTATATGCGTGTGCACGGATTGAAAACAAAAAAAATTATGGGGTTTTATGTGCCAAAACCACTTTCTGATTATGAGGCACGCCGTAGTGGAGGACTCAGGAAATTTCGACCACCTGGGCTTCTTTAACGTGCACCTAAATCTAAGTGCACGGGTGTTTTCGCCCCTATCGAAATGCGGCCGCCGTGGCCGGGATTCGATCCAGCGACCTCGGACGGATTGAGCGTGCGTACTTGCATTTGCGTGTGCGCGCATGTTTGTTTCCGTATTTTAATCTGCATGCGCACGAGTGCGCGTATGCGCGTGTGATCATACGCGCGTTTGTGCTCGCGTGCTGTTCCGTGTGCGCGCGCCTACTTTTTTGTGCGTGTATGTATGCGTGGGCGTGTGTAAATGTGAATGCCCGCGAATATGTGTCGTATCTGTGTGCGTGTTTGTGTGCGTGCGGGCGAGCGTCCGTGTGTGTGTGTGTGTGTGAGAGAGAGAGAGAGAGAGAGAGCATTTCCCCGCTTACGTCTACTCTCAGGGATGAGTGGGATATAGAGATGATTTAAACCCATACTTAGCGAAATCAATGCCAAAAAAAGAATTGCAGGACGCTTAAGCTTCGCCTTCAAGAGTGGAACGCGACAGCGTTCCCGTGGACCCGCCAAGGGGTGTAAGACAATGGGCTACGGCGCAGCGACTACGCGCCCCGCATCGGACGCGGTGAGCGTCGAGCAACGCAGCGTTCGGCGCGACAACGAAATGTGCGCCTGAGCAAGCGACGCACGCCTGAGCCTTACAAACAGCTCGTTTCTAAGGCAACACCGCGTTCACTAGAGGCGCTTTTGTACCGCTTTGAAGCATCGAACTCGTGGCTCAGTGGTAACGTCTCCGCCTCACACTCCGGAGACCCTGGTTCGATTCCCACCCAGCCCATCTTGGAAGTAGCTTTTTATTTATGAAGTGCCTGCCATGATTTATCGCTCACGACCAACGCCGCGGACGCCGACACCGACACCGACGCCGACGACACCGGCTTTTCTGCGACACGAGCTCCTTAACGCTATCGCGTTAAAAGTCTGAGCCGTTAATAACACCGCCCCAGATTTCGTCACGATGGCACCGTCACCAACGGCACGGCTCCGTCAGCAGCTACCAAGCTGTTCACTTTCGTTATCTTCCCTCGGCGGAAGCGCATTGTCTTCATGTCAGCAACGGGCTAAACCTGCACCATCATTGCGTCATGCGTCGCTTTTGCGTCCAAGCAAACTGTCGGCGGAGCACGTTCGCTGCTATATTGACTCTAAAACCTTAATCTCCTTGCCTTTGAAAAAAAAACAACGAGAATAAAAATCGAAAGCGGCCTGCCCGCAAGGAACATGCTCACGGAGGCCTACTTTTGGTGACATCACAATAGGCTAGGTGCTGTCAGGTTGACTTTACAGGTTTCCAGGGGTTGACTGACGGGCTAGTTGGTTCATTATCACACAAAGAACAGCGCTTAAAGTTGTTAGAGCAGTGTGTGTGCGATTCCTCCTTGATACCAAGTCCAGTCTTGAAGCGCTGTTCTTTCTGTGACTTTACATACGTTTTCATTTTTTTTGCGTCAGTTACGCTTTTCAAGAGCGCTAACCTGGAAAATTTTTGTTCGAATGGCTGTTGCAGAAGCATGTTTAATCATAATTTCTTCGCTCGGCTAGATAATCTTGAAGACGGGCTCCAAACTACTCATTTTCTTTAGCCACCTTAGATCAGTTATTGAATATTTATTTAACGTAGCTTCGTTAATTATGCGCACAGCTTCCCAACTTACTCCGTATCTAGAGGTTACCAATATGAACACTCGAATGATAAAATTATGTCACCAATATTTGTATTGGTTGAATAGTTTTATTTGGTGCAGTTAAGAGCAGCCGAATATTGATGGTGTATAGGCTTCTTATAAAGCAAGTATGAGAGCTTGGACAGGTTGTCCTGGCGCAAATCAAGTTGGCGCAAATCACGCATGTGTCCAACCGTGCACTTCTGCATTTCCTGCCGACTGTCCTACATTATATGAGAAGCACCTTAGCGCCAGAGTATATCACACAAGGTGTGCGAGAACATTGTGCGCGCTCCCGATTAAACTTTCTCAGCGTTGGTGGCATCAGGCTCGGTTTCCTGGCACCATCAGGAATAAAAACAGCTGCCTGGGGGAAAGCATTGGATACATCTTCAGTACTTTGTAACATATGGAGCATCGCGGACATGCACGTTTGAGCGAAAAGTACTGTGGTATTAGGATTAGGGTTTTGCTGCGTGTATTTTCGTTGTCCAATGTTAAGACGTAAAGAAGAATATACTGGGATTTTGTAGCAATTAATGCTGGCATACGCACAGTCACGTGCAATACAAGCTCCGACACCGTGCCCGCGGTGGAACTGGCCCCTGGTGTACAGGGCTACATTGAACCACGAAATGCTGGTCGGATAAGTACCAGTAATCGGAAAGTGTTTAGCTCTTGAATTTTTGGAATGTCGGCGCCGCTGTGCAGTCTTTGGGGCCCTTTCTACCACGAGTACTATGTTTCAGCTAATATTTAAAGCAATTGCACATTATTATTATTTTATTTTTTTGGGTAAACTTTCTTTACCATCTAAACACTGTTCCAAAGTTATTGGTTAGCTCAAAACGCGCCTGCATGTATTTCTAATACCCAGAATGTTGTCACGAATTCAATAGCGAGCGTTATCTAATCAGACTGCGCGTGTGAAGCGAATACTGGCGTATGTACTGCATTCTCGATCACATATGAGCGCCGGAGTTTGGCTCCAATCTACGAGCATTCCAATCTGATGAACCGATGATCCGTAGATCAGATTCCGAGGAAGTACTACTTTGCGCGCAGACGTCGTTGTGCTCTGAGCGTTACTTTTTTTTTCAGTGCAAGCTAGCCCTATAATGAGTTAGATTCGTGACTCTCTTATTTTGAATTGCCTTGTTCTTCGCACCTCTACAACGTGACGGTATAGGCGTGCTACATTTTCATTGAGTCAATACTGGAAAATGGTTTTGGTTTTTTTTTTTTGCGTGTGCGTTTACACATTCAACACAGTAATTTAATATTCATAACTTACCTATTAATTTAGGCGGTTGTAAAAGACAGCAACGTTGTATTAACAGGAGGTCTTAAGAATAAAAAAAAATTTAAATGCTTATTGGTCGGCTTTCACTTCATCGCACGGAATGAAATTTCCATAAAATCATTCTTATGGTAATGAAAAGCCTACCCGCTTGAAAACATTTAATCGGAGTTGTCACTTTGCAATCTGATACCAATAACAAGATGTTAAAAAACGTGACTGAATCACCGTTGACACACCTAGGAAGAATTTTCAGAGTGGGGCTAGAGCCATTGGTGATCACAAGTGAAGAGCCAGACGATGGAGCAATTAGGTTTCTCGACTTAAAACTAAGTGTGGGCTCCAGTCATTGTTGTTGGCAATACGAACCGCATGCAAATAAGCCTCTTTTGTCCTTCGAATCTGCGCATTCGAAAGTTGTAAAACTAGCCATAGTTCAGTCATGTTACAGAAACGCGTTGCAAAAATCGTGCCATCACAGCATTGCTGACAGCTTTCGGGAGCAAACGTGCAGGCTCACGGGAGCAGGTTATCCGTTCCATGTATTAGTATCTGTGGCACAATGTTTGCTCAAGGAAATCGGAACCAGGGCACCATTATCTGGGAAAGAGCCTTGCGGTCCAAGCACACGAGAAAAAAATAGTGGTGATGCCGTACATCCATTCGATCGCGCACCGAGTTAAGAAAATTGGTAAAAGACGCGATGTAAAAGTGGTGTTTTTCGCACCAGAAAAATTTCTGAGCATGTGTGCAAAGGTAAACCCAGGTGCCACACAGAAACGAGGCTGTGAAACACAACACAGAAAAAACTTCGTCGACTGCCCTAAGGGAGGGGTGCATTCTATTCCACTTCAGTGCGGCAGAAACTATATCGGACAGACTGGACGATGTTTGAATGAAAGATAAAAGGAGCATGACTATAACGTGTCAAAAGCACTTGGGACACCTTGGGATACATTATAGAGATTGCGGATGCCGGCCATTCTTTAAGAAATGCAAGATTATGAGGAAAGATGGCAGCCACATGACGCGAGAAATAATCGAAGCCGCTGAGATTGCACGTTTGGGAACTATGTACATGAGCATGCCATCAGTTTCCCTTAGTGCAAAGGAAATAGATTTCCTCACGCGCTTATCTGGAATATTGTATCGTGGTTCGTTTTCTGTGAGGTCAAAAATGATCGCGTCGCAAAGCCGGCTTGGCATTGGTGGATGGCCATGTTTGTAAAAACCTTTTTGTTTTTGTCGTTACCCTCCTCTCCCCCTTCCCCGAGTGTCTTCCAGTATTTATTCCATTGACAAGGGAATAAAACGATAGTTGCAAGTAGCGCTCTGTGGTGGGGGGGAGTGTTTCTGTTCTGTGTGGGTCATCCAAATGTTGCGCAATCGGGCCTCTAATATGCTATACCAACACGCACAGTCCTCAACCTTGGCAAGTGACGTGACGATGTGAGCAGCTTCGGCCATAGCATGCCGATGACGATGACAAAGCAACAGTTCCCACAATTATTGTGTCGTACATTTTGCCCCAAGGTGCAAAACCAACTTGTTCATGAGTCCATCTTACTATCTAAGAACATATTTTCTAGATTTGCAGCTGCTGCGGTAGGCCATCAGTACAGAAACGAAAGTAGCTAGGAAAATAATCGGGGATACCTTAACCAAACCGATAGGTGAATATCAAAAGCTGTCCACGACGGCGCCCCTCGTAGACGCGGCGCGATGCTGAGAAAGCTTTAGCTGAGACCTCGTATCTAAATACATGAAAATAGAGAAATCGTTTTTCTCGGAAACCACAGCACCAAATTTGCTGAAGTTTGTTGCATCTAAAGAAAAAAAATTAGAATATGGCTACTGTTGGTTGTGAATTGTTCATAAATGGCGCACATGTTTATGAAAAATTAGTACAAATCGCATATTTTCAGAATACGAAACCATCTGTAACTCAGCAATCAAACGGGATATCACAATTTTGTCAATTGCACCTAAATGTACATCTAAGGCGGACAAAATTGATATATTATACACGACTCTCAGAAATACTACCAATTTGCGAGTAGAACTTTTGTGAAACCCTTGTAAACAATGCAACAAAATTACGTAAGATATAAATCGACGTACCAAATTTGTCCGCTTAGGATGCTCTCAGGGATACAGTTTACAGAACTGCGATGTCTATTCTAGGTGCAGAGCTGCGAATTTGCAAGCTCCGTGCTTCTATTTTTTTCAAGCTTACCAGCTTTTGAAAATTTGTTTTAAAACATCCAGAACTAATTCGAAATTCTGTATCCCACATTCAATAGACACTAACATCCTGCTTCAAATGCAACAAACTTCATTAACATCGGCCCATTGGTTATATCAGAAAGCGTTTCTGCGTTTTACATGTATTTGAATTGGCGACATCGGAGTTATAGGCCCTAGCGCCCCTTTACTTCGCAGCATTAAAAAAGAAGAAGAAAAGAAAAAAAATCGTGGTTGCTTTTCGGGAAGCCTCTGAAAAGCCCGGAATCAATCACCGGTGCGTTTGCCTCATCGCGACTAACCGTTCTTAGGATGACAAGTAATTTCCAGCCGACGAGTGGCCACTCTTTATCAAGATCACTGATAACGCCGGTGGGACACGCTTTGTGGTGAAGGTAAATGCGCAGGGATAGCCTTTAATTCTTTTATTTTAGTTTCGTTGACGTCATCAAACGTCACCGTGGGAAGTTTGAAAAGTTTAAGGTCACTACGCCACGTGGTGGCACCCCGCGAACTAAACCCTCATGTCCGGAAAAGCAGGATATGGTCGTACATGAGCTGAGGTAAAGCAAATACGAAGAATAAAGTTCTTTTAAGGCGAATAATTATTATAGGATGAGTTTCTTCGTACTGTCTATGTGTTTCTTTTTATTCTTGTGTTCTTCGTATATGGTCTAATTCGTGGTCTAAGGTCGCTAACTAACAGTTGACGTCGCTAACTAACAAGTGTGTTATGCGCAATGGAACAACAATAACTAACGCATAAATGCTGCACATATGTCGGCCTATAGGTATATCCAAGGCACAGAGAACTCCTAATGAAATACCGCATGATATTCGGTTACTACTTCTTTGATTTCTGATATTTGCACTGCACCTTCCGGAAATGTGCCACCGTATGCTGCGGTTTATAGCGCGCAATATTTTGACTGAATATATTGTCCCAGTGAGCATCTCTTTGTTCTGCGTGATCATGCACTAAATCACGACATAAATCTGTAAATATCAAGTCGGCTTGATGGTATCATTAAAGCCAAAGGACTTACTTATAAAGAGTGCCTGATATTCAAGGGGTTCTTGTTACTACATGGCCAGTTATGTCGCGACAATACACGACTTTTTGTTACGACAAAACGATAGGCTCACGCACTTTTCTTGAATTTTGAAATAGTATCTGTTTGTTTATTATATTCTGCATACATTACATTATGGGGTTTTACGTGCCAAAACCACTTTCTGATTATGAGGCACGCCGTAGTGGAGGACTCCGGAAATTTTGACCGCCTGGGGTTCTTTAACGTGCGCCTAAAGCTAAGTACACGGGTGTTTTCGCATTTCGCCCCCATCGAAATGCGGCCGCCGTGGCCGGGATTCGATCCCGCGACCTCGTGCTCAGCAGCCTAACACCATAGCCACTGAGCAACCGCGGCGGGTTATTATATTCTGAAGCTGCGCAAATAGTAGTTCGCACTTTTAGAACAACCCCAATGCATTTTATCTTTTCTTTTTTTTGCGCAGACGAAACTCATCGTAGTCTTTCCAAAGTGATTTCGAGTTATTATTAAAGTGCGGCGGTAGACACTATGGCATACACGGACCGTACCACGATGGAGAGAAATTATACCCAACCATTGCGATCTCAGGGGAGTTCGTTTACATTTCAACCGGTGCTCGGGCGATGGCCATTCTTCAGGCTTCCGCTGGTCCATTTCTAGGGGTATAAAAAGGCGTTCTTTGAAGGCGCCGTCTCTGTTGCATCTGCCCAGCGGAAGCATTTTTCTTCTCGGACACCGCGTGGGCAAGCAAACAGGCTTTGTGGAACTCGGATTTTTTTTTTTTCCGGGAAAGGTGAAGCGTTGTATCTCTCCAAGCGGCAGCCGGATTGGCTTGTCGTGGCGTATGCGGAGAAGGCATATTTCTCAGCCAGACAGTTTTTCGCCCACACGAAATGGCTGCTGCGACAGCTATCGTCTGGCGCAGGGCACAGCACGCTGTTCATATTGATTTCTTTCTGCGGCCCGAAATTTGAGTGCATCCGTGCCGTTCCGCAGCGCACGCGTTAGCGTGCCGTCGGTGCGCGTGTGAGTGGAGTCGGCCGCCCTGTACCCCTCGTGCCTTCGCGAAGAGTGTCCTCGCGCATGTGCGTACGAGCCTACGACGGGGTACAGCTGGCGATCAATGGAACACGGTTACTTGTTTGCCAAGGTGCGGCTTGGCACCGCTTGAGAGGGGCACACTCTTTTGTGCTTCGTAGATCGAAGAGGCTGCATGACTGCGAGGTGTTCGTCTTCTTGGTTTTCTTACTCTTTTCGACAGAGGGCGCGAACAGCGGTGCCACCGTGCACACGTTCCAAGCGTTTGTCTTGCTTGCGCAGGTGTTATCTGGGACCGGGAGCGACCCTGTTCTTATCGCGCCTGTCCATTGCCTGACGCGTCGTGAGAGTCTTTCCTTAGAGAAAGGATTTCAACAAGAGGGGACAGTTGGCGAAAACTAGCAACAGGAAATGCGTCACCTATAGTATTAATGTCGACCGTTTGCTGCCGCGAGCATCGAAAAAATAAAGAATGTAAAATCACGTTAACAGATATTGTTTCATTTTCTTTTTATTCTTCCCCTGCAAAACTATGAATGTCTGCGTATAAATTAAGTTATACTTTTCGACGTGCTTTTCTAGCGCTACAGCGACAGGCCAGCGACGCGCCAGATTCATGCGTCATGCGTCAGACACGCCGCCGAAGCTAACGAGGCCGGCTGCGCATGTAAGCATTCACCTGTTCGGTGACCCGTCTGCCTGTTCTTTTTCTTTTTTTTTTAAATTTAGCCTGGTTTGTTGGGCTCACGGCGTATTCTTGCGCTCCTTCTGCACTTCGACACGGCACCACTGCACTACTGACATGGCAAAGAGAGAAATCTTGTGTGACAGTCTGCAACGCATTTCAAGCAATTACGCTAACGGCACGGAACCTAGACTTGTGACGCAGTTAGCGATAAACAGCTCAGCCGTCCCGGCGCAGTTAGCTTGAGTTAATGACTCATAGTGGGAGATGTTTGCGACGCTTTCTGTGGGTCCCACATTACTGTAACTAATTTAGGTTGTTCATGCGCCTGGTGTTGTGACGCAGTTAGCGCAAAGCAGTTCGGCCGTGTGACGCACTTAGTTTCGCGTGTACAGAAGTTTACTGGGACCAGTTCGTAACGCTTTCTCTGAACCCGAGTGTTATTATAATGAACTTCGTTACTTTTTGGGATACTTTTGGGGCACGCTCGCAGCGCCTGGCGTTGAGACGCAGTTAGCGAAAAGCGTATCATATTGACCGCTGATAAAGACGGGGATAGGGGAGGAGAACACAAAACGATGACCGCCCGTGTTGCGATTTGTGTTCTCTTCCCCTATCCTCGTCTTTATTAGCGGTCAGTATGATATGCAGTAAACACGAACTAGGCCAAACTCAAGTTCTTCTGCCAAAAACAGCTCGGCCGTGTGACGCAGTTTTTTCGCCTGTACTGAATCTTAGTGGGACAAGTTCGTGACGCTTTCTCTGACCCCCAACATTCTTGTAATTGATTTCGCTAGATTTTGGGATAATTTTGAGGCACACTCGCCTCGCCTTTCTTGACGCAGCGAAAATCAGCTCGGCCGTGGGGATAAAGTTAGTTTGGCATGTACTGAATCTTGGAGGGACAATGTTGTGAGGCTTCGTATGGCCCCGCAACAGCATATATACCTTCTTTTGGTACTCGCGCTTGTCGAAAACGCGATGAGCGATTGCCAAGAGTGATAACACGGGGGTGTGTTGCTTGCGCCGGCAGAACGGGCGCAAGATAACACCAAGGAGCTCAAACACCAGAAACTTGTAACGCCTCATTTCACAAGGCGTCTTGCGTCTTCTTTATAAAATTACACGTGGCACATATTCAATGGAGGCTTGTAAATATCGTTCGCTATCATCATCATCATCATCATCATCATCAGCCTGGTTACGCCCACTGCAGGGCAAAGGCCTCTCCCATGCTTCTCCAACAACCCCGGTCCGCTATCATTTAAATAATAAAACGATTCCACACCAAGACCGTGCGTGGTTGAGCAATAGAAGGGGGGAAAATGCCGCGCCGATCAGCACAGCCAGCGTAACGCGTTCAAGCTAGCGTTCTAAACACGCGCGCCCATAACCGAAACAGGAAGTGTGGTTCAGGTATTAATGTCGGCGGCTTGGTGTGCTGCAGTCAATTCGGCCGCTGGGCTCTATGGGAGTGTCTGCTCTTGTTGAATCCTTTGTCTATGGTCGTTCTGTCTCCTAGTCAGGCGCAGCAATTCACACGCGTTAGATGAGCTTTGATGAGTGTTGAAGCAATGAACGACAATCTTGTGGGCATCATTAAGGAGTGTGCCATAGAAGTCGGTGGTAACTCCGTTAGACAGGATACCAGTAAGCTATCACAGGAGACGAAAGATCTGATCCAGAAACGCCAGTGTATGAAAGCCTCTAACCCTACAGCTAGAATAGAACTGGCAGAACTTTCGAAGTTAATCAACAAGCGTAAGACAGCTGACATAAGGAAGTATAATATGGATAGAATTGAACATGCTCTCAGGAACGGAGGAAGCCTAAAAGCAGTGAAGAAGAAACTAGGAATTGGCAAGAATCAAATGTATGCGTTAAGCGACAAAGCAGGCAATATCATTACTAATATGAATGAGATAGTTCAAGTGGCTGAGGACTTCTATAGAGATTTATACAGTACCAGGGGCACCCACGACGATAATGAAAGAGAGAATAGTCTAGAGGAATTTGAAATCCCACACGTAACACCGGAAGAAGTAAAGAAAGCCTTGGGAGCTATGCAAAGGGGGAAGGCAGCTGGGGAGGATCTGGTAACAGCATATTTGTTAAAGGATGGTGGGCAGATAGTTCTAGAGAAACTGGCCACCCTGTATACGAAATGCCTCATGACTTCGAGCGTACCGGAATCCTGGAAAAACGCCAACATAATCCTAATCCATAAGAAAGGGGACGCCAAAGACCTGAAAAATTATAGACCGATCAGTTTACTGTCCGTTGCCTACAAAGTATTTACTAAGGTAATTGCAAATAGAATCAGGAACACCTTAGACTTCCGTCAACCAAAGGACCAGGCAGGATTCCGTAAAGGCTACTCAACAATAGACCATATTCACACTATCAATCAGGTGATAGAAAAATGTGCGGAATATAACCAACCTTTATATATAGCTTTCATTGATTACGAGAAAGCGTTTGATTCAGTCGAAACCTCAGCAGTCATGGAGGCATTGCGGAATCAGGGTGTAGACGAGCCATATGTAAAAATACTGAAAGACATCTATAGCGGCTCCACAGCCACCGTAGTCCTCCATAAAGAAAGCAACAAAATCCCAATAAAGAGAGGCGTCAGGCAGGGAGATACGATATCTCCGATGCTATTCACAGCGTGTTTACAGGAGGTATTCAGAGACCTGGATTGGGAAGAATTGGGGATAAGAGTTAATGGAGAATACCTTAGTAACTTGCGATTCGCTGATGATATTGCCTTGCTCAGTAACTCAGGGGACCAACCGCAATGCATGCTCACTGACCTAGAGAGGCAAAGCCGAAGGGTGGGTCTAAAAATTAATCTGCAGAAAACTAAAGTAATGTTTAACAGTCTCGGAAGGGAACAGCAGTTTTCAATAGGTAGTGAGGCATTGGAAGTGGTAAGGGAATACATCTACTTAGGACAGGTAGTGACTGCGGATCCGGATCATGAGACTGAAATAATCAGAAGAATAAGAATGGGATGGGGTGCGTTTGGCAGGCATTCTCAGATCATGAACAGCAGGTTGCCATTATCCCTCAAGAGAAAAGTGTATGATAGCTGTGTCTTACCAGTACTCACCTACGGGGCAGAAACCTGGAGGCTTACGAAAAGGGTTCTACTCAAATTGAGGACGACGCAACGAGCTATGGAAAGAAGAATGATAGGTGTTACGTTAAGGGATAAGAAAAGAGCAGATTGGGTGAGGGAACAAACGCGAGTTAATGATATCTTAGTTGAAATCAAGAAAAAGAAATGGACATGGGCAGGACACGTAATGAGGAGGGAAGATAACCGATGGTCATTAAGAGTTACGGAATGGATTCCAAGGGAAGGAAAGCGTAGCAGAGGGCGGCAGAAAGTTAGGTGGGCGGATGAAATTAAGAAGTTTGCAGGGACAACATGGCCACAATTAGCACATGACCGGGTAGTTGGAGAAGTATGGGAGAGGCCTTTGCCCTGCAGTGGGCATAACCAGGCTGATGATGATGATGATGATGATGATGATGAGATGAGCTTTACCGTGCATGCTTTACGATGGAGTGACAGTTTACTTTCACTCGTACGTCAGTCCCACAGACAGAAACATGGAGCGTCACCACAGCCGTTCAACCTTATCGAGCATCTACAGAAGATAGGCTGGTCACTCTTGAGAATACAGGCGAACAAAATGTCTGGGTCCGTATCCACAAAGCTTTTCTTACGTGAAAGCATTTCCTGGTTGGACAGCGTTCATACAGGCTCTGCCACTCCTGATAGTGATCGCCGTGATAACGAGACCATGGCCCTGACGATGGCCAATCGAGGACGGCGTATCACATATTGTAATTGTCTACTACTGAATTATTTAAATATGATATGATATGATTCTAAGTGTATTTGTGACACTGGCCCTGTTTTGGGGCGTGAGAGAAGCCTTTGCGTGCGCGCATACATTAAGAAAATTTGTTCTGGGCAACTGGCGCGCAGTATAGCAGCCATGCTTTCTATCCCTGAGATTAATGAAGCCCTTCTTCCGCACGATAAAAATTCAGATCCCGTGGTATCACTGCCAGTGGAGATTTTTGCATTTCGGTGCATAGCGTCTGCTCTCAAAGTCTTGCTAACCATTCCTAGAGATGCTCCAACAGTTTTTGGCTCATGTAGTGGATCCCCCTTGGCATTGATGGTGCTCCGGAGAGATCTGGAGCAACAATAACAAGGTTTTTTTTTTTCATTTGTATAATGTCGGAATTCCGGTGAGACCGACTGCAATACGATGAAATAGCAGCAGTAGCGTACAAAGTGGCCTTTCGAATTTTTGACACAAGCGAAGAAAGAAGAAGAAGGATGCAAAATTATTTGAATTCAAGAAGATAGCGGTGCCAGTAACTGGTTGGGTTTGATAACCTAGTGTACGGAATATACAGTCGCGCTTCGCTTAAGATTTCGTGCAAAAAGTCGAGGTAAGGAAGTCGAGGGGATAAAAACGCGAAGTTCGCATTTGCTGTCATTTTTTTGAGGCTCAGTATTTCCTAATTAAAATAAATGCCTTTTTCACCACAAGATAGATGTATCTCAAATGTCAGACGGTATTGTTTCACTTAATCATGCTGAAATCGAACACTTTTTCCATAAAATAATAATACCTAAAATGTCAGAAGGTATTATTTTACTTTCGTGTTTCGCGGTCGATGCCCGCCCATTGTGAACCACCCCAGCAAGTATAAGGCAATGACCAAGGACTGCGGTGCAGGGCTAATCAGGCTTCCGTACGTGCACTAATGTTAGAGATCTGCTTTAAACACAGATGCTGATCGTTTACTTATTTTCTTCTCTTTTTTCACTTTTACACTCAGAATCGGAAGTGTGCCAGTAACACTGTGCGACAGATGCCGTATTGTAGATGAGGAGTTATGGAAGAACCCATTTCACGAGTGCTGTCGATCGTATTAGTATTTATTTATTTTGAAAACATGTTATTAAGGCGCAATCAAGCGTCACGATTTGACGTGGAATCGGTCTCGACAGCCATCTTGTTTATGCATCGTTGTCCGTCTTGTAAATATTGCAAATATATCTTTATATGTGACTTCTATAACGTAACAAATTGGGGAGAGGTGCTGGGTAGCCACGAGAAACAACGGAGCTCCGATGTGGTCGTCACCTCGTACTGGACAACATGACGGACGAAACAGGACCCGACATGGCACGGCCCACATCAACGCTTACAACCCCGACGGTGGTGCTGGCTCAGCCGCAAGATCCAGGAACGTTCTGTGGCACCGACCATCCCGACGTGGAAGACAGGATCGCCACGTATGAGCACGTAAGTGACCACAACAAATGGGATCCGATGATTATGTTGACTAACTTGGTCTTCTACCTACGAGGCACGGCGAAGGTGTGGTATGACAGCCACGAGGAAGAGCTTAACGACAGGGACACGCGCATACAGAAGCTGAGCGGCTTGTGCGGCCGTCCCGCCGGGCGGGAGAGTACCGCTAAGAAAGAACTAGCGACCCGCCCAGACGTCAACAGAATCATACGTCTCTTACATCCAGGTCGTGCTGGCTCTGTGCCGTACGGCTGACAACGATATGGCTGAGTCAGACAAGGTTGGACATATACTGAAGGGGATAATAATAATAATAGTTGGGGTTTTACGTGCCAAAACCACTTTCTGATTATGAGGCACGCCGTAGTGGAGGACTCCGGAAATTTTGACCACCTGGGGTTCTTTAACGTGCACCTAAATCTAAGCCCACGGGTGTTTTCGCATTTCGCCCCCATCGAAATGCGGCCGCCGTGGCCGGGATTCGATCCCGCGACCTCGTGCTCAGCAGCCCAACACCATAGCCACTGAGCAACCACGGCGGGTGAAGGGGATCGCTGACGATGCTTTCTACGTGTTCATGTGCAAAAATTGTGAAACAGTACAGGACAGCATAAAAAAGTACGAACGCCTTGAGAAGGCCAGGAGCCTCCGCATTCCAAAGCCCTTCGCAAGTCTGCCGAACACAGCTATGGGCATCCTCTTGCGACGACAGACTAGGAGCGCAGCGACTACATTCAACAGATGGCCTGACGCGGATAGTGTGGAGAGAACTTGAAGCCATGGCTCCTGCAGCTTTTTCCCGCCACAGTGAACCGAGCAACTTGCCTACAGGACCATTTGTGCAAGCAATAGTCCGCGAAGAACTCGCTAATCTTGGACTTCATTCTGTATGTGCCATTGCCGCTTCACAACTGTCTCATGCTCCAGGGGCATCGACTGTTCTGTGGTATCCTGCACACTACCGAAATTCAGCCGAGTGGCGAACCGCAGACGATCAGCCAATCTCTTTTGCCTGCCGGTGTATTGGTCACGTTGCTCACCAATGTAACAATTACATTGTCTCCTTCCCTCTGCGACCGCCATTCCCCAGTTATTATCGTCCCGAACAGAGCGAGCGTCGTTATGAGACTCCATTGGTACCGCAACAGCCAAACACTGACGCTCGTGCTCCCTGGAGAAGTCCCTCATCGTCATTCCGACGTCACCAGTCCCATTCGACACCAGCTCGTCGACCATCGTCCCTATCGCCGCACGCTCGTCGCCAAACGTCACCGATGCAGCCCCGACGCCCGTCTCCTGAAAACTAAGTGATGCAGCTACCGGAGGGGACACTGCATTGACCACTCGACCACAAAACCCTCTGATCCCTTTGCTGACCAAACAGAACTTGATAGACGTTTTAGTCGATGGCGTCAGTGTCCCAGCACCCATTGACACTGGCGCGCACGTATCCGTGATGAGTGCTGTTACGCTTGACGTCTAGCACCCCGTGCAAGATGGATTATCGACCACCATGCCTCATCGAAACGAAGTGTGACTTCCTAATTTGCCATGGTTGTCTCGAGTGTATGCCGGTCTGGCGGAAGCGCCGCAGTGTTTACAGGCCCCTTTTATGTGTGTGCGACTTTAGAGGGGCCCTTCCTCGAACTGTCAAGCTCTACAGGAAAACTTCCGCGAACCAGCAACGCGCAAAAGAGAAGGTTAAGCGTCTACAATCCCGAACCTGCGACTTGGTATATACGGAGGCGGGACGCTCTTTCCATGCTGCAGGCTTGATATATACAGAGGCGGGACGCTCTTTCCTTGCTGTAGGCTTGGTATCTACGGAGGCGGGACGCCCATCCACAAACCAGACTCTGTGCCTGTCACGTGACGTCGACGGGAGCAAGATCCCTCCCACGATTTTAGAGAGCCTATTTAAGGGGCTCCGAAATGTACTGTTTAACACTTCATTCTCTTATTATCATCTTTTACCAACCTTTGAATAAACCGTGCAAGTTTCGCACTAGAAATCGTCTCGCCCTTGCCTGGTCGCTATGGTCTACTGAACGCCTGCGGCCCGCCGACAGCGCCACGCTACTTAATAGTAACGCCGGTCAAGCTCTGATAAACAGGCTTCGCTACAACTCGGCAGCAGTACGATACTCTACCCTGGAGCACGCAATAAACTGGCTGGCAGCGACTGGGATACGCAACCCTGGACGCCCCAACTTAGACGACAACTACGAGATCGCAGCCTCTTCGTCCTGGAGACAACGCTCGGAAAGAAGGTGTCAGGATTCATGACTGCATATGGTGAGTGCACGGCTTTTCTTCACTAAGATATGACTAGGCTTTACGTATTCTTTTGGGGAGTACAGAGCAGGGATTTTTCTTTAACCGTTGACGGAAGTTTTGAGTACGTCAAGGTTCTTATAGAGTGAAGAGTTAGCAGCACTAAGGGGAGCCATGAAGTTGAAGGCACTAAAGAAGCCGGGATTGTTGAGCTTGCCAGAGAGTTGGGCCTCCAAATTGCCGAATCAATGATAAAGCCGGAGATCATAGAGGCGATCGAAGCGACCGGGGCGGACTGAAGGAATGCCTAGAGAGCATTGCAGAAAAGAAGGAAGAGCGTAAGCGCCTGGAGGAAAAGGAAGAGCGCAAGCGTGTTGCACACGATGCACTCGAAATGAAGCGCTTAGATATTGAGTTGCCGAAAGCTCAAACTGTTGAAAGAATTAGCACAGAGGCACGTGAAAGCGAGCGCAGAATGACAGACGGCACTCTACACAGTAGGAAGGGACATAGGTATTGTTCTGGTACAGTTTGAGCGCACGTGTGAGAAGGCAAAATTCGCGAGAAACCCGTGGCCGCAACGCTTGCTTACGTTACTGTCACGTGAGTTAGCTGATATCATTGCCCGCATGGGGAAAGAAGAAGCAGAAAACTTCGATGAAGTCAAAGCGAATCTGCTTAAAAAGTATCTGAAGCAGCAGAAGCTTGATGTGGGCGAGTTGGTTTTGCATACTTGAAGAAAAGAGCGCTACGAAGACGCGGACTAAAAGAGGTGCATGTACGACGGACAAGGTGCTACTTCCAACTAAATGTTTTTTTGAAGAAACAGGATTTTAAATAGATACAACCTAGAATGGCCTATTGTGACATCACGACCTCCCTACCTCGTTAGAAAAGCTATCTCTTTTTCGGCAGGCGTCACTGAAGGGCAGCAATGCACGTGCCCTCGGCCTTTGCAATGTAGAAAGTTTCTAATATCTCCCTTTCTAGTCTATCTCTAGACCGTGGCAGAAACCTGGTGTCACAAACCGAGGGGTGTGTCATTCTTCGTCGAACCTTGGGGGAGCAAGCGATGTCTCGTGTTCCGGAGAGGGAAAGATGGCGAATTGTAGCGCTAAGCCTACAAGCATACTCTCAGGGGAGGATATTCTTTCGACCATGAACCGGATCGTTCGGGCACAGAAGAATCAAGGCTCATCGGCGGACAGGCTGTCCCAAAGTCACCAATGAAGACGACGACATGAACATCATTGCGGCCGCTGTAGGTAAGCCCACTGCCAGTGCGACTGAAATTAAGAACACTGTCGGGCTTCCGGGTGTGTCGAACGCAACAGTGAAGCGTCGCCTGCGCGCGGCTGGCCTCAAGTCAAGAATAGCTGCACAGAAGCCACTTGTGAGCGAGAAGAACAAGGAGAAGCGCCTGGCATTTGCCCGAAATCATAAGCAATGGACAGAGGAGCACTGGGGAAAGGTCGTCTTTACTCACGAATCTGCTTTCACGACCAGGTGGGACCAGCGTCAGCGAGTCTGGCGGCCTGAAAACTTCCGGTAAGTGTAATCATTTAAGCAATTGTATGTTAAAATGAAGGATCATTTGAGGCACTAGTATTTACTGTTATTAAGATTTAAACGTTAAAATGCTTCTTCTAACGCGTATCAAGAACAATTTTTGCAGTGGCCTAACAACTGTAGTTTTGTAAAGCGCGTACACGAAGCAAAATGTTATGTTAAACTTTGACAAAAATAAATTCTCTAAAATAACTGCACAGCTATAATCAGTGACGAACGCTGCAACCATAATAAGTGGAGTTTCAGAGTTTGTGTCAGTTATGGCTGATATCTATTAACATCGAATGTTTTAAGCTGGCGCGTACATTTAAATCGCGCAGAACATCTTGTTCATCAAGAAATATGTGAATGGGGAGAATGTGACAGTAGCATCGATTAATATTAAGAATGCATTAGTGGCAAAGGAGGCTGCTATTGCCCTAGCGTGCGTCAGTACCAAAGTCAAGATCATCTTGTCTGACAGCAAGACAGCTGTTCCCAACTATTGTAAGGGGGTGGTCTCCAGTCAAGCCGCCAAATTACTAAGATACCCCTCAAGCAGAGAGGTCTCCCTTATATGGGTTCCTGCTCATGAGGGCATTCCGGGGAATGAGGCTGCTCACAGCCTCGCTCGAGAATTATACATCCGAGCTGCTATGGAAGTGCCCCTGAGTGGAAATAAAGACCTTCTCATGACGTATTAAGAAATAACCGAAACACCTAGATTGGATAGGAGAACGCTCTCACTTCCGGATAGGTCACTCACTCCAAAGGAGTGCAGGGACTGGAGGAGGCTTCAGGTCAACAGATTCTTTCCGTACTCTATACTGCACGATGAAGACACTGGGGAGCCTGAGCTCTGCAGTAGCTGCTACAGAATGACTTCAAAAATCACTTAATTTCGGAGTGTCAAGATTCTCCTGGGGCTAAATCGCAAAGAATCCAAGACCTTACCACCTCGGAAGAGCTGAAACGGAGCCACGATCCGGATCAGCAAAGACTCATCATGCGTCAGGCGGAGACAGCTTATTACAAGACTGTCTCCGCGGTCTCCGGTGCGGAGAGCCGGCTGGGAGGCACCCCCTCCTAAATGCTGCGCTCCGACCGTGAGGCCCCATTATGACGGAAATGAAGTTCATTCATTCATTCATTCATTCATTCATTCATTCATTCATTCATTCATTCATTCATTCATTCATTCATCAAGAAATAGGTGCCGATAAAGAGCTAATTTTTACACTTTGGCATACGCAGGAGTCATGCTTTGCCTGAGTCTCGGAATATTTGATGATCTCTCAAAACAATTGAATTCGTAAAAAAATGGCCTCGTTCGCAATCTTTTGTATGATTGTGTTAGGTGGCCCGGTAATGACCGCTAGACAATCTTAAAAGATAGTAATTGATATTTTTGTTCCTTCTAGCTTGCCGATTTCACCTGCATTTTTTACCAACGCTAACACATTTTTTTCGTTTTCTGCAGGTATATGCCTGAATACATGCAGCAAGTCGCTGCCAGCAGCCGGTCCGCTGTGAATGTTTGGGGCGCTGTGACCGCCGAAGGCCTGGGACCCCTCGTTCACCTAGATAGCCGCTTCAATGGAGTGACCTACTGCTCAATCCTGGACGATGTGCTCTTCCCATACCTTCTAGGAGGACCTTTTCCGGACAGCGACTTCATTCTGCAGCATGATAACTCCCCATTACACAAATCGAAAAGAGTTGCTGCATTTCTTGAGCTCCGCGACATCGCAGTGCTGGAATGGCCTGCTCAGTCCCCTGACCTAAATGTTATTAAGAATGTTTGGGGCATCATGAAGAGAGGTATGACCGGCTGACAGCTGCACGGCCTCTCATCGGACGCACTATGGATTGTTGTTCAAGAGGAGTGGGAGCGGCTGAGGTCCAATGCGAGCCTTTGTAAGTCCCTATACAGGTCAGAACAGGATGAAAGCCGTCATAAACGCAGGAGGCGAACCGACCTGCTACTGTCCTTGGTCATGGAACTCGTTGAAGATCAGCACATACGAGAAAATAAAACTCCACGCCTGAGCACACCCTCAACAGACTGGGTGGATAATGAATTTTATTTCCTACAATCAGTTTTGCGTTCTCATTTAGATGCTTTATCTTGATGTGAAACTTTTTTTGTCCACGAAATGATACCTGATGTGCGGGGTTGTAATTTTCGCGCCGGTTGTCGATTCTGATAGATGGTTGCTTGTTTCATCATGTTGGCGATTTTTAAACGCGTACTGTATTCCTACCATGTGTAAAATGCCCGTAGAGGAGCACCGATACCTTGGGCGTCTGTAGCAGGATACAACCTAAACTTTTGACGCGCTGTGAACGCAACTGTGTACAAACTGAATGCGCACATTTTTCTGGGAGTGTGAGGCACGTAGGAGTTTTTTCTGTCTCATGACGAAAGTAGTAAATAATATTTCGGGACACACTGCGTAGGGTTCAGGGTAAACTAATTGAAAAGGAAAGATGGCAGCAGAAAGTCAAATGGAACCGATGCAATGCTTGAGCGGGAGCCTTAGTTCGCTTTGCAAAGTAGGGTTGTGAGTAGGGTTTTTCGTCGTTTACACTTTTATGCAGCAATATTCTGCCAAGTAAGAGAGAGCATCGTTTTTGTAATACGATGCGTAATGAGCTTCTTTGGAATTTCAATTTATTTCACTCTCTTTCGATTGTCTACTTAATCATTCTTGGCATTT
Source organism: Dermacentor variabilis (assembly GCF_050947875.1). Taxonomy (NCBI): domain Eukaryota; kingdom Metazoa; phylum Arthropoda; class Arachnida; order Ixodida; family Ixodidae; genus Dermacentor; species Dermacentor variabilis. The sequence goes on along the minus strand of NC_134568.1, from coordinate 158,126,687 downwards.
GGGAGTTCCATTTCTATGTGTTCTGGCATTTTGTACGTTATCACATCCCCGCAAATATTAGCAGCTGGTATTTGAATCCGCACAACTAAGAAATTTCGTTGTTGATAACTAAAAAAATACTTCTTTTCGACGCGATGAACTTGACAGTGAAAGGGTGCAAAAAATACAGCTAACAGTATATAGAAGTGAGTCGTGTGCCATGAGCAATCACAACAGTAAATGAAATAAGCTTTTTATGTTTGACAACAACAATGACCGCTGAGACATCGAAATTTTAAAGCTTATTTTGTCTCAGATTTTTCTGTTGTGAATGAATTCTGGGTGCCGATCTTGAATGTGATGCCAGCTAACGCCTTCAATCAATCTAGGTCAAACGCTTCATTTTGTCGCTTTCATTGCTAGAGCGATTTATTATAAGGTTTCTGGCCCCAAGTATCCTGCTGCAAGGAACCTTTAACTGCCATAGAGCCCAAGCGCCGCGTTCTATTTATTGCCACCGCCGCCACCTGAGACTTTTCGACTGGAAGCCCGTAGCAAATGTGCTCCCTGCAATAAATATTCGTTCCTGATTAGGCCCTTTCCTCGCGGTTACATACGGTTGTTTCCTTGGTGTTACGCTACGGTACACCACATTCGAAGAAAGCGATGCGGCAGAAAACGTCAGCGGAGACACGAAAAACATATGAGTGCCGAGGCAGCACAGAAGACATAATTCTAATAAGGCATTTCATTGGTAAGATCAGGGTCCTTTGACTTATGGCATGAGCTTCCAACCAAATACTTTGTTGTTCAGCCTTCTTAATGGTGCAAGTAAGGTTATTTGGAGTAAAGGAAAAGTCACACGATTGTACAAATTTACCTTGATACCTTTTAAAAAAATCGTGCAAGATACGGTGATTTCTTTCATTTATATAGTAAGATTCTAAGTACACCAAGCAATCTGCGGGCTCTTTCGCCCTAGGCTGATCATGGACCAAGAAGAGCAAGGCTGATGCCAGCTCCGTGCGCACGCTTTAGCAGCTCTTTCTGTAAAACTTCTCATTCGACTTAGGAAGAATGCAAAGAAAACAAAGCTGTACTTCGTTGCCCCACGCAGCCTGCAGAGTGCGGTCAAGTGCTGAGAATGTCTCGCTGCGCCTGCTCTGTGAGGAGCGCCTGACTTCAGAGTCGGGGTAACCAAGTTCGATCTCGGCCACTGCGGTCCTGTTTTGATGGAAGCGAAAGGAAAGACGGTCATTTGACCTTGACCTTGTCATTTGACCTGACCTTGACAAGCGGACCGTCACAAATGGCGACGTCGGTCAAGGGACCGACGTCGAGGACTTCCGTGGGAACTACTTCGACATCAAGTTCGCAGATTGCCACGTCGTTGCCTCGTATGCGGTGGCGAACATGCAACATTGAAGGCGGAGCCCGACGGAACGATGCGACGTCATGGGCCGGATTTCGCGAACAGTTCAACTATTGTGGTTCGCCGAGAAGAACAGTGAATTGGTGAAAAGGAAGTGCATAAAAAGTGGATCTTGAGTGTTGTGGCAGTGTGCTCCGACTCGTATGCTGGTGCTCCTAGTCCTACGGGTGCTCCTACTTATTCGTGCTCATGCGCTCGTACTAGTACTCGTACTCGTGCTAGTACATGTAAACTTTCATCATGTAAACTTGCAAATAAATCCCTTTTCTAATTTCTTGGACGTTGCCTCTCGACCTCCCTGCCCCTGGTGCCCCATCAGCCACGAAACCGTAATGGCCGCTCAGATACCGAGTCGCAACAACTGGTTGAGAGCGGTTGGATACGCTACCCTGAGTCCCAACAGTGCTAAACGTTTGACCGTGGATATAGTTTCTAATGAAGTGAACATTACGCGTCCCTTTAGCGGACGACGTTTTTCATGAAATAGAAGCTGCATATACCAATGGTCGTGTCGCTAGTCGCGGCGACGCACCGGTGCATGCGCCAGTTCTGTAGTAAGCACGAAGTGTTCACCCTTTATGTTCTGTGTGAGATTGTATGGCTGGCATTGCCCCTTCATCCTTTAAATTTGTCACCAGGCGCTGTCAGAGGTAGTGCGCACCGCTGAAAACACAGTTGGCTTTTATACGCCGGGTGCCACTAATAATACTCATAGATGATCGAATGAATGTATTGTTAGGTTTTACGTGCCAAAACCACGATTTCATCATGAGACACGCAGTAGTGAGTGAATCCGGGCTAATTTTGACCTCGAGGGGATCTTTAACGTGCCCCCAATACACGCGACGCGGGCGTTTTCTCATTTTGCCGCCACCGAAATGCGGCCGCTGGGACCTGGATTTAATCCTGTGACCTTGCACTTAGCATGCGCAGCACCATAGCCGCTAAGCCACCGCGGCGGGTAATATTATTGCAATAGCAATTATATGGATACTCCAGGTGCATTTTACCGTCGCCGTCGCCGTGATGTTCCGTGTGACGTCCAAAGGCGACAACCGATGCGGCGCGCCGTATGCTGTATGTGCGGGTGAAAGCACGCGAGGTGAGCCGATGGTCGCGGCTCAATTTGGCGCGCACGAGGGAGGAAGGCGGAGAGCAAACGCGCCTTCTTCAGTCGCGCTCAACGCTGTGGGGGGATGCGAGGAAGGGAGCGGAGGGTGCGTTGGGCTCCGGCAGCAACTGCGCATTTCGCGACCGGGCGCAAGGTGGCGAGGCAGCGCGGGATGGAGGGGGGGGGGGTGGCGGCAGCTTCTGATGCGCCTGCAATGCGTACTTTGCGGGGCGGCGCGCGGTCGCGCGCGCCGTTTCTTGATAGTGGTTTGCAGGTGGCTCATACCTTTGTGCGTGGTATTTTATCGCGGCTGTTTGCGTTGAAGCGATACACAGCACGAAGGTCACTTCGCTCGCTGCTGCTGCTGCAGTGCTTGCTCTCGCCAGTGCTTTGACAGCGAGTGTCCGTGGTCATCGAGCCTGATGTGTTCACGTCGGCTGTACGTGGTGACGCCATGCTTGTTAATCAGTTAGTAAGCGAATGTTTCGAAGTTTATACGGCCAACAAAACTACAACTCCTACCTACTTCGTATAACTGTCTACTAATTTGCTATCGCAATCGATGCTTCACCTTTCGGGCGAAGCTGCGACTCTTTTAGTATTAGCGTGCCCGAAAAAATTCTGCCTGTATTGATTCTTGTACTAAAGACATGTATATATTCGTGTACTATAGAATCATTGCCATTTTCGCTTTCAATAAAATAAATGCACGCGGATATTTTGCTGGTGAAGCTGTGGAAATAGTTGAAACGACGTGCGACATCGCGCCTGCCTGAATCCGACGTCGCCGTCAATCATGCTCGTAGTTTTCGCGAAAATAACCCAATGATGGCGCTATATTACGTCTTCTATTGTTGTGGCAATTAACCATGCAGGAATAACAGCGTTTACCAAGCTTTCATTTTTTTTACACGGCTTTTGCAACTGGTTGCCTAAAGACAAAAATATACCAGAGCAAACCCTTACAAAAATTTTTGTAGAAAGTCTATAGACACTCTATAGACGTGTCTATGAAGTGTATAGCCTGTCTATAGGTATTTGTTTAGACTAGTCAATTACAGGCTATAGACTTATGCTCTTATCCTTCTTATAGACTATAAAATGTCAGTCTATAGACTGCCTATAGATTAATGAAAATTATCGTTTGCAGACAATTGTCTGCAGAATATCTATAGACAAAAGTGTATAGGCTTATACAGTTCTACTTTTGTAGACTGAAGTCTATGCAATGTCTATAAACAAACGTCTCTGGACTATCTATAGACTATAATTATAGACCAGTCTGTAGGCAGTCTATGAACTTATGGAATTACACCTTTTGTAGACTAGTCTGTAAAATGTCCGAGTGTATAGGCCCTCTATAGACTGTCCATAGATTAATGAAAATTCATGTTTGTTGACAAATGTCTGCAGATCGTCTATAGACAGAAGTGTATAGCGCTATATAGTCCTATTTTTGTAGACTGAAGTCTAGGGAATGTCTATAGACAAATGTCTATAGGCATTTGCTTATTTACGTTTTATAGACTTTAGTCTGCAAAAGTGGAACTGTATACGCTATACAGTGTACTGAAATACCACGTGAGCACTTTCTGTGTCATGGCACGACACATATTCACTTCTTGGAAAACAAAACTGAAACTATAGTTCGAATGAATTTATCACAGTAAATTATTTAAGGCGCTCTCAAACATGGACATATTTTCTAGGCTTTTGAGTTTCAGGACCTTTAGTTAACGCAAGAAAATTTCGTAAGAAATGTCATGTCAGTATTCTTTGCTTTCATTTCTTTCCGAAAATGGTACCAATTTGTCAACTTCTTTGTCAGGTGAAATATTTCTAAAATATGTTTAAGACATAGATTCTCTAGAAACCTTTTGTATGGCAAATAACAAGACAGTATGCCTATGTTGACATGTTCCTATTCCCTAATCTTTTTCCAAGTCTTCCCTAGCTGTTTTCATGAGAGAGAGAGAGATGAAAGGGAAAGGCAGGGAGGTTAACCAGATATCAGTCTCCGGTTTGCTACCCTATACTGGGAATGGGAGATAGGGGTTAGAAAGAGGATAGAGAGGAAAGCGTTAAAGAAACACGCACACACGGAGGCACACACACAGAAGGCGTTCCGTGAAAAGGAAATGCGCTGGCGCGTTGTATTACAATCGTCGACGGCTATCGTATGGAACTGGAACACGCACCTGGATGAATGCGCTGTTTGTAAAAGCCGTTTCAAGGCCCGTCAGGCGCTTGCATTATCGCCAACTACGATGAGTAATACAGTGCATTTCTAGCATATCTTCCAGCGCACCGCCAAATGGGATACCCGCACACATGTTAGTGGAAATTTTTTGTTCCGATGATAGGTCAAAGTAATAAGTACAGTAATGACGTACGCATATGCTTGGCGGCAGAGGTATACATACCGTCTGCGAAGGACTGGGTGGACTGAGAGGATTTGGCACGTTTTTTAAGTGAACGAGAAACTTAAACAAATTAAATTGTAGGGTTTTACGTGCCAAAAGAGCAATCTGACTATGAGGCACGCCGTAGTGGGGGACTCCGGAAATTTGGACCACCTGGGTTTCTTTAACGTGCACCTAACTATAAGTACACAGTACAGCTACACTAATACTAGTACACACTATAATACTAGTACTAGTACACACTACAATACTAGTACTACACTATAAGTACTAGTACAGCTACACTATTCCTGCGCAACCTTGAGCGATCGGAAAGCGCATTTTCCACGCCTGGCCGGCGGAGAGGGGAGGCTTCGTTCCGGCCGCGAAGCTCTCCACATCCCCGTAAGGAGCCTGGTCGTGGTCTCGTGCTGACGACGCCCTCTCGGTGAGCGCATATTTCCCCCCTCATCTTTTAAGAGATTCAATACATACAAGCATTTGTCTCGCAAACCAGATTTATTTCAAGGAAATTTTCCACGTCTCAATTAGTTCTCTCGTCGTATTCGAGTGCTCATTGCCGTGTTATAGTTTGTTAACGAAGCTTCCCCTCAAGTCTAAATATTGTAAGGCAGTTTGTCGTGTGCGTATCATGACCACGCATGCTTATATCGCCTTTCCGTTTCTCTACCACGGTTGCGCCTTAAAACCACGGCGCTGCAAGTTTGCTTTCTTTTCCTTCCCTCTTCTCCGCCCTTAAACTGGCTCTCTTAACTACTACACGCAGAGGCAAGAAACAGCGCGCGCTTTAGATCCTATAGATGAGATGAATATTTACAATTATTATTAGGGTTATAATTATATTCGAGTGCTGATTGCCGTGTTATAGTTTGTTAACGAAACTACCCCTCAATTCTAAATATTGTAAGGCAGTTTGTCGTGTGCATATCATGGCCACGCATGCTTATATCGCCTTTCCGTTTCTCTACCACGGTTGCGCTTTAAAACCACGGCGCTGCAAGTTTGCTTTCCTTTCCTTCCCTCTTCTCCGCCCTTAAACTGGCTCTCTTAACTACTACACGCAGAGACAAAGAAACAGCACGCGCATGCGATCGCATAGATGAGATGAATACATATATATAGAAAAGCATCAGTCATAGCTCTCGAAGTATAATATAATATAATATAGAATAGCTCTCGAAGATAGCTATTCCGGCGGCTAGCTTCCCACGCTATGCGTGCCGTCCTCGCACCTGTTAAAGCTTTTCCTAGACGCTAGAGCTACACTATTCCTGCGCAACCTTGAGCGATCGGAAAGCGCGTTTTCCACGCCTGGCCGGTGGAGAGGGGAGGCTTCGTTCCGGCCGCGAAGCTCTCCACATCCCCGTAAGGAGCCTGGTGGTGGTCTCGTGCTGACGACGCCCTCTCGGTGAGCGCATATTTCCCCCCTCATCTTTTAAGAGATTCAATACATACAAGCATTTGTCTCGCAAACCAGATTTATTTCAAGGGAATTTTCCACGTCTCAATTATTTCTCTCGTCGTATTCGAGTGCTCATTGCCGTGTTATAGTTTGTTAACGAAGCTTCCCCTCAAGTCTAAATATTGTAAGGCAGTTTGTCGTGTTCGTATCATGGCCACGCATGCTTATATCGCCTGTCCGTTTCTCTACCAGGGTTGCGCCTTAAAACCACGGCGCTGCAAGTTTGCTTTCTTTTCCTTCCCTCTTCTCCGCCCTTAAACTGGCTCTCTTAACTACTACACGCAGAGGCAAGAAACAGCGCGCGCTTTAGATCCTATAGATGAGATGAATATTTACAATTATTATTAGGGTTATAATTATATTCGAGTGCTGATTGCCGTGTTATAGTTTGTTAACGAAACTACCCCTCAATTCTAAATATTGTAAGGCAGTTTGTCGTGTGCGTATCATGGCCACGCATGCTTATATCGCCTTTCCGTTTCTCTACCACGGTTGCGCTTTAAAACCACGGCGCTGCAAGTTTGCTTTCCTTTCCTTCCCTCTTCTCCGCCCTTAAACTGGCTCTCTTAACTACTACACGCAGAGACAAAGAAACAGCACGCGCATGCGATCGCATAGATGAGATGAATACATATATATAGAAAAGCATCAGTCATAGCTCTCGAAGTATAATATAATATAATATAGAATAGCTCACGAAGATAGCTATTCCGGCGGCTAGCTTCCCACGCTATGCGTGCCGTCCTCGCACCTGTTAAAGCTTTTCCCAGACGCTAGAGCTACACTATTCCTGCGCAACTTTGAGCGATCGGAAAGCGCGTTTTCCACGCCTGGCCGGCGGAGAGGGGAGGCTTCGTTCCTGCCGCGAAGCTCTCCACATCCCCGTAAGGAGCCTGGTGGTGGTCTCGTGCTGACGACGCCCTCTCGGTGAGCGCATATTTCCCCCCTCATCTTTTAAGAGATTCAATACATACAAGCATTTGTCTCGCAAACCAGATTTATTTCAAGGGAATTTTCCACGTCTCAATTATTTCTCTCGTCGTATTCGAGTGCTCATTGCCGTGTTATAGTTTGTTAACGAACCTTCCCCTCAAGTCTAAATATTGTAAGGCAGTTTATCGTGTGCGTATCATGGCAACGCATGCTTATATCGCCTTTCCGTTTCTCTACCACGGTTGCGCCTTAAAACCACGGCGCTGCAAGTTTGCTTTCTTTTCCTTCCCTCTTCTCCGCCCTTAAACTGGCTCTCTTAACTACTACACGCAGAGGCAAGAGACAGCGCGCGCTTTAGATCCTATAGATGAGATGAATATTTACAATTATTATTAGGGTTATAATTATATTCGAGTGCTGATTGCCGTGTTATAGTATGTTAACGAAACTACCCCTCAATTCTAAATATTGTAAGGCAGTTTGTCGTGTGCGTATCATGGCCACGCATGCTTATATCGCCTTTCCGTTTCTCTATCACGGTTGCGCTTTAAAACCACGCGCTGCAAGTTTGCTTTCCTTTCCTTCCCTCTTCTCCGCCCTTAAACTGGCTCTCTTAACTACTACACTCAGAGACAAAGAAACAGCACGCGCATGCAATCGCATAGATGAGATGAATACATATATATAGAAAAGCATCAGTCATAGCTCTCGAAGTATAATATAATATAATATAGAATAGCTCTCGAAGATAGCTATTCCGGCGGCTAGCTTCCCACGCTATGCGTGTCGTCCTCGCACCTGTTAAAGCTTTTCCTAGACGCTAGAGCTACACTATTCCTGCGCAACCTTGAGCGATCGGAAAGCCCGTTTACCACGCCTGGCCGGCGGAGAGGGGAGGCTTCGTTCCGGCCGCGAAGCTCTCCACATCCCCGAAAGGAGCCTGGTGGTGGTCTCGTGCTGACGACGCCCTCTCGGTGAGCGCATATTTCCCCCCTCATCTTTTAAGAGATTCAATACATACAAGCATTTGTCTCGCAAACCAGATTTATTTCAAGGGAATTTTCCACGTCTCAATTATTTCTCTTGTCGTACTCGAGTGCTCATTGCCGTGTTATAGTTTGTTAACGAAGCTTCCCCTCAAGTCTAAATATTGTAAGGCAGTTTGTCGTGTGCGTATCATGGCCACGCATGCTTATATCGCCTTTCCGTTTCTCTACCACGGTTGCGCCTTAAAACCACGGCGCTGCAAGTTTGCTTTCTTTTCCTTCCCTCTTCTCCGCCCTTAAACTGGCTCTCTTAACTACTACACGCAGAGGCAAGAAACAGCGCGCGCTTTAGATCCTATAGATGAGATGAATATTTACAATTATTATTAGGGTTATAATTATATTCGAGTGCTGATTGCCGTGTTATAGTTTGTTAACGAAACTACCCCTCAATTCTAAATATTGTAAGGCAGTTTGTCGTGTGCGTATCATGGCCACGCATGGTTATATCACCTTTCCGTTTCTCAACCACGGTTGCGCTTTAAAACCACGGCGCTGCAAGTTTGCTTTCCTTTCCTTCCCTCTTCTCCGCCCTTAAACTGGCTCTCTTAACTGGTACACGCAGAGACAAAGAAACAGCACGCGCATGCGATCGCATAGATGTGATGAATACATATATATAGAAAAGCATCAGTCATAGCTCTCGAAGTATAATATAATATAATATAGAATAGCTCTCGAAGATAGCTATTCCGGCGGCCAGCTTCCCACGCTATGCGTGCCGTCCTCGCACCTGTTAAAGCTTTTCCTAGACGCTAGAGCTACACTATTCCTGCGCAACCTTGAGCGATCGGAAAGCGCGTTTTCCACGCCTGGCCGGCGGAGAGGGGAGGCTTCGTTCCGGCCGCGAAGCTCTCCACATCCCCGTAAGGAGCCTGGTGGTGGTCTCGTGCTGACGACGCCCTCTCGGTGAGCGCATATTTCCCCCCTCATCTTTTAAGAGATTCAATACATACAAGCATTTGTCTCGCAAACCAGATTTATTTCAAGGAAATTTTCCACGTCTCAATTATTTCTCTCGTCGTATTCGAGTGCTCATTGCCGTGTTATAGTTTGTTAACGAAGCTTCCCCTCAAGTCTAAATATTGTAAGGCAGTTTGTCGTGTGCGTATCATGGCCACGCATGCTTATATCGCCTTTCCGTTTCTCTACCACGGTTGCGCCTTAAAACCACGGCGGTGCAAGTTTGCTTTCTTTTCCTTCCCTCTTCTCCGCCCTTAAACTGGCTCTCTTAACTACTACACGCAGAGACAAGAAACAGCGCGCGCTTTAGATCCTATAGATGAGATGAATATGTACAATTATTATTAGGGTTATAATTATATTCGAGTGCTGATTGCCGTGTTATAGTTTGTTAACGAAACTATCCCTCAATTCTAAATATTGTAAGGCAATTTGTCGTGTGCGTATCATGGCCACGCATGCTTATATCGCCTTTCCGTTTCTCTACCACGGTTGCGCTTTAAAACCACGGCGCTGCAAGTTTGCTTTCCTTTCCTTCCCTCTTCTCCGCCCTTAAACTGGCTCTCTTAACTACTACACGCAGAGACAAAGAAACAGCACGCGCATGCGATCGCATAGATGAGATGAATACATATATATAGAAAAGCATCAGTCGTAGCTCTCGAAGTATAATATAATATAATATAGTATAGCTCTCGAAGATAGCTATTCCGGCGGCTAGCTTCCCACGCTATGCGTGCCGTCCTCGCACCTGTTAAAGCTTTTCCTAGACGCTAGAGCTACACTATTCCTGCGCAACCTTGAGCGATCGGAAAGCGCGTTTTCCACGCCTGGCCGGCGGAGAGGGGAGGCTTCGTTCCGGCCGCGAAGCTCTCCACATCCCCGTAAGGAGCCTGGTGGTGGTCTCGTGCTGACGACGCCCTCTCGGTGAGCGCATATTTCCCCCCTCATCTTTTAAGATATTCAATATACAAGCATTTGTCTCGCAAACCAGATTTATTTCAAGGGAATTTTCCACGTCTCAATTATTTCTCTCGTCGTATTCGAGTGCTCATTGCCGTGTTATAGTTTGTTAACGAAGCTTCCCCTCAAGTCTAAATATTGTAAGGCAGTTTGTCGTGTGCGTATCATGGCCACGCATGCTTATATCGCCTTTCCGTTTCTCTACCACGGTTGCGCCTTAAAACCACGGCGCTGCAAGTTTGCTTTCTTTTCCTTCCACTTCTCCGCCCTTAAACTGGCTCTCTTAACTACTACACGCAGAGGCAAGAAACAGCGCGCGCTTTAGATCCTATAGATGAGATGAATATTTACAATTATTATTAGGGTTATAATTATATTCGAGTGCTGATTGCCGTGTTATAGTTTGTTAACGAAACTACCCCTCAATTCTAAATATTGTAAGGCAGTTTGTCGTGTGCGTATCATGGCCACGCATGCTTATATCGCCTTTCCGTTTCTCTACCACGGTTGCGCTTTAAAACCACGGCGCTGCAAGTTTGCTTTCCTTTCCTTCCCTCTTCTCCGCCCTTAAACTGGCTCTCTTAACTACTACACGCAGAGACAAAGAAACAGCACGCGCATGCGATCGCATAGATGAGATGAATACATATATATAGAAAAGCATCAGTCATAGCTCTCGAAGTATAATATAATATAATATAGAATAGCTCTCGAAGATAGCTATTCCGGCGGCTAGCTTCCCACGCTATGCGTGCCGTCCTCGCACCTGTTAAAGCATTTCCTAGACGCTAGAGCTACACTATTCCTGCGCAACCTTGAGCGATCGGAAAGCGCGTTTTCCACGCCTGGCCGGCGGAGAGGGGAGGCTTCGTTCCGGCCGCGAAGCTCTCCACATCCCCGTAAGGAGCCTGGTGGTGGTCTCGTACTGACGACGCCCTCTCGGTGAGCGCATATTTCCCCCCTCATCTTTTAAGAGATTCAATACATACAAGCATTTGTCTCGCAAACCAGATTTATTTCAAGGGAATTTTCCACGTCTCAATTATTTCTCTCGTCGTATTCGAGTGCTCATTGCCGTGTTATAGTTTGTTAACGAAGCTTCCCCTCAAGTCTAAATATTGTAAGGCAGTTTGTCGTGTGCGTATCATGGCTACGCATGCTTATATCGCCTTTCCGTTTCTCTACCACGGTTGCGCCTTAAAACCACGGCGCTGCAAGTTTGCTTTCTTTTCCTTCCCTCTTCTCCGCCCTTAAACTGGCTCTCTTAACTACTACACGCAGAGACAAGAAACAGCGCGCGCTTTAGATCCTATAGATGAGATGAATATTTACAATTATTATTAGGGTTATAATTATATTCGAGTGCTGATTGCCGTGTTATAGTTTGTTAACGAAACTACCCCTCAATTCTAAATATTGTAAGGCAGTTTGTCGTGTGCGTATCATGGCCACGCATGCTTATATCGCCTTTCCGTTTCTCTACCACGGTTGCGCTTTAAAACCACGGCGCTGCAAGTTTGCTTTCCTTTCCTTCCCTCTTCCCCGCCCTTAAACTGGCTCTCTTAACTACTACACGCAGAGACAAAGAAACAGCACGCGCATGCGATCGCATAGATGAGATGAATACATATATATAGAAAAGCATCAGTCATAGCTCTCGAAGTATAATATAATATAATATAGAATAGCTCTCGAAGATAGCTATTCCGGCGGCTAGCTTCCCACGCTATGCGTGCCGTCCTCGCACCTGTTAAAGCTTTTCCTAGACGCTAGAGCTACACTATTCCTGCCCAACCTTGAGCGATCGGAAAGCGCGTTTTCCACGCCTGGCCGGCGGAGAGGGGAGGCTTCGTTCCGGCCGCGAAGCTCTCCACATCCCCGTAAGGAGCCTGGTGGTGGTCTCGTACTGACGACGCCCTCTCGGTGAGCGCATATTTCCCCCCTCATCTTTTAAGAGATTCAATACATACAAGCATTTGTCTCGCAAACCAGATTTATTTCAAGGGAATTTTCCACGTCTCAATTATTTCTCTCGACGTATTCGAGTGCTCATTGCCGTGTTATAGTTTGTTAACGAAGCTTCCCCTCAAGTCTAAATATTGTAAGGCAGTTTGTCGTGTGCGTATCATGGCTACGCATGCTTATATCGCCTTTCCGTTTCTCTACCACGGTTGCGCCTTAAAACCACGGCGCTGCAAGTTTGCTTTCTTTTCCTTCCCTCTTCTCCGCCCTTAAACTGGCTCTCTTAACTACTACACGCAGAGACAAGAAACAGCGCGCGCTTTAGATCCTATAGATGAGATGAATATTTACAATTATTATTAGGGTTATAATTATATTCGAGTGCTGATTGCCGTGTTATAGTTTGTTAACGAAACTACCCCTCAATTCTAAATATTGTAAGGCAGTTTGTCGTGTGCGTATCATGGCCACGCATGCTTATATCGCCTTTCCGTTTCTCTACCACGGTTGCGCTTTAAAACCACGGCGCTGCAAGTTTGCTTTCCTTTCCTTCCCTCTTCTCCGCCCTTAAACTGGCTCTCTTAACTCCTACACGCAGAGACAAAGAAACAGCACGCGCATGCGATCGCATAGATGAGATGAATACATATATATAGAAAAGCATCAGTCATAGCTCTCGAAGTATAATATAATATAATATAGAATAGCTCTCGAAGATAGCTATTCCGGCGGCTAGCTTCCCACGCTATGCGTGCCGTCCTCGCACCTGTTAAAGCTTTTCCTAGACGCTAGAGCTACACTATTCCTGCGCAACCTCGAGCGATCGGAAAGCGCGTTTTCCACGCCTGGCCGGCGGAGAGGGGAGGCTTCGTTCCTGCCGCGAAGCTCTCCACATCCCCGTAAGGAGCCTGGTGGTGGTCTCGTGCTGACGACGCCCTCTCGGTGAGCGCATATTTCCCCCCTCATATTTTAAGAGATTCAATACATACAAGCATTTGTCTCGCAAACCAGATTTATTTCAAGGGAATTTTCCACGTCTCAATTATTTCTCTCGTCGTATTCGAGTGCTCATTGCCGTGTTATAGTTTGTTAACGAAGCTTCCCCTCAAGTCTAAATATTGTAAGGCAGTTTGTCGTGTGCGTATCATGGCCACGCATGCTTATATCGCCTTTCCGTTTCTCTACCACGGTTGCGCCTTAAAACCACGGCGCTGCAAGTTTGCTTTCTTTTCCTTCCCTCTTCTCCGCCCTTAAACTGGCTCTCTTAACTACTACACGCAGAGGCAGGAAACAGCGCGCGCTTTAGATCCTATAGATGAGATGAATATTTACAATTATTATTAGGGTTATAATTATATTCGAGTGCTGATTGCCGTGTTATAGTTTGTTAACGAAACTACCCCTCAATTCTAAATATTGTAAGGCAGTTTGTCGTGTGCGTATCATGGCCACGCATGCTTATATCGCCTTTCCGTTTCTCTACCACGGTTGCGCTTTAAAACCACGGCGCTGCAAGTTTGCTTTCCTTTCCTTCCCTCTTCTCCGCCCTTAAACTGGCTCTCTTAACTACTACACGCAGAGACAAAGAAACAGCACGCGCATGCGATCGCATAGATGAGATGAATACATATATATAGAAAAGCATCAGTCATAGCTCTCGAAGTATAATATAATATAATGTAGAATAGCTCTCGAAGATAGCTATTCCGGCGGCTAGGTTCCCACGCTATGCGTGCCGTCCTCGCACCTGTTAAAGCTTTTCCTAGACGCTAGAGCTACACTATTCCTGCGCAACTTTGAGCGATCGGAAAGCGCGTTTTCCACGCCTGGCCGGCGGAGAGGGGAGGCTTGGTTCCGGCCGCGAAGCCCTCCACATCCCCGTAAGGAGCCTGGTGGTGGTCTCGTGCTGACGACGCCCTCTCGGTGAGCGCATATTTCCCCCCTCATCTTTTAAGAGATTCAATACATACAAGCATTTGTCTCGCAAACCAGATTTATTTCAAGGGAATTTTCCACGTCTCAATTATTTCTCTCGTCGTATTCGAGTGCTCATTGCCGTGTTATAGTTTGTTAACGAAGCTTCCCCTCAAGTCTAAATATTGTAAGGCAGTTTGTCGTGTGCGTATCATGGCCACGCATGCTTATATCGCCTTTCCGTTTCTCAACCACGGTTGCGCCTTAAAACCACGGCGCTGCAAGTTGGCTTTCTTTTCCTTCCCTCTTCTCCGCCCTTAAACTGGCTCTCTTAACAACTACACGCAGAGGCAAGAAACAGCGCGCGCTTTAGATCCTATAGATGAGATGAATATTTACAATTATTATTAGGGTTATAATTATATTCGAGTGCTGATTGCCGTGTTATAGTTTGTTAACGAAACTACCCCTCAATTCTAAATATTGTAAGGCAGTTTGTCGTGTGCGTATCATGGCCACGCATGCTTATATCGCCTTTCCGTTTCTCTACCACGGTTGCGCTTTAAAACCACGGCGCTGCAAGTTTGCTTTCCTTTCCTTCCCTCTTCTCCGCCCTTAAACTGGCTCTCTTAACTACTACACGCAGAGACAAAGAAACAGCACGCGCATGCGATCGCATAGATGAGATGAATACATATATATAGAAAAGCATCAGTCATAGCTCTCGAAGTATAATATAATATAATATAGAATAGCTCTCGAAGATAGCTATTCCGGCGGCTAGCTTCCCACGCTATGCGTGCCGTCCTCGCACCTGTTAAAGCTTTTCCTAGACGCTAGAGCTACACTATTCCTGCGCAACTTTGAGCGATCGGAAAGCGCGTTTTCCACGCCTGGCCGGCGGAGAGGGGAGGCTTCGTTCCGGCCGCGAAGCTCTCCACATCCCCGTAAGGAGCCTGGTGGTGGTCTCGTGCTGACGACGCCCTCTCGGTGAGCGCATATTTCCCCCCTCATCTTTTAAGAGATTCAATACATACAAGCATTTGTCTCGCAAACCAGATTTATTTCAAGGGAATTTTCCACGTCTCAATTATTTCTCTCGTCGTATTCGAGTGCTCATTGCCGTGTTATAGTTTGTTAACGAAGCTTCCCCTCAAGTCTAAATATTGTAAGGCAGTTTGTCGTGTGCGTATCATGGCCACGCATGCTTATATCGCCTTTCCGTTTCTCTACCACGGTTGCGCCTTAAAACCACGGCGCTGCAAGTTTGCTTTCTTTTCCTTCCCTCTTCTCCGCCCTTAAACTGGCTCTCTTAACTACTACACGCAGAGGCAAGAAACAGCGCGCGCTTTAGATCCTATAGATGAGATGAATATTTACAATTATTATTAGGGTTATAATTATATTCGAGTGCTGATTGCCGTGTTATAGTTTGTTAACGAAACTACCCCTCAATTCTAAATATTGTAAGGCAGTTTGTCGTGTGCGTATCATGGCCACGCATGCTTATATCGCCTTTCCGTTTCTCTACCACGGTTGCGCTTTAAAACCACGGCGCTGCAAGTTTGCTTTCCTTTCCTTCCCTCTTCTCCGCCCTTAAACTGGCTCTCTTAACTACTACACGCAGAGACAAAGAAACAGCACGCGCATGCGATCGCATAGATGAGATGAATACATATATATAGAAAAGCATCAGTCATAGCTCTCGAAGTATAATATAATATAATATATTATAGCTCTCGAAGATAGCTATTCCGGCGGCTAGCTTCCCACGCTATGCGTGCCGTCCTCGCACCTGTTAAAGCTTTTCCTAGACGCTAGAGCTACACTATTCCTGCGCAACCTTGAGCGATCGGAAAGCGCGTTTTCCACGCCTGGCTGGCGGAGAGGGGAGGCTTCGTTCCGGCCGCGAAGCTCTCCACATCCCCGTAAGGAGCCTGGTGGTGGTCTCGTGCTGACGACGCCCTCTCGGTGAGCGCATATTTCCCCCCTCATCTTTTAAGAGATTCAATACATACAAGCATTTGTCTCGCAAACCAGATTTATTTCAAGGGAATTTTCCACGTCTCAATTATTTCTCTCGTCGTATTCGAGTGCTCATTGCCGTGTTATAGTTTGTTAACGAAGCTTCCCCTCAAGTCTAAATATTGTAAGGCAGTTTGTCGTGTTCGTATCATGGCCACGCATGCTTATATCGCCTTTCCGTTTCTCTACCACGGTTGCGCCTTAAAACCACGGCGGTGCAAGTTTGCTTTCTTTTCCTTCCCTCTTCTCCGCCCTTAAACTGGCTCTCTTAACTACTACACGCAGAGACAAGAAACAGCGCGCGCTTTAGATCCTATAGATGAGATGAATATTTACAATTATTATTAGGGTTATAATTATATTCGAGTGCTGATTGCCGTGTTATAGTTTGTTAACGAAGCTTCCCCTCAAGTCTAAATATTGTAAGGCAGTTTGTCGTGTGCGTATCATGGCCACGCATGCTTATATCGCCTTTCCGTTTCTCTACCACGGTTGCGCCTTAAAACCACGGCCCTGCAAGTTTGCTTTCTTTTCCTTCCCTCTTCTCCGCCCTTAAACTGGCTCTCTTAACTACTACACGCAGAGGCAAGAAACAGCGCGCGCTTTAGATCCTATAGATGAGATGAATATCTACAATTATTATTAGGGTTATAATTATATTCGAGTGCTGAATGCCGTGTTATAGTTTGTTAACGAAGCTTCCCCTCAAGTCTAAATATTTTAAGGCAGTTTTCCTAGTCTCTAAAGCCGCTCGAGTTCACGCTGCTCCTCTGGCGGCCATTTTTCCAAGAAATTATGCCTTCCAACCAAATCAAAAATCGACTGTCGCGATTCAAATCGACTCAATTCAATCGACTCAATCGACGATTCAATTCAAATCCACTGTCGCGGACAACGCCAGCCCCTTTCCACATAAGTATGAGGCTCGGAGCAGGAGCTATGGCGCTTGACAGTAACCGCTGGCTTGACGAACCAACCGACTGAGCTACCTTTCTGGGCAACATTGAAGGATCACGAGTTCAAATCACAAGTTATGTTCCTTCCCCCCCCCCCCTTTTTTTCTTTTTTTTAATGTCTTTTCCTTCATTTTATCACTCTACGGAAACCCTCCTAAAAGAAAATTATATATTCTCAATTATGTGTGGCCACACATGTGCAGGTCATAAATACCAGGTTCTCTAGCCGAGTGCCATCCATGCGGTATAACCGAGCTCAGATTGGCCCACCTTGACTGATCAAATTGGGCACCACTGTAGGTTAAATGAGGCGTACAACTCCTGCGGGACCCGCCGTGGTTGCTCAGTGGTCGTGGTGTTAGACTGCTGAGCACGAGGTCGCGGGATCGGACCCCGGCCACGGCGGCCGCATTTCGATGGGGGCGAAATGCGAAAACACCCGTGTACTTAGAATTTGGTGCACGTTAAAGAACCCCAGGTGGTCGAAATTTTCGGAGTCCTCCACTAAGGCGTGCATAATCAGAAAGTGGTTTTGGCACGTAAAACCCCAAATATTATTATTATTAATTGGCGCTAAAATCGAGCGTGGAATTGGCGCTGTTTGTAGCTACTTGATTATAAGCGACGAACATTCGTAACAGCAGCCAAAGAAGTCGCCCGTGACTGACTGTGTCGTTATTTAACATGTGAAGGAAAACTGGACGCTCGGTCCATGTCGCGCGTCCAGCAAGGCTCACTTTCTTCACATAAAACGTGTTGCTGAAAAAAATCATATTTTGTTTAGCTATCTTTTTTGTAAAAAAATCTTTTAGAGGTTGTCTCTAGTTGCGGTGGTAGGGAGTTGCAAACATTTTGGTTCCGATTGAAAGAAGTTTTTGCTACATTGTTCAAATACAGCACCAACCAATTGCGAGCCGGCTGTTCCATTTAAATGGGAGTTTCAATTAAACGATTTTCGTTTACCGAGTTTACCGGTAACGCACTCTCTCACCAGAGCAGGATTGGCCACCCTGGTGCAGTACTGGGCCACAACCTCCTATATGAATACAACAATCAAACCCCGGCCCTCCGTCCCCAGCAGCCGCGAAGCAACTGACCACGGCGGCGGTCAGATCTGTAACGCTGCAGAGGGTGCTCAGAATACCTGGCTCCGGACACGTCGCCATTGGAATCTGAACCTGGCAACGTTTAACGTTAGAACGCTATCTAGCGAGGCGAGTCTAGCAGTGTTATTGGAGGAATTAGAGGGTAGTAAATGGGATATGATAGGGCTCAGTGAGGTTAGGAGGACAAAAGAAGCATATACAGTGCTAAAAAGCGGGCATGTACTGTGTTACCGGGGCTTAGCAGAGAGACGAGAACTAGGAGTCGGATTCCTGATTAATAAGGAAATAGCTGGTAACACACAGGAATTCTATAGCATTAACGAGAGGGTGGCAGGTCTTGTTGTGAAGCTTAATAAGAGGTACAAATTGAAGGTGGTACAAGTCTATGCCCCTACATGCAGTCATGATGACCAGGAAGTCGAAAGCTTTTATGAAGACGTGGAATCGGCGATGGGTAAAGTCAAAACAAAATACACTATACTGATGGGCGACTTCAATGCCAGGGTAGGCAAGAAGCAGGCTGGAGACAAGTCAGTGGGGGAATATGGCATAGGCTCTAGGAATAGCAGAGGAGAATTATTAGTAGAGTTTGCAGAACAGAATAATATGCGGATAATGAACACCTTTTTCCGCAAGCGGGTTAGTCGAAAGTGGATGTGGAGGAGCCCGAATGGTGAGACTAGAAATGAAATCGACTTCATACTCTGCGCGAACCCTGGCATCATACAAGATGTAGACGTGCTCGGCAAGGTACGCTGCAGTGACCATAGAATGGTAAGAACTCGAATTAGCCTAGACTTGAGGAGGGAACGGAAGAAACTGGTGCACAAGAAGCCAATCAATGAGTTAGCGGTAAGAGGGAAACTAGAGGAATTCCGGATCAAGCTACAGAACAGGTACTCGGCTTTAACTCAGGAAGAGGACCTTAGTGTTGTAGCAATGCACGACAATCTCATGGGCATCATTAAGGAGTGCGCAATAGAAGTCGGTGGTAACGCCGTTATACAGGAAACCAGTAAGCTATCGCAGGAGACGAAAGATCTGATCAAGAAACGCCAATGTATGAAAGCCTCTAACCCTACAGCTAGAATAGAACTGGCAGAACTTTCTAAGTTAATCAACAAGCGTAAGACAGCGGACATCAGAAACTATAATATGGATAGAATTGAACAGGCTCTCAGGAACGGAGGAAGCCTAAAAACAGTGAAGAAGAAACTAGGAATAGGCAAGAATCAGACGTGTGCGTTAAGAGACAAAGCCGGCAATATCGTTACCAATATGGATGAGATAGTTCAAGTGGCTGAGGAGTTCTATAGAGATTTATATAGTACCAGTGGTACCCACGACGATAGTGGAAGAGAGAATAGCCTAGAGGAATTCGAAATCCCACAGGTAACGCCAGACGAAGTAAAGAAAGCCTTAGGAGCTATGCAAAGGGGGAAGGCGGCTGGGGAGGATCAGGTAACAGCAGATTTGTTGAAGGATGGTGGTCAGATTGTTCTAGAGAAACTGGCCACCCTGTATACGCAATGCCTCATAACCTCGAGCGTACCGGAATCTTGGAAGAACGCTAACATAATCCTAATCCATAAGAAAGGGGACGCCAAAGACTTGAAAAATTATAGACCGATCAGCTTACTCTCCGTTGCCTACAAAGTATTTACTAAGGTAATCGCAAATAGAATCAGGAACACCTTAGACTTCTGTCAACCAAAGGACCAGGCAGGATTCCGTAAAGGCTACTCAACAATAGACCATATTCACACTGTCAATCAAGTGATAGAGAAATTTGCAGAATATAACCAACCCTTATATATAGCTTTCATTGATTACGTGAAAGCGTTCGATTCAGTCGAAACCTCAGCAGTCATGGAGGCATTACGGAATCAGGGTGTAAATGAGCCATATGTAAACATACTGGAAGATATCTATAGCGGCTCCACAGCCACCGTAGTCCTCCACAAAGAAAGTAACAAAATCCCTATAAAGAAAGGCGTCAGACAGGGAGATACGATATCTCCAATGCTATTCACAGCATGTTTACAGGAGGTATTCAGAGGCCTGGAGTGGGAAGAATTGGGGGTAAAAGTTGATGGAGAATACCTTAGCAACTTGCGATTCGCTGATGATATTGCCTTGCTTAGTAACTCAGGAGACCAATTGCAATGCATGCTCACTGACCTGGAGAGGCAAAGCAGAAGGGTGGGTCTGAAAATTAATTTGCAGAAAACTAAAGTATTGTTTAACAGTCTCGGAAGAGAACAGCAGTTTACGATAGGTAGCGAAGCACTGGAAGTGGTAAGGGAATACATCTACTTAGGGCAGGTAGTGACCACGGATCCGGATCATGAGACTGAAATAACCAGAAGAATTAGAATGGGCTGGGGTGCGTTTGGCAGGCATTCTCAAATCATGAACAGCAGGTTGCCACTATCCCTCAAAAGGAAAGTGTATAACAGCTGTGTGTTACCAGTACTCACATATGGGGCAGAAACCTGGAGGCTTACGAAAAGGGTTCTGCTGAAATTGAGGACGACGCAACGAGCTATGGAAAGAAGAATGATGGGTGTAACGTTAAGGGATAAGAAAAGAGCAGATTGGGTGAGGCAACAAACGCGCGTAAACGACATCTTAGTTGAAATCAAGAAAAAGAAATGGGCATGGGCAGGACATGTAATGAGGAGGGAAGATAACCGATGGTCATTAAGGGTTACGGACTGGATTCCAAGGGAAGGGAAGCGTAGCAGGGGGCGGCAGAAAGTTAGGTGGGCGGATGAAATTAAGATGTTTGCAGGGACAACATGGCCACAATTAGTACATGACCGGGGTAGTTGGAGAAGTATGGGAGAGGCCTTTGCCCTGCAGTGGGCGTAACTAGGCTGATGATGATGATGAACTATAAGTACACGGGTTCTTACGCATTTCGCCCCCATCGAAATGCGGCCGCCGTGGCCGAGATTCGATCCCGCGACTTCGTGCTTAGCAAGCGAACACCATAGAATGAGAAACTTTGATGAGTTTATAGTGCAGAATATCAGTCAACGAAAAATCCACCAGATGTTAGTCATGCAGCCGAGATATGAGCACAACGTGAAAAGTATCTGAGAATCGGACGACACACAACGCGCACACCACATGCGGGAGATCGGTTCATCGCACACTCACGAAGTCCGCGTTGTCAGCTACAAACACTACGAGTCTCTGCGCTGTTCGCTTGATGCCTGTTTGGAATCCGCTTGCAGCTAAAGTTGGCGTTCTTAACGTCTATTATCACGATTGGATCGCCGTTTTGTTTTCTTTATTCTGCTGCCACCTAAGTCATGGTATGACAACTGTTAAGACTCTCTTGGGATTGCTGAGAGCGACTACGTAGATCATATCATGCATGTGGTCAACAAATGCGGAGGTATACACTATGTGTATACTAAAGTCTACAAATAGGCTCTAAAGCATTGCTGAAGGTATACAACTCCAGTGGCTTATACCTAACGTAGCTCCGTATTATCCGCCGGTACCTGCGCTTGGTTACAGCGCAAACGGGTTGGGCCGAAATTAAGAAATTTTGTCTATAGTCAATCTATAGACGGCACGTAAACCTAACCTAATGAGCCTTTCACAGTATCGGCTGTTTTTCTAGTTCATCTCACGCATTACCACAATCGGTATACGGACTGTTCGCTCAAGTTAAGATGACCCTTGGTGACGTTCCACCCTATGGCCTACATCCGCGGTGATATAGGAAACTGTGGAGAATAATTCAAATTGCAAAGAAGTATACAGGATGTTTCCCTTAATTTAAGGCAAACCTTGAAATATGGAAATGCTACGTAGCTGGAAAGATTCAAGGTAATCTTGTTTGCCATCGCTTGGAGATACTCAGATTATTTTTTGCATTCCCCCTGATTAGATAGTCTTAATTAATTAACCAACTTTTCAATTACTATTGATGAAAAGTCTCAATGATAAAATTGTAGAACAACATGAGAAACTCCCGATACAGATTTCTGTTGCTCAACACGTGCTACTACTCAAAAGCGTTTTCCAAGCGGGAAAGACGCGCGCGAATACACGCAAAGTGCCTCGAGCGGTCAGTCGCTCAGCAATATATATATATATATATATATATATATATATATATATATATATATATATATATATATATATATATATATATATATATATATACGAGTGCTGATTGCCGTGTTATAGTTTGTTAACGAAGCTTCCCCTCAAGTCTAAATATTTTAAGGCAGTTTTCCTAGTCGATAAAGCCGCTCGAGTTCACGCTGCTCCTCTGGCGGCCATTTTTCAAAGAAATTATGCCTTCCAACCACTCAGAATGCCGGTGACAACTTCACGTTTGATCAATTCTGGATATTGTAAATAGTAAACAGCTACTTTTGCTTACATGATCGGCCATGACATTGAAATTGCTGATACAACGGAAAGCATTGCACCGGATGCACGTATATAGAACTGTGTATGTTGAGCGAGATAAGAGCTGCACTATAGGCATCGCAGGCAGTTTTAACTGGAGGCAAACTTGGCAAGTGCGCCTCAAATGATAAATTGTTTTGTCTAAACCGAAACAGCGCGAATTGGTAGGCTGCATGAAAGAGAGACATTCTTATTGAATGACAGGAAGTTATTCGGCATATATCTGGCGATCACTCAGGAAATGGTTGTTGTGGAACGACGAGTCGGTTCTGATGTACTTCGCTATAAAAACGCGCGAGATAGTGTCGAGCAGCCTATATTGGCTTTTGTGTGTGTATATATATATCAATTCTAAATATTGTAAGGCAGTTTGTCGTGTGCGTATCATGGACACGCATGCTTATATCGCCTTCCGTTTCCCTACCACGGTTGCGCTTTAAAACCAACAGCGCGCGCATGCGATCCCATAGATGAGATGAATACATATATATAGAAAAGTATCAGTCATAGCTCTCGTAGTATAGCCTTCTGAGCCGTTTCCCTTTTCTTTTTCTTCTCTTTGTTTTTTTTTCTTTGAAAGAAGTCCTATTAGGGTTATTATAATTACACGAAGGTATTTCGCCGTCGCCAGCAGCAGTACTTGAGATAGCTATTCCGGCGGCTAGCTTCCCACGCTATGCGTGCCGCCCCCGCACCTGTTTAAGCTTTTTCCTAGACGCTAGAGCTATACAATATCCGCGCAACCTTGAGCGATCGGAAAGCGCGTTTTCCACCCTGGGCCGGCGGAGAGGGGAGATTTCGTTCCGGCCGCGAAGCTCTCTACATCTCAGTAAGGTGCCTCGCGGTGGTCTCGTGCTGAAGATGCCCTCTCGGTGAGCGCATATTTCCCCCCTCATCTTTTAAGAGATTCAATACATACAAGCATTTGTCTCGCAAACCAGATTTATTTCAAGGGAATTTCACACGTCTCAATAATTTCTCTCGTCGTATACGAGTGCTGATTGCCGTGTTATAGTTTGTCAACGAAGCTTCCCCTCAAGTCTAATTTAAGGCAGTTTTCCTAGTCTATAAAGCCGCTCGAGTTCACGCTGCTCCTCTGGCGGCCATTTTTCAAAGAAATTATGCCTTCCAACCACTCAGAATGCCGGTGACAACTTCACGTTTGATCAATTCTGGATATTGTAAATAGTAAACAGCTACTTTTGCTTACATGATCGGCCATGACATTGAAATTGCTGATACAACGGAAAGCATTGCACCGGATGCACGTATATAGAACTGTGTATGTTGAGCGAGATAAGAGCTGCACTATAGGCATCGCAGGCAGTTTTAACTGGAGGCAAACTTGGCAAGTGCGCCTCGAATGATAAATTGTTTTGTCTAAACCGAAACAGCGCGAATTGGTAGGCTGCATGAAAGAGAGACATTCTTATTGAATGACAGGAAGTTATTCGGCATATATCTGGCGATCACTCAGGAAATGGTTGTTGTGGAACGACGAGTCGGTTCTGATGTACTTCGCTATAAAAACGCGCGAGATAGTGTCGAGCAGCCTATATTGGCTTTTGTGTGTGTATATATATATCAATTCTAAATATTGTAAGGCAGTTTGTCGTGTGCGTATCATGGACACGCATGCTTATATCGCCTTCCGTTTCCCTACCACGGTTGCGCTTTAAAACCAACAGCGCGCGCATGCGATCCCATAGATGAGATGAATACATATATATAGAAAAGTATCAGTCATAGCTCTCGTAGTATAGCCTTCTGAGCCGTTTCCCTTTTCTTTTTCTTCTCTTTGTTTTTTTTTTCTTTGAAAGAAGTCCTATTAGGGTTATTATAATTACACGAAGGTATTTCGCCGTCGCCAGCAGCAGTACTTGAGATAGCTATTCCGGCGGCTAGCTTCCCACGCTATGCGTGCCGCCCCCGCACCTGTTTAAGCTTTTTCCTAGACGCTAGAGCTATACAATATCCGCGCAACCTTGAGCGATCGGAAAGCGCGTTTTCCACCCTGGGCCGGCGGAGAGGGGAGATTTCGTTCCGGCCGCGAAGCTCTCTACATCTCAGTAAGGTGCCTCGCGGTGGTCTCGTGCTGAAGATGCCCTCTCGGTGAGCGCATATTGCCCCCCTCATCTTTTAAGAGATTCAATACATACAAGCATTTGTCTCGCAAACCAGATTTATTTCAAGGGAATTTCCCACGTCTCAATAATTTCTCTCGTCGTATACGAGTGCTGATTGCCGTGTTATAGTTTGTTAACGAAGCTTCCCCTCAAGTCTAAATATTTTAAGGCAGTTTTCCTAGTCGATAAAGCCGCTCGAGTTCACGCTGCTCCTCTGGCGGCCATTTTTCAAAGAAATTATGCCTTCCAACCACTCAGAATGCCGGTGACAACTTCACGTTTGATCAATTCTGGATATTGTAAATAGTAAACAGCTACTTTTGCTTACATGATCGGCCATGACATTGAAATTGCTGATACAACGGAAAGCATTGCACCGGATGCACGTATATAGAACTGTGTATGTTGAGCGAGATAAGAGCTGCACTATAGGCATCGCAGGCAGTTTTAACTGGAGGCAAACTTGGCAAGTGCGCCTCGAATGATAAATTGTTTTGTCTAAACCGAAACAGCGCGAATTGGTAGGCTGCATGAAAGAGAGACATTCTTATTGAATGACAGGAAGTTATTCGGCATATATCTGGCGATCACTCAGGAAATGGTTGTTGTGGAACGACGAGTCGGTTCTGATGTACTTCGCTATAAAAACGCGCCAGATAGTGTCGAGGAAACC